>NC_052066.1:133786709-134131325 GCF_015852505.1 Tachyglossus aculeatus | reverse complement strand
ATTTTAATTAGTTTGAAGGAGGGCAAGTGACCATCTTTGAAGGTAGGAGTGAGTAACCATCTGTTGGATACGAACGGGGGAGGGAGTCCCAGGGCAGAGGCAGGATGTGGACAAGGGATTGGCAGTGAGATAGAGGAGATTGAGGTACAGTAAAAAGGTTGGCACCAGAGGGAGTGTGGAGTACAAGGCTTCAAGGCTCTCCATCACCTCGCCCCCTCCTACCTCACCTCCCTTCTCTCCTTCTACAGGCCACCCTGCAACCCTCTGCTCCTCTGCTGCTAATCTCCTCACCGTACCTCGTTCTCGCCTGTCCCACCATCGACCCCTGGCACCACGTCATCCCCCGGGCCTGGAATGCCCTCCCTCTGCCCATCTACCAAGCTAGCTCCTCTTCCTCCACTTCAAGGCCCCTACTGAGAGCTCACACTCCTCCAGGAGGCCTTCCCAGACTGAGCCCCTTCCTTCCTCTCCCCCTCGTCCCCCCTCCGTCCCCCCCCATCTTACCTCCTTCCCTTCCCCACAGCACCTGTATATATGTATATATGTTTGTATATATTTATTACTCTATTTATCTATTTATTTTACTTGTACATATCTTTTCTATTTATTTTATTTTGTTAGTACGTTTGGTTTTGTTCTCTGTTTCCCCCTTTTAGACTGTGAGCCCACTGTTGGATAGGGACTGTCTCTATATGTTGCAAAATTGTACTTCCCAAGCGCTTAGTACAGTGCTCTGCACACAGTAAGTGCTCAATAAATACGATTGATGATGATGATGATGAGTACGCATGCTTGATTGTAGTAGGAAAGTAACAAGGTAAAATAGGAAGGGGAAACTTGGTTAGTGCTTTAAAGCTAATGGTAAGGAGTCTTTTCTTGATACAGAGGTGGTTGAGCAACCACTGAAGATTCTCGAGGAGATGGGAAACATGGTCTGCATTTTTTTTTTTTTAGGGTAATGACCCTGGTAGCAGAGTAAAGTAAAGGCTGGACTCAAGAGAGACAAGAGGAAAGTAGCTCAGCAAGAAGGCTGATGCAATAGTCAAGGTTGGATAGGATAAATGCTTAGATCAGCATAGTAACAAATTGGATGAAGAGGAAAGGGCAGATTTTAGCAATTCTGTGAAGATAGAACTGACAGGATCTGTTGATGGATTGAATATGTGGGTTGAATAAGAGTGATGAATTGAGGATAATGCCAAAGTTATGGGTTTGTGAGATAGGGAGGATAGTGTTGTTGTCCACAGGAGAGTACAGGGTTTGGTTGTGAAGGTGTGGAGTTCTACTTTGGACATATTTAAGTTTGAGTTGTTGGTGAGACATCTCAGTAGGCAGGAGGAAATATGAGACTGGAAAGGAGGAGAGAAATCAGGGCTGGAGATGATAGTTGGAGCCAAAGGAGCAAGTGAGTCCTCCAAGGGAGTGGGTATAGATGGAGAATAGAAAGGGACCCAGAACTGAGCCTTGAGGGATTCCTGCAGTTAGGGGGTAGGATAGAAGAGGAGCTTATTAAAGAGACTAAGGAGCAGCCAGAGTGATTGGAACACCATATATATGAATCCAAGGTTAAACAATGTTTCCAGGAGAATGGGGTGGTCCTCAGTGTTGAAGGCACTTACAACCACTACAATCTCCATAGAATTGTGCATACATTTTATATATTTTCTTATTTCCCCTATCCATAGTTTAAGTGTCTGTATCTCCCACTAAACTGTAAACTCCTTGAGTGCTGGGACCTTAAGCACTTGTATCTGAACCCTTTAAACACTTAATATTCACCCTACTCTCAGCCCAACAACACCTTTGCTTTTGGAACTTTCCTAGCAGCTTGTACCAAGATTTGCACACATTAGGAGATTAATAAATTAGAAGCGGCCATGGCCCTAGAAGAAACAGCAAATGCCTGGGGGTCAGAGGACCTTTGTTCTTCTCCTGGGTAAACGTCCGGCTGCCGTGTGACTTTGGGCAAATCACTGAACTCCTCTGTTCCTCTATTACCTAATCTGTAAAATGGGGATTAAAACTGTGAACCCTATGTGGGACTGTGTCCAATTTGTCAGACTGTGTCCAGCCTGATTATCTTGTGACTAGCCCAGAGCTTTGTACAGTGCCTGGTACATAGTAAGCACTTAAATACCATAAAATATTACTAATTGGATGTTTTGAAATCATGCGGCTCTCAAAAAAGACTAATACACAAGAAATAGCATGGTTTAATGATAGACCACGAGCCTGGGAGTCAGAATGACATGAGTTCTAATCCCAGCTCTGCCACTTGTCTCTTATAACAATAATAATAACGGTACTTGCCAATCACCGTTCTAAGTGCTGGGGTAGATACAAGGTAATCAGGTTGTACCACATGGGGCTCACAGTCTTAATCCACATTTTACAGATGAGGTAACTGAGGCACAGAGAAGTTAAGTGACTTGCCCAAAGTCACAGAGCAGACAAGTGGTGGAGCCAGGATTAGAACCCACGAATTCTGACACCCAAACCTGTGCAATATCCACTAAGCCACCATGTGCAAGTCACTTCACCTCTCTGTGACTGAGTTCCTTCATCTGTTAAATGGGGATTAAGACTGTGAGCCCCATGTAGGACAGGGACTGTGTCCAACTTGACTATTTTGCATCTACCCCAGTGCTTAGAACAGTGCCTGGCACATAATAAGTGCTTAACAAATACCATTATATATATATATATATATAATGATATACATATATTTGTTCTTTTTGTACAGACACCACTGACAGTGAAATTCACACACAAACAGGTGTGTCACTAAAAAGACCAATATAAGACTCACAGTCCCATTCACACTGTGTACAGCAAATGGCTGTCCCTTGTTGCGTTGACATGATTGATGTCTGCAATACCTACTGCTGTTTTTTCTTTTGCTGTTTCCCACTCCTTATGAGCCATATTCTCAAAACCATCACTCTCCATACTTTCAAAGCCCTATTAAAATTATATCAACTCCAACGAGGTCTTCCCTGACTAAACCCTCATCTCCCCTATTCACCTTCTTTCTTTGTTTCCGAGGCACTTAGATCTGTGCCCCTTAAGCACTTGATATTCACCCCAACCCTCAGCCCAATGGCACCTATGCACATATTCTCAAATTCTACCATTTCCTCTATCTGCAATGTATTATAACATCTATTCTCCCACCTAGATTACAAGCTCCTTGTGCAGCAATCAGATCTACCAACTCTTTTGTATTGTACTCTCCCAAGTACTTAGTACAGTATTCCACACACAGTAAGCACTCAATAAATAACACTGATTGATAGGGGGAGAGGGTTGCTTAGGAGAAAATAATCAAATTCTTCCTCAATTCCAGCAACTGAAGTGGAAAAAAAAATCAGTCCACCTTCAATCTTATATGGGGATGTTCGTTATTCAGGTTAATCAGTAAAGGAGCAAGTGAAAAAAAAATATACCTCAAGCCTCTTCTCCCAAGAGAAGAAAGCTGTGGAGCTCTAACTTGGATCTGATAATTAGCTAACCTCTGAAAGTAGTTGTTGCAAGTGGGTTCATCTCAAATTTTAAAAATGTAACCCTTTGGTGCACTTTTAGTGCACTTTTAATTGTTTGAGATAGTTTTTCACTTCCTTTCCAATTTCCATCATTTTGCATTCATTTCTTGATGAAAAAGAAGAAAAGAAAAATTTGTAGTCTAATTCCAAACATGCTGTATGGTATAATCAAATTCAGTTTAATACTGGTTTTAAACTTAATAAATAAGTAGGGTTCCTTCACCTTTGGATTGGACATAGCAGACAAGAATCACAATTGTCTATAAGTGATTGGTAGCAACTATAAAAGATAATCAGTCTCTCCTCTCTTCCTTTATGAAGTCCACAAATTGAATAACATCTATAACATCTATAATGAAAGTGTGAAAACCAAGAATGCAATGCTCCTATAACAATATGAGAATATCTAGGCTGTTTTGATATAGGAGCATTTAATTTGCTTTCAACACACCCTTGCCATATTTCCATAAAGCACACTCCTCTGTGAATGGTGGCCTCAGACAACATTTCTCTATGGAAACCTTTGAATGAAGGGACATTAATGTTCAGGAAACTGAACATTCATAACCTCCTCTGGCACATATTTAATTACCCCTACTATGTGAAGGGGAATACTTCAACTAACATCCAAAATGAGAATTGCTTTATGACAACAGGAAGAGTATTTGTGTGCTTTCAATACGTATTCAATGTGAGGTTTTATTACCCCTGGGACATCCTTTCAAACAAATCAGTTGTGCGTTAAATTAGACATTAGTTCAGTTTGGAAAAATACAGTCTTGACAGAGTCAGTCTATGGGGTACATTTTAAGGAAAATATTACTTTCCATATTGGTATTTTGAAATGTTCCCAAAATGTCTCATTTTTTATGATTGGTCTCTATCCAATTCCTTCCAAAGTAGATTCCAAACATTCACCTTTTCTGCACAATTTACTTTGTAATTTCTAGTTCCATTTAGGTTTACATGAATTATCCTACCAGGGAGAAAATAAAATGTTTATCTTGTTTGATCCTTAACTAGGAAGTTCAAAATGATTCCGTCTTATCCATCTCCCTGAGGAGAAACTTTAAAAATAATCTTTGACCCAAATTTGACATTTAACTTTATTTCCTAATTCACTGGGATCTTACTCTAGTGATGAACTGTAGTCTTTAATTCCTCCAGGTTAAGAGTTAAAATAATCAAATTATGTAGCTTTATCTGCACATATAGCGGTTGCTGTGGGACCTAAGATTAGTTATCAGTATTGCTGATTTTACAACTCTGACCTATAAAACACTTACAGTTCACTGTTTACAAAGGCATACAGAAAGTCTAGATGAGATTAATGAGTAGCCAAGAAACTTTCACACATATTCATTCATGTAAATGATATTCAGTATTCTCCTAGGGTGTCATTTCGGTGTTGATAGAAAATGTTGGACACACTAACAACTTCATTGGAATCATTAGTCACCTCTTCTGTCAGTCATCTATTATTATTTAGTTAATGTGTTCCACATGATTTCAATCCAGTTCTTTTTTACTCTTTCCAAAGTTGCCCAGATGAAGTTTTCATCATCATTCCACTGACCATTCCTCTCCCCTCATATGAAGGCTGCTTTCATTTTTCAAAGTTGAACAGCAAAAGATAACTGTACCAGATTACATGGGCACTACATTTTTCAGGGAGGGAAACCTCCACCTGGCTTCTCATTTTTAAATCTGTGTGAAAATTGTATTGCCCGCATCCTCCTATAAAAGGACACAAATTGATACTTGTATTGCAAATCCAAAGGCATTGTAAAAAATGATTCTGATAGGGCAACAGAAGGCACGATTCTGAACAAAACTGGGTGATGGGAATACTGAATCAAATTGAACTTGGATAAGGTCACCTAGATCATGTTAAGTAACTTCTTGGTTTTCTGTCTGATGTTTGGATATATAACAGAATATATATAACAGAAAATAAGGTTCTTTTTTCCATTTTGATTTACTCACGCATCACTTTCCTAAATGACAAATACAATGGGAACTGAACTATTAACTGATAATAACAATGGCTTTCCCTTATTGGGAGAAAACGTGGTGTTTTTGCCCTGACAAATACCTGCATTACTTTTTCCAAAATTACTGTTTGCTATTGCCTTACATAACTGGTAAGGCGTAGGGACTATGTCCAACCCGATTTGCTTCGACCTACCCCCAGTGTTTAGTACAGTGACTGGAACATAGTAAACGCTTACCAAATGCCATAATAATAATAATTATTATTACCTATCACTAACCTAAAAAAATACCTGTCCTCTAGACTTCTTATTTGTTAACCTCAGAAGGTAGCAAAAGTCAGCAACTGATTTATCTCATAATTTCAGTCATTCTCACTGGGGAAGAAATTGAAGTGGGACTGGAGCAATGGATCTTTGAGTTTGGGTCTCTTCTTTCTCATATTCTGGTCTAACCTACCACCCAGGCTCTAAACTAGCCAACGATGAACAGATAGAAAAAGATGGAGCAAGCCAGACTTAAAAGGTCAATATGGTTTCTGGCCAATTGGCTGTTCTAAGATCATTATAGCATCTTCTATATGGCTAGGACACCTGCTATCACAGAATATGCTTTGAACTTCTTGAAAATATTCACTAAATAATAATAATTGGGGTATTTTTAAGTGCTTATGATGTGCTAAGCAGTGTACTAAACATTGGGGTCGAAATATGATAACCAGATTGCCCATAGTTCCTGTCCTACATGGTACTCACAGTCTAAGGGGAGGGAGAATCGGTATTTAACCTCCATTTTACAGATGAGGAAAATGAGGCATAAAAGGCATGGAAAGGTTAAGTGACTTGCCCTCACATGACCAGTGGGTCAGTGATAGAGTAAGGAATAGAACCCAGGTCTCCTGACTCCCAATTCTAGACTCTTTCCACTTATCCATGCAGTATCACCTTGGAGCCATAAAGCCCATTGAATGTCAGTGAAAGATTACCAAACTTTGAGCTCCCAGAACATAGTCCGCTCGTTAGAATTAAGGTAATGCTCACAGTAACAATGCTGTTCTGGGCAGGACAGTGTACAATGGAATTAAATGACTTTCAAATACTTTCAAACAGGGAAGGCAAACGGACTGTTGGGGCATGCAGACATCATCCAAGAGATCAAAGACTTTGAAAAATTCTGGATATCAAAAGCAGGCTCAATAACAGACAAATCCTGTCTGGGACAAATCCAATAGAGCAGTAAGGAATTATTTTGCATGCCCACAGAGCAAACAGGGAAATCAATCACTCATTGTTGTCAGCCACACTTAACACAAAGGGATCAGGTTTCACTGCTATAGTGTCTTTGAATTGGAGAAGCATTTGTCCTGTTGCTTGGCAAGTTATTCTTTTTATGTTCAGACTGACTCTTCCACGATCATTACAGATTCTTTAACTCGGTTCTGCCAGAGCAACTGATTTAGGACAATTACTCAAGAGAGCTGACAAAGCATTTTACTCAAGAGCACTGGAAAGGGGTGAATTATCTTCCTTTATCAATTCTCAGAGGTGAATTCTAATCTCAAACTACACAAATTACTGTGCATTTAGGACATCTGATTTACTTATTCTGAGAGTAAGCTGGATAAATAATCTCCCCATTAAAGAAGAATAATTTAGAGTCCATAAATGATTTAAATGTGAATCAACATTCATGGTTGCACAGACCAGACATCTTTTTTGAAAATATTCCATTTTTGAACTAAATACGCATATGGGATAAACTGAACTTTAAATGCTCACCTGATATTAGAGATGTAGGTACGGTGGACCAATGTTTTGAGAGTTGAGACTTGGGTTCTACTCCTACCTTGGCCTCATGTGCAACTTTGAGTCAGTCACTACATTTCTCTGTTCATTTGTGAAGTAAGGATACAGCAACCTTCTCTCTATTTCACAAAATATTGTGATGTCAGCATATGATCATTAAAGAGAAGACAGTTTGAGAAAGTTAAAGGTTGTTTTTATTGTTTTCGGTGCAGGCAGATTGAATGAATGAAGGATGTTGGAACCAGATTAACCTTAATATCATCTCCTCGCTCTCTGGACCCCACCCATCTTTCAGAGTGCCTCACACCCCACCTCGCCGCCCTCTCCTCTCTACCCAGTCTTGATGATCAGATTACTGCTCTCAACTCTACCCTTTCTACTCAGCTAGACTCACTCGTTCCCCTTTCCCTTCTCCGCTCTCGCACCACTAACCCACAGCCCTGGATCACTGCCACTGTCCGCCTCCTTCGCTCTTATGCTCGAGCTGCCGAACGCTGCTGGCGAAAGTCTAAACACCATGCCAACCTCGTTCACTTCAAGTTTATCCTTTCCTGCCTTAACTCAGCCCTCTCCTCTGCCAGACAAAACTATTTCTCCTCCCTTATTGACACCCATGCCCATCACCCCCGCCAGCTCTTCTGTACACTCAACTCCCTTCTCAGGCCCCCGGTTCCTCCCCCTCCTCCTTCCCTCACCCCCAACGATCTTGCCTCCTACTTCATTAACAAAATTAAATCCATCAGGTCCGACCTCCCCAAAGTCTCTTCCCCCCTTTCTACATCCCCCCGGCTCTCAACACTCTCTGCTACTCTCCCATCCTTCCCAGCAGTGTCCTCAGAGGAGCTCTCCTCCCTCCTCTCAAGTGCTACTCGGGCCACCTGTGCTTCTGACCCCATTCCCTCTCATCTCCTGAAATCTCTCGCTCCATCCCTTCTCCCCTCCTTAACTTCCATCTTCAACCGCTCACTCTCCACTGGTTCCTTCCCCTCTGCCTTCAAACATGCCCATGTCTCTCCCATCCTAAAAAAACCCTCTCTTGACCCCACCTCACCTTCTAGTTATCGTCACATATCCCTCCTACCATTCCTTTCCAAACTCCTTGAACGAGTTGTCTACACTCGCTGCCTAGAATTCCTCAACAACAACTCTCTCCTCGACCCCCTCCAGTCTGGCTTCCGTCCCCTACATTCCATGGAAACTGCCCTCTCAAAGGTCACCAATGACCCCCTGCTTGCCAAATCCAACGGCTCCTACTCTGTCCTAATCCTCCTCGGCCTCTCAGCTGCCTTTGACACTGTGGACCACCCCCTTCTTCTCAACACACTATCTGACCTTGGCTTCACAGACTCCGTCCTCTCCTGGTTCTCCTCTTACCTCTCTGGTCATTCTTTCTCAGTCTCTTTTGCAGGCTCCTCCTCCCCCTCCCATTCTCTCACTGTGGGGGTTCCCCAAGGTTCAGTGCTTGGTCCCCTTCTGTTCTCGATCTACACGCACTCCCTTGGTGAGCTCATTCGCTCCCACGGCTTCAACTATCATCTCTATGCTGATGACACCAAGATCTACATCTCTGCCCCTGCTCTCTCCCCCTCTCTCCAGGCTCGCATCTCCTCCTGCCTTCAGGACATCTCCATTTGGATGTCTGCCCGCCACCTAAAGCTCAACATGTCGAAGACTGAACTCCTTGTCTTCCCTCCCAAACCTTGCCCTCTCCCTGACTTTCCCATCTCTGTTGACGGCACTACCATCCTTCCCGTCTCACAAGCCCGCAACCTTGGTGTCATCCTCGACTCCGCTCTCTCATTCACCCCTCACATCCAAGCCGTCACCAAAACCTGACGGTCTCAGCTCCGCAACATTGCCAAGATCCGCCCTTTCCTCTCCATCCACACCGCTACCCTGCTCATTCAAGCTCTCATCCTATCCCGTCTGGACTACTGCATCAGCCTTCTCTCTGATCTCCCATCCTCGTGTCTCTCTCCACTTCAATCCATACTTCATGCTGCTACCTGGATTATCTTTGTCCAGAAACGCTCTGGGCATATCACTCCCCTCCTCAAAAATCTCCAGTGGCTACCAATCAATCTGCACATCAGGCAGAAACTCCTCACCCTGGGCTTCAAGGCTCTCCATCACCTCGCCCCCTCCTACCTACCTCCCTTCTCTCCTTCTACAGCCCAGTCCGCACCCTCCGCTCCTCCACCGCTGATCTCCTCACCGTACCTCGCTCTCGCCTGTCCCGCCATCGACCCCCAGCCCACGTCATCCCCCAGGCCTGGAATGCCCTCCCTCTGCCCATCCGCCAAGCTAGCTCTCTTCCTCCCTTCAAGGCCCTGCTGAGAGCTCACCTCCTCCAGGAGGCCTTCCCAGACTGAGCCCCTTCCTTCCTCTCCCCCTCGTCCCCCTCTCCATCCCCCCCATCTTACCTCCTTCCCTTCCCCACAGCACCTGTATATATGTATATATGTTTGTACATATTTATTACTCTATTTATTTATTTATTTATTTTATTTGTACATATCTATTCTATTTATTTTATTTTGTTAGTATGTTTGGTTTTGTTCTCTGTCTCCCCCTTTTAGACTGTAAGCCCACTGTTGGGTAGGGACTGTCTCTATATGTTGCCAATTTGTACTTCCCAAGCGCTTAGTACAGTGCTCTGCACATAGTAAGCGCTCAATAAATACGATTGATGATGATGATGATGATCTCCTATTTCCTTCCAAAAACTCGAATGTCAACAGGTCAGACAGATTGATAGGCTAATCCCCCCCACTGCCACTTTGGGTATGTGTTTTGGCAGACTCCCAAGTCCAGATATGTGGGCAGTGTGGCATGATGTTATCACCCAGACACACTACCTGACCCTTCTACCCAGAATAGCTATCAGTGGAGCAGAACTGTCATCTAATTAGGGGGTGCAGAGGAGAGATCCAAACCCTAGGGCAATACTCCCTGTCTTCACAGCCTCAGATTACCATGTTTCAGCCACAATCTGTAGAAACTGTGGCAAGAACAAGGGGCAAATTCTCCTAATATGATAAATGAAAAACTAAAGTTGTGGGCGGGTGAATGAATGTATCTACCAACTCTGGTATATTATACTCTCCCAAGTACTTAGTACAGTGCTGTGCACAGAGTTAGCACTCAAAGAATGCCATTGATTGATTGCTTATCTTGCTAAAACGGGTGGAATCCATGAAGTTTTTCTACCTACTCTTAGATTGACCACACTCATAACACAAATCTGGTGTTTAATATCTGTTTGGCCAAAGGACAGGGACTATTCCCATAGGAAACACTGTTTTTGCTAGGCGATTTTGAAATTTGAGAATGACTTTGCAGGATAATGTGCTCCAGATGAAAATTAAAATTAGGGTGGCTATTGGCATAACTCTGGATTAATTATTATTCTTAATGACAAAGCAACTATCACCTAACCTTGGACTAAAATCTTTTACTTCAAGAATGAGCTTCCTCTCCAGATCACTTAGCTCTTCACTCCAATTTTATGCAGTAGAGCTGATGGCAGGTCTTAAAGACTTGGTCATGAATAGCCTGTTGTTGAGTAGGGACCATCTCTATATGTTGCTGACTTGTACTTCCCAAGTGCTTAGTACAGTGCTCTGCACACAGTAACTGCTTAATAAATACAATTGAATGAATAGCACAGATTTGTGCTAAAGAGGGCAACAGAGGGGAGGAAGCAGAGGTGAATTTTCATGTGAGATGATTCAGTAAGATAAACTGAAAACAACATTCTTCACTCCTAGGACCACTGTTAACTTAGAGTTAATAGAGTGCCGCTACGTATTTCCACATGGTAGGAAAGCATGCATTGGGGATTATAGTCTGTCCACCTTCAAGGACTTTGAAATCACACCTCTTCCAGGGGTGCGTCCAGGATTAATCTCGCATCTGTCCCTACTCAAGCACTTTGGCATCCTCCAAACACTTATATAGTCATACAAACCAGTTTCTCTTAGGTACAGATCTTTATATTCCACTGTTTCCTCCTACCTGTAATTTATTTTACTGTCTGTCTCTCTCCCTAGTTTGTAAAATCCTGGAGGGCAGGGATTAAATCTAACAACTTTTTGGTACTCTCCAAGTACTTATTACAGTATTCTGCACAGAGTAAACACTCAATAAATATGTCATTGCTTGAAGGATTGGACAGAACACTTTATCCCCAAAATTGCTTTCTCAGTTGTCTTTCCCAAAAGCCCACCAAACCACTTGATTGACAGCTGCCTGGTGGAATAGGCAATTCTGTTCTTTCTCACACTGTAGTTTAGCTCCCACTCTGATATTCCAAGAAAGGACTGGGATAACTCAAGAGACTTTCATTTAGTAAACAGGCTGATAGCTGAGTCAGGCTCAGAGGCAGGAATAATAATAATAAGGATTTATAATAACAACCACAATGGTACTTGTCAAATGCTTAGTATGTGCCAAGCTCTCTTCTAAGTACTGAGGTAGATACAAGTTAATCAGGTTGGTTACAGTCCCTATCGCACATGGGGTGAGGTAACAGGCAAAGAGAAGTTAACAGACTTGCCAAAGCTCACAAAGCAAACGTGTGATGGAGCTGGGATTAGAACCCAGGTCCTTCGGATTCCCAGACCCATGCTCTATCCACTGTTTCTCTGAGTCTTAAAATGGCATTCTTTTCCGCACAATACAGTCTTCACTTGTCTGAGGTTGGTATCTATTGCAGTTTGACCCAGACAACTGGGTTATTTGGATAAAATTGGGACACATTTGGACTAAAAAATAATTATCCACGAACATTCCTTTCAAAATTGTATATGCCCTGTATAGCTTTTATTGAGTACCTATTCATAAAGAGCACTGTACTGAGATTTGGAAATGTGTAAAATACCCTCTGCAAACTTGCGAAAATTAAATTTGTTAAATCAAAATCTTCTCTTCTTCAACATCATGAAGTACAAGCTTCTTTAATGAAGCATTCCCAGCTCAAACACTTCTAGTTATTACTCTAGGACCTTTTGGTATTTATAATAATGACAGTATTTGTTAAACATTTACTATTTGCAAAGCACTTTGCTAAGTGCTGGGGTGGATGAATGTAAGCAGACCAGGCACAGTACCTGTCCCGCATAGACGATACTCCCTATGTGGGAGGTAGAACAGATATTGACTCCCTATTTTACAGATGAGGAAACTGAGACACAGAAAAGTTAAATCTACTTTCCCAAGGTCACTTAGCAAGCACATGGCAGAATCGAGAAAAGAACTCAGGTTCTCTCACCCCAGTCTTGTGTTCTTTCCAGTAGGCCACACTGCTTTTAAGTCATGCTCAGTCATTCTCTGCAAATTAAATGTTCCTATATTTTTCATGGGCTTTGTGACTTTCATGCTTGATTATTTCATCTTCCCTTTTGTTTCATTTGCATATTTGCATACATCCCTGGGAGCAGGGGTTGTGTATCTTGCTCTTCCTTTGAAACCCATGAGTTTTTACTATTATGCTCCACCCAATAGTGGTTGGGATTATTAACTCCATGTTTAACTGGGGAGGTTTTAGCTTTAAACATTTAACTTTACCCATACAAAGTTTTTTTGTACGTGTTTTGTTGTGATTAAGATTACTAATAACTATCCCTTACTTGGACATAGGAAAATTAAGCTTTTCAGCTTGAACCTCTAGGATTCTTTGTAGCACACATATACAAGTGGTAGTCTGGAAAAACAAAATGTATTTTTCCTGGCATCCCTTGAAATTAGACAACTGGAATTTAAATGAATCAGTAGTCAAAATTCACCTTACACTTTTCAACCACCTTATATAATACAGTGCTTCACTCCTAAATTCTCATGTGTGAAAATTTGTGTTTCAGGTCAACCAATAATATCTGTAAAAACTGTCTCAGTGTATAAAGCATTATCTGAAAAAATGATTACATTCACTGGATTTCATTATCTCTTTGATGGTAAGTGAAGCAAGATAATATTTATACTTATATAAAATTTCAAAAATTCAGCTCTCTTTTACATAATCTATTTTTCTTTTGTTTCTAGGAGAAGCAATCTACATTATTGCATGTATAATACTTGCACTTGGACTCATTCTTGTGGCTACTCTAAAGATGAGGTAACTTGGAGATGGTACAGAAACCACACAAAAAAGTATAGGTGGAAAATAATTTTGAATAATCAATGCATCTAGTTCTAGAACTCATTGTTTTACATTCTTGCAGAGCATCACTTTTATGAACCCTGTTCCAAAGCCACTCAAATACTTAGTACAAGCGCTCTGCAACACAATTTAAGTACTCAAAACATACCATTGATTAACATTCAATGAATACAAAAGACATTTCTTCTGGAACTGTTGTATATAATTTCCCTAAAAATAATTTTTATCGAAAGCAAGCAATGGAAACAAACATACCTATAGCAGAATCAAGTATCTCTTTTCAGCTGCCACTGACTGGCACACTCAAGGTTTTCTAAAGTTAGAAAAACACAAAGCTTCCTTCCAATGCACTCTAAGTGGAAAATGCATTTGGAGGTCTCAGATACAGGGTAAACTGAATAAACAAGCACCTCTATAAAGGGACAACATCTGAGCTTCTAGTACTGTAAGTACAGACTTTGAAATAATATTACAAATATGATACTGTGAAACTTACCTTCACTGCCTCCTCTTACTCTCTCTGCTTTGTTTCTTCTGACTTGCAATGGGCATTCTTCAGTCTTGAGGCCTTAAATTTCTGGTTTGGGTCTTATCACAGTCCTGGCCCAGGCCTTACTCAAACCCACTTTACAGTTCCTGCCACCTCAACTCCTTCCCTACAAACCTACTTATTCCCCAGTTAGCCTGGCTTTTCATACTCTGCCAAAAGAGCATGGGCTTGGGAGTCAGAGGACATGGGTTCTAACCCCGGCTCCACCATTTGTCTGCTGTGTGACCTGGGGCAAGCCACTTAACTTCTCTGTGCCTTAGATACCTCATCTGTAAAATGGGGATTAAGACTGTAAGCCCCATGTGGGACAACGTGATTACTCTGTATCTACCCCAGCACTTAGAGCAGTACTTGGCACATAGTAAGTGCTTAACAAATGCCATAATAATAATAATAGTAATTATTATTATTGCCACTCCTCTCTGGCTAGTTTATGTTCAGGAAGATGAGGGTCTACCATTTTCCTTGTCCATGACCTCTGTACCCAAGGAACAGAGAACTGCATGGCCACAGGCTTGGGAGTCAGGATTTGGGCTCTATCCTAGCACCACCACCAAGTCACCATCACCAAGTCTGCTGTGTGATCTTGGACAAATCACTTAAATATTCTGTGCCTCAGTTATCTCATCTATACAGAGAAGCAGCGTGGCTCAGTGGAAAAAGCCCGGGCTTGGGAGCCAAAGGTCATGGGTTCTAATCCCAGCTCTGCCACTTGTCAGCTGTGTGACTTTGTGCAAATCACTTCACTTCTCTGGGCCTCAGTTCCCTCATCTGTAAAATGGGGATGAAGACTGGGCCCCACGTGGGACAACCTGATCACCTTGTATGCCCCCCAGCGCTTAGAACAGTGCTTTGCACATAGTAAGCACTTAACAAATACTATTATTATTATTATTATAATGGGGATTAGGAATGAGAGTCCCATGTGGGATGAGCATGTTAATACAATCAGTTATCCTAGCCTGCCTAGATTACTTCAGTAGGCTCCTTGCTGACCTTCCAACCTTCTGCCTCTCCCCACTCCAGTCTGTACTTCACTCTGCTATCCAGAACATCTTTCTATAGAAATTTTCAGGACATGTCAGTCCCCCTCCTCAAAAATATCCAGTGGTTGCCCATTCACCCCGTGTCAAACAAAAACTCCTCACCATTGGCTTTAAAGCTCTCCATCACCTTGCACCCTCCTACCTCACCTTACTTCTCTCCTTCTAAAACCCAGCCTGCACACTGCTCTCCTGTGGTGCTAACCTGCTCACTGTGTCTCAATTTAACCTGTCTCACCACCAATCTCTGGCCCACATCCTACCTCTGGCCTGGAATGCCCTCCCCCCTCAAACCTGCCAGACAATTACACTCCCTCCCCGCTTCAAAGCCTTACTGAAGGCACAACTCCTCCAAGAGGCCTTTCCAGACTAAGCCCCACTTCTCCTCACCTCCCATTCCCTTCTGCATTGCCCTAACTTGCTCCACTTTCTCTTCCCCCATCTCCCAGCCCCACAGCATTCATGCTTATATCTGTAATTTCATTTATTTGTATTGACATCTGTTTATTTGTATTGATGCCTGTCTCCCCCACCACGACCCCAGACTGTGAGCTCACTGTGGACAGGAATTGTCTCTATTGCTATATTGTACTTTCCCAAGAGCTTAGTACACTGCTCTGCATACAGTAAGCTCTTAATAAATATGATTGAATGAATGAACGGTAAGTGCTTAACATAATAATATAATAATCATGCTACTTATTAAGCATTTACTATCATCATCATCATCATCAATCGTATTTATTGAGCGCTTACTATGTGCAGAGCACTGTACTAAGCGCTTGGGAAGTACAAATTGGCAACATATAGAGACAGTCCCTACCCAACAGTGGGCTCATAGTCTAAAAGGGGGAGACAGAGAACAAAACCAAACATACTAACAAAATAAAATAAATAGAATATATATGTACAAATAAAATAAATAGAGTAAATAAATATGTACAAACATATATACATATATACAGGTGCTGTGGGGAAGGGAAGGAGGTAAGATGGGGGGGATGGAGAGGGGGACGAGGGGGAGAGGAAGGAAGGGGCTCAGTCTGGGAAGGCCTCCTGGAGGAGGTGAGCTCTCAGCAGGGCCTTGAAGGGAGGAAGAGAGCTAGCTTGGCGGATGGGCAGAGGAAGGGCATTCCAGGCCCAGGGGATGACGTGGGCCGGGGGTCGATGGCGGGACAGGCGAGAGCGAGGTACGGTGAGGAGATCAGCGGTGGAGGAGTGCTATGTTCCAAGCACTGTTCTAAGTACTGAGGTAGATACAAGGTAATCATGTTGGACACAGTCCCTGTCTCAAATGGGACTCACATTCATAATCCCCATTTTACAAATGAGGCAACTGAGTCCCAGAGAAGTGAAGTGACTTGTCCAAGGTCACACAACGAACAGAGCCAGGATTAAATCCCAGGTCCTTCTGACTTCCAGTCCCAGGTTTTATCCACTAAGCCATGCTACTTACCTAACAAATACAATTAAAAAAAAAAAAAACCAACCAAAACTCAACATTTCTGTCCCACTGCTGCCCATACATATCTGAACCCCATCTTTCCTACCAAATTCATAGGCTAAGAAATCAATCCCTTTGGACCTTTCGATTCTCTAACCTAAGTTGAATGATTCTACAATTGTTTTTTTACCTGATAGCTCCTCTGTCTGCTTCATGTCAGCCTCTTACTTGCTCACATGACCCTCTCCTCTTCATGAGTTGCAGCTGGGTGGTTGGCATACTCTTGGCTCGCTATCTCTCTTAAAGGGATAGACACACAAGGAGGCTACAAATGTAGATTTCTAATAAGTACTAAATTTGCTTTCTTGCCCTGAAATCTTGAATTGGTAAATACAAAACAAAGAGCTTACACCAATTATAACTAAGGATTGTGCGCTACTAGAAAAAATGTTTTATATTATAGAAAATTTTGTTCACCATGCATTATGACTTCTACTGAAGTTGCAGATGAGGAAAATAACAGCAAGGTTCATCCATATCTATTGGAAATGAACTAACCCCTCCACTCTATCCCAGTCCCTTTAACATATTGCCTTTATATGTTAAAGTTAACTTATAATCATAAGTTAACTTATAACCTTTATAAGGTAAAACAATGGAGTAGAGTGGAGAGGTTAATTTCTAATATATGATGAATAATATGATGAATTGATGAATAACTGATGAATAGCTCTCTCAGTATGGACAAATAATTTTAAAGGCACAGAAAGTCTTATTGGACTAGTAGAGAACTGACCTTACAGAACACAGAAACATGGATAGATTGGGGAGGTGGATGTCAGCTTGGCAAATATAAGCCACTCATACATTTGAAGCAAATTAATGAATCCCTTTAGAGCAGGTACTAGATAGATTGTTTGAGACTAGGCTGTTTGAGACTAGGCCAGCTGGAAGGTGATTAGACAATTAAGATGAAGTCCCTATTTTTCCTCTCTATATTATCCAACTGCAAAACATGACCACTGGCATTGTCTCAGGACTATCATTCAGTTATCCAGTCTTTTGAGGACAAACCCATTGCTGCAATTAGGGAGATTCATCCTAGGTGGAAGGTGGTATAAAGTAATAATTGCCACACTACTTAAATGCTTACTATGTATCAAACATTGTATAAAAAGTGGGGTAGTTATCATTCAATCTAATACAAAGGCCCTGTACCACAAGTATATAAAATCTATCAACCATATTTATTGATTACTGTACTAATCTAATCCAAAGTTCCTGTACCACATGTATATAAAATCAATCATATTTATTGATCACTATACTAAGTACTTGAGAGATTACAATATAGCAGATTTGGTAGACATGTTCCCTGCCCACAAGGAGTTTATAATCTAGAGGGGGAGACAGGCATTAATACAAAATAAACTACAGATGTATATATAAGTGCTGTAGGGCTGAGGGAGGGGTGAATACAGGGTGAAATTCCTAGTCAAATGTTGATGTACAAGGGAGTGGGAAAAGAGGAAATAAGGACTCAATTGGAGATTGCTTCTTGGAGATGTGTTTTTAATAAGGCTTTGAAGGTAGAGTGATCATCTGTTAGATATGAAGGGGGAGGGTGTTCCAGGCCAGAGACAAGACGTGGGTGAAGGGCCAGTGGCAAGATAGATGAAATTGAGGTAGTGAGTAGGTTGGTGTTAGAGGAGACAACCTTGCTGGCTGGGCTGTAGTAGGAAATAAGGAAATGAAGTAAGAGGAGGCAAGGTGATTGAGTGCTTAAAAGCCTAAGAAGTTTCTGTTTGATCTGGAGTTGGATGGGCAACCAGTGGAGGATATCGAGGTGTGGGGAATCATTAAATGAACTTTTAGCGTTATGGACTGGAGTAGGAAGAGACAGGAGGTAGAGAGGTCAGCAAGGAGGTTAATGCAGTAATCAAGGCAGGATAGGATCAGTGCTTAGATCAGCATGGTAACAGTTTGTATGGAGAGGAGAAGGCAGATTTTGTCAAGATTGAACTGACAGGATTTGGTGACAGATTGAATATATGGGTTGAATTAGAGAGACTAATTGAGTACAATGCCAAGGTTATTGGACTTGTGAGACAGGGAAGATTTTTTTTTTTTTACCAACATTTGGTAAAGAGATTTGGAATTAGCAGCCAGAGAGATGAGGACATTGTCATTGAAGTCAAGGTTCGATAAAGTTTCCATGAGTAAGAGGTGGTTTACAATGTTGAAGGCAGCTGAGAGGTTGAGGAGGATTATGATGGAGTAAAGGCCAATAAATGTGTCAAGAAGGGAAGAAGAACAGTTGTTGAACCACCGTTTTCAGATGGGGAAACTGAGGCACATGAAATTAAATGACTTGCCTTAGATCACACAGCAGACAAGTGGTAGAGCTCAGTCTAGAACTCAGTTACCTGACACACAGGCCTGTGCTCTTTCCATTAGGCCATACTATTTCTCAAAGTATAGCAGCTTCTTCAAGTTCCACAAAACCACCAGTGCTAACCTTCGTGTGCAGGGACTACGGGCAGCCATGTATCTTATGCCTTGACCTCTTTGCTTGTCTCACAACACACCAGAAGTGACACAATCAAAGTACATCCATCACATATTATGGGATACTCTTTACCCATAATCAAATTACCCAGTTTGTCACAGATGAATATTCAGTGACATCAAGGGAATGTGGGATTTTGGACTGAAATAGCCATCTGTTCTATTCTCCACTTTGGCTATGGAGTCTGGCAACTGTTGATATTTTAATTTGGGGATGGTGAAAGCCCTGCTTTGGGCAGGGTTTAAGTGCAGCCTGACAGTTTCTGGCAAGATGGCTATCTGCTCCACCTTTGAGTAGGGCAATATTTGAGACATGAAAACTCTATCATTTCTTAATTCTTAAAAACAAATTCTCAGAACCCTAAATCGAGCCTACTATTCTAATTCCAAATCTGCCGACTGGTGTATGTTCCACTGTTGATTACATAGTTGAATTTCTTTTCTTCTAATTCCATTTGTGGCAAAATGCTATTAACTCCATGTTAACTTGTCTCTCCATCAACTCATAATTAAGGCCATGTTTTCATCTGAAATCTTTACAACTAACTGCAAAATATTAAAATTCTCAACACCTTATCTTTTGTGTATTTGCAGGACTTGCAGAAGGAACATCAAGTCAGACAAGAAACCCTTCACCCACCCACATATCTGAGTGTCTCATTGTACATTAATAGTCATGGATCTTTGCACTCTCTTCAAAGCTATTCTTTTTGGCTAACCCCCATGTTACTAATATATGCATATGTCTTTAATAAACAGAACGCTATGAGTTCAATTCATTTTAAGATTTGATTAGGAGGAGAGGTGATATAATAATTTTATATTTAGATATATGTAGTCACAAATATAAACACAGTCACAAATGTAGTTGGGGATTCTTTACATGACCAGGAGCCCTGGAGTGAGCCCATCTTGGAGTGGTTCATTTCCATATGTGATATTGAGCAGTTTTGTTTTAAGTAATGTGTGATGGAAGCTCAGTATAAAAAATTAGCTTAAGGCAAAAAAGCCAAGATGTGTCACTTCCCTCATCCCTAATCTATTTTAATGTCTCTCTTCCCCTGAAGACTATATGCTCCTTCTGGGAAGGGATCATGGGAACCATCTCTGTTGTATTCAACACTATTGCTGAGCTGTTAATACAGTGCTCTGTACGAAGTAAACACTCAGTGAATACCATTGATTGATCATTCTTATGACAACCCAGTAAAAATAAAGTGAGGATTTGTGTTTTGTAAATTTCAAAGTAAGCCCAGAGTGAAATAAACATAGTGTTTATAAGTGATAATTTAAATATTTATGATGATAAATTTACATGTTATGATTTATAATAATAATAATAGTATTTGTTAAGAAATTACTCTATTCCAGGAACTTTAAGAGCTCAGATAGATACAAGATAGTCTACTGAGTAGCAGTCCCTGTCCCACAAGGGGTTCATGGTCTATTGGGAAAATAGGCATTTAATCCTCAATTTAAATACAAGGACACTGAGCACAGAGAAATTAAGTGACTTGACCAAGATCACTCAGCAGGCAACTGGCAGAGCCATGATTAGAACCCAGGTCCTCTGACTTCCAGGCCTATGCTTTAGCCAAATAAAATAAGGCTTGGTAATAAGGCGTGTTCCTATGGGTATCAAAATGTTAAGCCTGTCCATGGAGGCACTGTACCAAGCACAATCAATTAGGATTCCTTACCAAACTATTGAGATACAATTTTTCATTTAACCATCCCTTTGGATAAAAATAATACTGAGCACTTTTGTACTGCTTTAAACCACGTGCATTTGTTTTTGTGAAAAGACACGTATTTTGTCCCCTGGGGACAAGGCTTCTGAAACATGCTTCTTCCCCAAAGTAAATCTTCCCATTTTAAGACTATGTAGAATTGATCTTGAGAGCTTTGTATATTATTTTTATCCCAGAACTTGACATTTTGTTTATCACTTAATAAATATCATGACTATAACTGAAAAGCAGAAAAATGACCATAAAATGAGCAATGGGTGGCGGGGGGGAGGGGAAAGAGGAAGAGAAGCAAGGGGTTTTGATAATCTGGCGCTTAATAATCTCCAGCCAGCTAAATCTCTGATGTCCAGTATCACCTAATGCAAGCACATCGGCAAGTCATTTGGCAGCCTGGAAGTGCACTTGAGAAATGTGGCAACAATAATTAGAGTGCTATTTTGGGAATATGGTTTAGGGAATTCTAGGAATAGTCCTTGAGATTTCATGGTTGGTTGTGTAATTTTGTTGAGTTTTTAACTTAACTCTTATTTCATATCATTTCTTCATTTTACATAATAAACAACACTGGTGTAAAGGAATAATCAACAGCTTTAAGTATAGTGAAAGAAAATACATAGAAGCTTTGCACATCAATCAATTAATCGATTGCAATTATTGAGCATTTACTATTTGCAGAGCACTGTACTAAGCACTTGGGGGACTACAACAGAGTTAGCAGACACAAAATGATCTTACAGTGTACAGGGATAGAATAAGTTATTGCACTGCTTTCTTTGGAAACATGCCTCACTGAAGACTAGAGTGCAGTCATATCTTCTAATAAATGTAATTTGTCTAACACTGTAAAGAGTGAAATTGATATCTATTCTATTTGCTTTGGAATTTAAAAAATGCCTCCCTGGTTCAGATCTTGAGATATGCCATTTCAAGTGAAATTTCGAGTATAATGAAAAGTGAAACACAACTTTTAAAATATAATTTAAGCTTGAATTGAATCATCATTTGATACCATCCATGGTCCCAGGTTTTGTTCTATCTTCTGACACCCACACTGTAACTGTTTGCAGAGGGAGAAGGGCAGGAAGCCCCAAAATCTTATTTCTCTATTCTCTGCAGTCAGTGCGCCACCATTCAGTAAGTCAATCAGTCAGTCAATTAGGAATATTTGTTGAGCACCTACTATGTGTGAAACACTGTATTAAGTGCCTGGGATAGTACAACAGAAGCAAGAGGGCTAACGGTCTTCAATGAGATCACAATCTAAAGTGAAGAGACAGACCAAAAACAAAGTACTCACTAATAGTAAGTTTGCATATACTATCTTGTCTAGCTCTCAACTGACTTCTCAACCACATCTTGCCTGGCCTGGAACACCCATCCTCTTCATATTGCCAATTTGTTCTTCCCAAGCACTTAGTACAGTGCTCTGCACACAGTAAGCGTTCAATAAATATGATTGAATGAATGAATGAATCCCACAGACAACTACTCTTCCCCTCTTCAAAGTCTTAGTGAAAGCACATCTCCAAGAAGCCTTCCCTGATTAACCCCTCTTTTCTTTTCTTCCACTACCCTCTGCATCATCCTGACTTGCTCCCTTTATCCATTCCCCCTCCCAGCCCCACAGCACTTATCTACATATCAGTAATTTATTTATTTATTTATATTAATGCCTGCCTCCCAGTCTAGACTGTAAGTCTACTGTGGGCAGGGAATGTGTCTGTTATATTGTCATATTGTTCTCACCCAAGCTCTTAGTACAGTGCTGTGCACATAGTAAGTGCTCAATAAATATGACTGCTTGTCTGTAGGAGGAAATAATAGAAAGTGTTTCGAGTATATCAGGATCAATAGTAAAATAATCAATTAAATATATAAATTGAAATATGGAGTAAAATGCATAAGTGATGAAGATTTCTCTTGGGCTGATATGACTAGAACGTTGTGAGTTATTTGGATAAAGTTTGTTGGAGGGTATTGAAGATGGGAAGAGCTGAGTTCTGGCAGACTTTTCTGGGCAAGGAGTTCCAGCCCAGAGTAGCAGTGTGAGTGAAAGAATAGAAATGTGAGAGCCAAAAATGACGTATGGTTAGAAGGTGAGCTTGCCTAGGAATAAAGACTATGATAATGATGATGATAATGGTATTTGTGAAGCCAGCATTGTACTAAGCCCTGGGGCGGATACAAGCAAATCAAGTTGGACACAGTCCCTGTCCAGAACAGGGCTTCAGCCTTCATCCCCATTTTACAGATGAGGCAGAGAGAAGTGAAATGGTTTGCCTAAGGCCACATAGCAGACAAGTAAAAGACCTGGTATTAGAATTGGTTTTGACTCCCAGGCCTGTGCTCTATCCACTCATCATTCTGCTCCCCAAGGTGAACTGGGGTGAAAAGAGTCTTTAGGGAGTTGGGGAGAGTTGGTGGAGAGTTTTGAAGCCACCCATGAGAAAATTTTTGCTGATGAAGAGGGAAATGGGATGCCATTGAAGTCTTTTAGGAATGGAGAAATGTGGGAAGATGAAGATGATCCATGCAGAAACACATAGTATAGACTGGAGGGTAGAAAGGCTGGAGGTAAGGAAAACAATGAGGAACCTGATTCAATAGCATAACTGAGATATAACAAAAGCTGGGACCACAATCGTAGGTTTGTGGGTAGAGAAAGCTCTTGTAAGCTCCCTGTGGGCAGGGAACGTTTCTACCAACTCTGGTTTATTTTCTTCTCCCAAGTGTTTAGTATGGTGCTTGGCACACAGCAAGGGCTCAACAAATACATCTGATTGATTGATTAAGGGATGGAGTCACAGTTGCAGGAAATCTCTATAGGAAAAACCTGACAGAATTTAGAAATAGCTTAAAACATCGAGAGCTGGAAAATAGTGATGACTTGAAGATAATCCCCAAATTAGAGAATGGTAGCATTTTCAATAAAAGTGAGAAAATTAGAAAGAGAAATAATTCAGTTTCACATATGTGGAGTTTGAGGTACTGGCAGATCATCCAGAACAACTTGGAGGCATGGTATGTGAGAGTATAAATTAGGTGAAAAATAAGAGCAAGAGAGCTTGATTTGAGATTCACTTGAATAAAATTGATAGCTGAAGCCTTGTGATCAGATGAGCACACCAAGAGAGTGATTGAAGAGCAAAAGTAATAAGGGGTCCAGTATACAGCCTTACTGAAGACAGACTGTTCCCTCTCCTCTCTCCAAGCATGGGAAATCAATCAATCTTCAGATATGTGTCTCTGACATCAATGCATGGTGACTTGCTTCTGACCCTTAGTAATACACCTGATTCCCCTTCCATTATAGATTACATCTGGGCTATGGTCCACAGCTTAGACCAGCTAGTCACAGGAGGCATAAAAGTGCAACAACACCAGCTCTACTGGGAAATAGGTGTCATTCACACAGACTCTTTCACCAGTCACAGTTGGTCTAATTGCTTGCAAGGATATAGTGCCACTGAGATTTCACTCCCAAGCATTTCAGCTCTTAATAAAAAACCTTGAAGTTTTGGATATTCATTATTTATTTTATTGTTACTTTCCAAAGAGTTTTGCCATCAATTATCATATTTTATTTTTACAACATCCCTGTGAAGTAGGGTGAGGTCATCTTGGTTTTATAGAAGAAGGCACTGAAGTCCAAAGTTACTGAGGGCTTTGCCCAAAGTTACTCAGCAGGCCAGTGGAATAGTTTTTTTTAGTGGTATTTGTAAAGTTCGTACTATGTGCCAAGCAGTCTATTAAGAGCTGGAGTAGAATACAAGCTAATGAGGATAGATAGGTTCAGACATTGAATCAATACAGGAAAAACATTCCCTGAAAGGACATAATAACTGTCGTATTAGCTAAGCGCTTACTATATGTCAAACACTGTACTAAGCTCTAGGGTAGAATAGAGATAATCAGGTCCCACATTGTGTTCACAGGCTACAAGGGAGAAGAGACATTGAATCCCTACTCTGCAGATGAGGGAACTGAGAAGCAGAGAAGTTAAGTGACTTTCCCAGGGTCATGCCACAAACAAGTGGTGGTTCCAATCAGCTCTGCCCTCCAACCAGCAGTCAGGATGAGGTCCCCAGCTTCCCAGAGTTTACTTGGGTTTGGGTAGGTGGTTGGAATGGTTGATTGAGGGTCAGAATTCTGTTTTGGAGCCTTACTATGTAAAATAAGTGATGCCGGTGCTTTAAAACAAATACATGATTTTGAACCCTAGCAGCAGTCAAAGTTTTAGTTCAATGACAAATGGAAAAGTTTGAGGTTTCCTCAGAAGTGGTGCAGGAAGCCTCATGGCCTGGAAGAAAGAGCATGGACCTGGGAGTCAAAAGATCTAGTTTTAAAACTGGCGTTGTCACTCGCCTGCTGTGTAGGCTTGTGCAGCTCACTTAATTTCTCTGTGCTTTAGTTTCCTCATCTCTAAAATGGGGATTTGATATCTTTTTCATTCATTCAATCATATTTATTGAGGGCTTACTGTGTGCAGAGCACTGTACTAAGTGCTTGGAAAGTACAATTCAGCAACCAGTGGAGACAATCCCTACCCAACAATGGGCTCACAGTCTAGAAGTACGGAGACAGACAACAAAACAAAACAAAACAAAACAAAACAAGTAGACAGGCATCAATAGCATCAATATAAATAAATAGAATACCTTTTCTCTCTCCCACTTAGGCTGTGAGCCCCTTATGGGGCAGGGACTCTGTCCAACCTGATTGTCTTGTACCTATCCCAGTTCTTATTATGGTGCTTAACAAATATTGTTATATTAATGTTATTATTATTATTATTATCATTATTACTATCATCATCATCTAGCAGAAATGCTAAGGGTGGCTGGCAGGATGGCAATATGGTGAGGTTGGTAATACCTCATGCTTCAGAGAAGCAGCATGGCTCAGTGGAAAGAGTGCTGGCTTTGGAGTCAGAGGTCATAGGTTCGAATCCCAACTCTGCCAATTGTCAGCTGGGTGACTTTGGGCAAGTCACTTCACTTCTCTGTGCCTCAGTTACCTCATCTGTAAAATGGGGATTAAAACTGTGAACCCCCATGGAACAACCTGATCATCTTGTAACCTCCCCAGCACTTAGAACAGTGCTTTGCACATAGTAAGCGCTTAATAAATGCCATTATTATTATTATTACTATTATACCTGAATTGAACACTTCTCTGTATCCTTTAGCCCATAGATAAATGTAAAAAGCATTTAGATCCTATGGGAGGAGTATAAAAAAACACATCAAAACACTGCCAGAACTAACATTCAATAAAAAGTGAAGCAGCATGGCTTAGTGAAAAGTTTGCCAGTCTTGGAGTCTAAAGACCTGGATTCTATTCTCTACTCTCCCACTTGTCTGCTGTTTAACCTTGGGAGAGCCAATTCACTTCTCTGATTCTCAATTTCCCTGTCTGTAAAATGGGGATCAAATGTGTGTTCTGCATGAGGCAGGGAATATATCCATCTAAATTACATTGTTTCTACTCAAGTACCTTGTACAGTACGTCATCATCAATCATATTTATTGAGCGCTTACTATGTGCAGAGCACTGTACTAAGTGCTTGGGAAGTACAAATTGGCAACATATAGAGACAGTCCCTACCCAACAGTGGGCTCACAGTCTGAAAGGGGAAGACAGAGAACAAAACCAAACATACTAACAAAATAAAATAAATAGAATAGATATGTACAAGTAAAATAAATAAATAAATAAATAGAGTAATAAATATGTACAAACATATATACATATATACAGGTGCTGTGGGGAAGGGAAGGAGGTAAGAAGGGGGGGATGGAGAGAGGGATGAGGGGGAGAGGAAGGAAGGGGCTCAGTCTGGGAAGGCCTCCTGGAGGAGGTGAGCTCTCAATAGGGCCTTGAAGGGAGGAAGAGAGCTAGCTTGGCGGATGGGCAGAGGGAGGGCATTCCAGGCTCGGGGGATGACGTGGGCCGGGGGCCGATGGCGGGACAGGCGAGAACGAGGTATGGTGAGGAGATTAGCGGCGGAGGAGCGGGGGGTGCGGGCTGGGATGTAGAAGGAGAGAAGGGAGGTGAGGTAGGAGGGGGCGAGGTGATGGACAGCCTTGAAGCCCAGGGTGAGGAGTTTCTGCCTGATGCGCAGATTGATTGGTAGCCACTGGAGATTTCTGAGGAGGGGAGTGATATGCCCAGAGTGTTTCTGGACAAAGATAATCCGGGCAGCAGCATGAAGTATGGATTGAAGTGGAGAGAGACATGAGGATGGGAGATCAGAGAGAAGGCTGATGCAGTAGTCCAGACGGGATAGGATGAGAGCTGGAATGAGGAGGGTAGCAGTATGGATGGAGAGGAAAGGGCGGATCTTGGCAATGTTGCGGAGGTGAGACCGGCAGGTTTTGGAGATGGCTTGGATGTGAGGGGTGAATGAGAGAGCGGAGTCGAGGATGACACCAAGGTTGCGGGCTTGTGAGACGGGAAGGATGGTAGTGCTGTCAACAGAGATGGGAAAGTCAGGGAGAGGGCAAGTTTTGGGAGGGAAAACAAGGAGTTCAGTCTTCGACATGTTGAGCTTTAGGTGGCGGGCAGACATCCAGATGGAGATGTCCTGAAGGCAGGAGGAGATGCGAGCCTGGAGAGAAGGGGAGAGAGCAGGGGCAGAGATGTAGATTTGGGTGTCATCAGCGTAGAGATGATAGTTGAAGCCGTGGGAGCGAATGAGGTCACCAAGGGAGTGCGTGTAGATCGAGAACAGAAGGGGACCAAGCACTGAACCTTGGGGAACCCCCACAGTAAGAGGATGGGAGGGAGAGGAGGAGCCTGCAAAAGAGACTGAGAATGAACGACCGGAGAGGTAAGAGGAGAACCAGGAGAGGACAGAGTCTGTGAAGCCAAGGTCAGATAGCGTGTTGAGGAGAAGGGGGTGGTCCACAGTGTCGAAGGCAGCTGAGAGGTCGAGGAGGATTAGGACAGAGTAGGAGCCATTGGATTTGGCAAGCAGGAGGTCATTGGTGACCTTTGAGAGGGCAGTTTCCGTGGAATGTAGGGGACGGAACCCAGACTGGAGGGGGTCGAGGAGAGAGTTGTTGTTGAGGAATTCTAGGCAGCGCGTATAGACAACCCGTTCAAGGAGTTTGGAAAGGAATGGTAGGAGGGATATGTGACGATAACTAGAAGGTGAGGTGGGGTCGAGAGAGGGTTTTTTTAGGATGGGAGAGACATGGGCATGTTTGAAGGCAGAGGGGAAGGAACAAGTGGAGAGTGAGCGGTTGAAGATGGAAGTTAAGGAGGGGAGAAGGGATGGAGCGAGAGATTTCATGAGATGAGAGGGAATGGGCACCCTCTCATGTCATTACTTGGCACGTAGTCACTGTTTAAAGCATACTATAGCTACTATTAGGAGTGTCACCTGTGTTCTGCGAAGGACTGAATGTCCCATCCAAGAGTACCCTACCCTCTCCATTCTGGCTACATTGTGCAACGCTATATACTTTATAAAGCAATGCTTGGATGAAACTTTTCGGAGCTACTTTCCTACAAAGTTGGTTTTTTCCTTCTCTCTGGATTTCCCAATAGACCTGTAAGTCTGGTTTTTGTAGTGTGTCAGAAGGAAGGCTTGCAGGTCCTGGAATGAATCAAAACACTATATTGCTGTATGGACCAAGTGAGAAAGAATAGACTTAAATTTGAGGGTCTAGAAGTTCCAAATGCAATGGGAATTGGTTATCAGATGCTGGAAATCTCTGGATCTGGAAAAATGGGTTCTGGTACCAGATAATAATAATAATAATGGCATTTATTATATTAATATTAATTTATTATTATTAATGGAAGTAATGTGCAAAGCACTGTTCTAAGCACTGGGGAGGTTACAAGGTGATCAGGTTGCCCCACAGGGGGCTCACAGTCTTAATCCTCATTTTCCAGATGTCGGAACTGAGGCCCAGAGAAGTGAAGTGACTTGCCCAAAGTCACACAGCTGACAATGGACAGAGCAGAGATTCGAACCCATGACCTCTGACTCCAAAGCCCAGGCTCTTACCATTGAGCCACGAGCTTCTCTAAGTGATAAGTGATTAGGACTTAAGGAGATGAGACACAGGTCAGGCTGAACCAATTGCTCCCCATGGCAAAATGACTCTATGTGCTGTAGATCCCAAAGAAGATAGACATAGCTCCAAGCTAGTTGATTCTTTGTCTTGAGAAGCAACGTGATCTAGTGTAAAGAACTCAGGCCCCAGAGTAAGAAGGCCTGATCATAATCCTGACTCTTCAGTCAATCAGTCAATCATATTTATTGAACGCTTACTGTGTGCAGAACACTGTATTAAACACTTGGAAGAGTAGACACAACAATATAATGATATAACACACATTCCCTGCCAACAAAGACCTTATGGGCTAGAGGGGGAAACAGACAGTAATATAAATAAATAAATTATGGATACCTACACAAGTGCTGTGGGGCTGGGTGTGGGATTGGTCAATAAAGGGAGAAGGTCAGGGTGGGTGATGCAAAATGGAGTGGGAAAAGAGGAAATGAGGGCTTTTTCCAAGGAAGGAGGTGTGCCTTTAATAAGGCTTCAAAGCTGGGGTTAGTAATTGTCTGCTGGATAGGAAAAGGAAGGGTGTTCCAGGACGGAGGCAGGATGTGGGTGGCAAGATAGATGAGATCAAGATACAATGAGTAGGTTGACTTTAGAAGAACAAAGTGTGCAGGCTGGAATGTAGTGGAAAGTAGCAGTGTAGTAGTAGGTGTGGAAGGTGTGGAAGGAGAGGGCAAGGTGATTGACTGCTTTAAAGCCTATGGTAAGGAGTTTCTCTTTGATGTGGAGGTGGATAGGCAACCATTGGATGTTCTTGAGGAGTGGGGAAACATGGACTGACCGTTTCTGTATAAAAATGATCTGGGCAGCAGTATGAAGTATGGACTGAGGTGGGGAGAGATAGGAGGCTGGAAGGGCAGCAAGGAGGCAGATACAGTAATTAAGGGGGGATAGAATAAGAGCTCAGTTTAACATGGTAGTAGTTCAGATTGAAAGGAAAAGTTTGATCTTAGCAATGTAGATTTTAGTGGCTCTGCCACTTTCCTCCTTTGTCACCTGGGGCAAATCACTTAACTTCTCTATGCCATGGTGTCCTCATCTGTAAAATGGGACATAAATACCTCTTCCCCCTCATAGTCTATCACCTCTGTGCTTAGTAAAGTGCTTGAAGCAAAATAAACTCAAAGCAAATACCACAATCATTATTTTTTTGTCTTTACCAACGATATTCTATTTATTTTATTGTATTCAGCTCATTTTCAATTCTCCAATTATTGTTAGCAGCAATAGAGGCTGAAAACCTTGATAATTTGACTAAAATAAAGTTTAGGAATTATCTTTAGATTTCCATTTCACAAGGTGTTCCTGGTCCATTAACATGAGTAATCAAAAGTGGCAGAGCACACAAGACACTTCATTCAATCATATTTATTGAGCGCTTACTGTGTACAGAGCACTGTACTAAGCACATTGAAAGTACAAATTGGCAACAGAGTCAATCCCTACCCAACAATGGGCTCACAGTCTAGAAGGGGTAGACAGACAACAAAACAAAACAAGTAGACAGGTAGACAGGCAATTGAGAGCTTATTATGTGCAGTACACTAAACCAAAGTCTTAGAAGAGAACAATACAATAGCGTTGTTAGACACAATTGCTGTCCTCCAGGAGATTACAATTTAATGGTGGTATTTTTATAATGTACTTAAACATTACAGTTTGCAAACACTGCATTCCAATAGCCTGGAAGGGTCTGGTGTGACCAGACCACAATGGCTGTTGGAGATATTCCTCATTGTCTTTGCCACCAAGGCAGTGGGGTTTTGAGCTTCTGCAGCCTGCTCTTGCCACTAACTACAGTCCTCTAATGTGGCACAGGGTCATTAAGGCACAACACAATGAGAGTTTGTGTAATCTCATCTTCTAGACTGTAAGCTTGCTGTGGGCAGGGAATATGTCTGTTATAATGTTGTGTTGTACTGTCCCAAACAGTACAGTGACCTGCATGCACTAAATATGATTGATTGAGGGCAGAAGTAGTATTTACTGTTGCCTATAACGTGGGAGACTTTCTAGAAGTACTGAGAAGCAGCATGGTCTTCAGGATAGAGCACAGGGTGAGGAGTCAGGAGACCCAGGTTCTAATCCCAGGTTTGTCACTGGCTTACTGTGTGACCTGGGGAAAGTCACTTAACTTCTCTGTGCCTTAGTTTCCTTATCTGGAAAATAGGGATTAGATACTTATTCTCCCTCCCCTTTAGACTGTGATTACTGCATCAGCTTTCTTTCTTATCTCCCATCCACCTGTCTCTCCCAGTTTCAGTCCTTGAGAGTCTTCACTCTGCTGCCCTTATTATCTTTCTGCAGAAATGCTCTGAGCATGCCACTCCCCTCCTCAAAAATCTCCAGTGGTTCCCTATTAACCTTCGCATGAAGAAAAAACTCCTCCCAATTGGCTCAAAGCACTCCATCACCTTGCCCCCTCCAATCTCACCTCCCTTCTCTCCTTCTACAGCCCAGTCCACACACTCTGCTCCTCTGCCACTAACCTCCTCACTATGCCTCGTTCTCGCATGTCCCACCGTCGACCCCGGCCCACATCCCGGCCAGCCACATCCCGGCCAGCCCAGCGTGGCTCAGTGGAAAGAGCCCGGGCTTTGGAGTCAGTGGTCGTGGGTTCAAATCCCGGCTCTGCCAATTGTCAGCTGTGTGACCTTGGGCAAGTCACTTCACTTCTCTGGGCCTCAGTTCCCTCATCTGGAAAATGGGGGTTGACTGTGAGCCCCCCCGTGGGACAACCTGATCACCTTGTAACCCTCCCAGCGCTTAGAACAGTGCTTTGCACATAGTAAGCGCTTAATAAATCCCATTATTATTATTATTATTATTATCCTACCGCTGGCCCGGAATGCCCTCCCTCCTCACGTCCACCAAACTAGCTCTCTTCCTGTCTTCAAAGCCCTACTGAGAGCTCACCTCCTCCAGAAGGCTTTCCCAAACTGAGCCCCAGCTTTTCCTCTGCTCCTCCTCCCCTCCTCATCGCCCCTACTCCCTCTCTGCTCTACCCCCTTCCCCTCCCACAGCACTTGCGTACATTTGCACATATTTGTTACTCTATTTTATTAATGTTGTGCATATATCTATAATTCTATTTATCTATTTTGATGGTAATGATTCATTCTGTTGTATTTATTGAGCACTTACTGTGTGCAGAGAACTGTACTAAGTGCTTGGAAAGTACAATTTGTCATCAAAAGTATTGATGCCTGTCTACTTGTTTTGTTTTATTGCCTGTCTCCCCCTTCTAGACTGTGATCCCGTTGTTGGGTAGGGATTGTCTCTATCTGTTGCCAAATTGTACTTTTCAAGCACTTAGTACAGTGCTCTGCACACAGTAAGCGCTCAGTAAATATGATTGAATGAATTATTCCATGTGGATCAGGGACTCTTCTGATTGCATTGTATAGTAAGTGTTTAACTGAGACTACGGTTAATCAATTGGAGACTTTCTTGCTGCTTTAAGGTATACTGAGAGTGTTCAGAGGTTACTGGAATTTATAGATGCCACCTTTTCCTCTTGTAGTTGGGGGCTGAAAAGAGGGCAAGGGTTTTAGAGGGGAGGGTCAGACTGCATAAAACTCACAGGCCAGAAAGCTAATATTTGGGGTCTTTTCAAACCTATTTGGAACTCTCTGGTCTTGTCAGAGACTTAAGATGTGTTCGTCTGGGAGCCCAACTCAAAAAGCTCAAAAACAACCTCTATAGAATTGGCACCTGTAATGGGAACTTTATCCATTGGCCTACTTTGGCTAGTATAACTAAATAAGCATAATCAATTGAGTGGGTAATTGTTGTATTTCTTAAGGGCTCAGTATCTGCCAAGCACTTTTTAAGCTGTGGGGATAATCAAGTCTCACAAGGGCTTCACATTCTAAGTAGGAGGGAATACAACTATTGAATCCCCTTTTTGCAGATGAGGGAACTGAGGCACAGAGAAGCTGAGCAACCTGTTTCAGGTCACATAGCAGGCACACTGCAGAGCCAGGATTAGAACCCAGATCCTCTGATGCCCAAGTCCGGGCTCTTTCTACTAGGCCATGCTGCTTCCAGAATAAGTTGATACATTTTTTGTTAAATTCAGTATTCCAGTTGTGGACTCACTAAAAACTAGAACAATTCTAAGGGCAATTTTTCACAATAACAGTGTTTGAGACTTAAAAAAATGACACCCTACCAGCACCTCTGCACACTAAAAGAACAGCTGCTATTCTCACACATCCCTGTCCAGATCACTGCAATTTCACACTTTTTCCCCTTTAGAATCCTGAAATGGATACCATCTGGGACCCAGTGATTTACTGCACTTGAGTTTCTCAAGTGGTTCCCTAAGTGCTTCTTTGGATACTTCAATGTCTGGTCAGACCACACTGATTTCACCCCCAAGGCCCTGGTGGAACTAGAAATCCCGCAAGCTCCTCCAGAGAAAAGCCACTTCCAAAAAGGAATGTTTAATTAGGGGTTTGTAGAATTGTTGTTACTAAGTAAAGGAAAATGTAGCTGCTGGGTCTTTAAAAGGGTCAGTTTGATAGGGCTGTCAGAGAGGGGCTAGGTTATAAATCTAACAATTCCATCCAGACAGGCCTTATAAAGATCTTGGAAATCTAGTGTTTCATGATATATTACATATACTTGTGTTAATCTGCTTCTTTTAACTGTGACATCCACAAATCATAACAAGCATTTATGCAAAGTAAGTTTACATGTTCAAACAAAGACTCATTTAGCTTTTGGATATGCTCTTCATTTGGGTCGGAGTAGTCTGACTACAACAGGATAATAGATGTTTTGCAAAATATTTTTAGTCTCAACAAGAGTGAAAACATCTGTGTTAGAAGAAAACTGATATCTTTTCAATCTTTTGACAGGAAATCTTTTTGTTTTTTAAAACAGAGTACCTTTTAAGGGACTTTTTTTAAACAATCAAGCATTTTTATTCATATATGTTAATGCTTCTTTAACACAAATTTTGAGACCATTTCTAGCCCTGATTTATAGGAAATGTTTTGGGAATCATGGTGGAAGCCTCACCTGAAAGTATACATGGAGAAGGCAGACTGCTTTACATTCCTGTGTTCAGTATGAGGTTGTTATGTGACACCCTGGATGGGAAGTACTACTGATAGCAGGTACCTTGGTTGGGCCATGGCAGGAAAGGGAGAAACCGGGGCAGGGAACAGATGGATGTTCTTGTAATTCCTCCAGCTTGTCCACCATTTCTCCATTCCTCTGAAAGACAGCATAGCCTAGACAAAAGAGCACAGCCCTGGAAGTCAGAGGATCTGGGTTCTAATGCTGGCTCCACCACTCATATGATATGTGACCTTGGGAAAGTCACTTCACTTCTCTGTGCCTCCTTTACTTCATTTGTAAAATGGGGATTAAGACTGTGACCCCATATGGTACATGGACTATGACTAACTTGATTGTCTTGCATCTACCCCAGCACTTAGTACAATATCTGGCACATAGTATAAGTGCTTAACAAATACCATAAAAAAGTATATCTGAATGAGGTGTATCAGAGCAGAACATAATGCGAATTTGCAGACTTCAGCAAGCTATTTTCTACCTGAAGAAGAGAGAGAATAAGAAAAGGGGCAAAAGGATAAAGATTTCCTATCCATGGCTCTTAGGACTATGTTAAAGACTTCTCAGGAATTCAAGAGGAGTGTAGGAGTCCAACGTTGGCTACCCACTCTGGTTTAAGGTTTGGTTAATAGGGAGGAAAATATGTCTCTATGGTTACCAAGGAGAGGCTTGTCAGTTATGTATCATTTTATGTGAAAACAGAGTGGAAATTGTTGAAAAGGTGTATTCACAATGTGAGCATATCCACTTAGAATATATTATAAGGCAGTAAAGTTAATATTAGTATATCATGCTGGAGAGTTTATTCATGAAATAGTCTGCATGATAGCATCTATTAGATATGCTTACTTACTTCTGACCCTTTGTATTCTTCAGTTCCCTATTCTTTTACAATTTTAAATGAGAACAGTTCTATTCATTACACTGATTAACGCTTTTATCACTGTAGTGATAACTCTGGGGATATTGATAATTGGTAAGTATGTAAATGTCCCTTTTCTAGTATTCTTCTTCTTTACATCCAAAGTGCGTAGTGGGCTTTTTAAGCAGAAATATTAGATCAGAAAGAGAGAAAAAATGGAATTAGGTAATACAGAATAGTGAAAAAAATACCCTTCTTCACTGTGTTATCACAGAACAGTGGGGAAATATGAGACTCGAGGACTCTTTTCTAAGTTCAGGCTTTGTATGAAAGTCATATTAGAACTCAGAATTTTGTTCTTCTATTAAAATAAAAATGGTGGTCTGGAGTAAAACTAGCAATATAAGTTGTGGGGAGGGAGCAGGGCTATCAGCCTTCTGTTTCTAATTAGGCCAAGTTATAAGGGTCTGAGAGATCCTGGAAAAGAGAGAGACAAGAGTAGAGGAAAGGAAGAGAAAGAACCAGATCCCTTAATGCGAGGGCAGATTCAGTCCCTTCCAGGAAATGGTGATCCAGGGAGAAAAGGAACTAGGTACTAGCCTGGATTAGTGGGAAGAGCACAGGACTCAAAGTCTAGAGACTCGATTTCTAGTCTTGCCTAGGCCACTCGCCTGATGTGTGGCCTTGAGCAAGTCACTTAACTTCTTTGTGCCTCCATTGCCTCATCTGTAAAATGGAGATTAACCTCCTGTTCTCCTTCCCACTTAGACTGTAAGGTATGATAGTCTCTACTCCAGTACTTAACACAGTTCTTGGCACTCTGTGAGTGGTTAACAAGTACCCAATTATGATCCACTAGTATGTAAGCTCCTTGAGAGCCAAGATAGGGCCCTTACTCTAGTCTACTTGCCTAGTGTTGCTTATTTCAGTGCTCTCTACACAGTAAGTGCTCAATAAGTACCACTGATTGTGGGGGAATACCTACCACTCAGAGTGTCCTCTACCTTCCAGGTTCACTAAGATCAAATTCTTACCCTATCCCACGAAGAGTTAATGAGAAGCATTAGAGCAGAAACCAGGGAGAAGATCTAGCAATTGAGCTGTTTGTGGAGGCGGCAGGGAATTTTTCTGCTAGAGAGTGCTAGTGGGAAGAAGGGCTGGAACCTGGACCCCTAACACACTTTTCCCATTCCCCCTTCTTGAAAAAGAGTCTAAAATTGACTGAATCCTGGTTCCCACATCATTCTTTCCCACCTACTGGCTGTTTCCCACTTCTCATCCACTTCTCATACTTTACGTTGACTTTATTGACCGTGAGGAGAGGGCAGAGTGACAGTATTAATAATGAAGATAATTATACTTATTAATCAAAATTCACATGAATAGTGGATTGCTCTGTCAAGATTTCTACCATTTTCTACTGATGGCACAAAAATCTGAATTACTAACCTGCCTCTGTCAGTGTACTGGGAGGTTGGGGTTTGCAATGACAAGGCTTTCCTTTTTCTTTTCCTTTGAAATCAAAGATGGAAAGAAGGAACATAGGCAAGGGGATGGTAAAGAATCATCTGGCATTTGGTTGGGAAAGGGGGAGAAGTGAAGGGAGAGCCACAGACCCATTGATTAATCAGCTGTTTTGCTGCCTTCTCCCAGGCACTCCAATGAGCTAGGATATTTTTTATTGGGACTGAGGGACCTCACAGACTCTTACTTGGTCCTGCCCTCCAGGAGACATTTTAGACAACCTGTAAGGCAAATGATGGCATTGTGTAAAAGACAATTATGAATATCCTGCAATTCATGGAGGCAAACGTTTAAGTTCATGACTTTTCTTGCAGGACAGTTAGGGTGACTCTATTGCTATAGCTCATTCTCCAGACGAGTAAATTCCCTTAATGCTGTCAGATGTTGACTGGAAAACAGAATATTGTTTAAATGATGGATCTGATTTCTTTGGAATAGGCCAGACCACAGAGAAAGGATCCCATTCCCTCTGCTTTTCTTCTTTTTTGCTGACAGCTGTTTTGGGTTTGCAAAGGAAAGACTAAAGAAAGTTTCTGTTCTTGAAAATGGAATCATTTAAAATGAAGTTGTGGAAAAGATTTGGAGGTACACTGCTTGTAGACTTGGTAAAGCCTTGAGCCCCATTTGGGATAGGGACTGTGTCTCACCTGATTATCTTGTATCTACCCCAGTGCTTAGTTCAATGCTTAATCCATAGTACGTTCTTAAAACATACCACATTTTTTTAATAGGTAGGATTCTCTAATTAGATGTCTTTGGAAGCCAAAGACTTCTCTGGATCCGAGCACAGACAGCACCAACTTGAATACAGACAGAGAGTTCAGATGATTATTTCACTCATCTACGTTTCCATCTATCAATAAATCTATAGTATTTATTGGGTAACTACTGTATGCAAAGCACTGTAGTGAGTACGGTGAGGTAAAAGACACATGGAGCCTTCTAGGAACAATCTAACAGGGTTTAAGCAGACACTAGGGCTGTAGAGATGGGAAAAGCTGGGTTTCAACTTATTTCTAAAATAATAATTGTGATATTAACTAAGTGATTGTCTTGTCTTACACTGTCGAGTCATCTGTGACCCATAGCGATGCCATAGTTACATCTCTCCCAAAACTTCCCACCTCCATCTGCAATCACTCTGATAGTGTATCCATAGAGTTTTCTTGGTGAAAATATTGAAGTGGTTTACCATTGCCTCCTTCCACACAGTCAACTTGAGTCTCCACCCTCGACTCTCTCCCATGCTCCTGTTGCCCAGCACAGTTGTGTTTTGACTTGCAAAGGATTGCCTTCCACTCGCTAACCACTGCCCAAGCTAGGAATGGAATAAGTATGCCTCTGCTTTGCTCTCCCTCCCGTAGTTGAGACTGTTAGAGTACCAGTAACTCTCCAGGTGCGACCCTGAGAGGGAAGCTAAGTGCTTACTATATGACAAATGTTGGACTACGCATTGGGGTAGACACAGGAAAATCATATTGGACGAGGTCCCTGCCCCACCTGGGATTTATAGTGTAAGCGGGAGGGAGAATAAGCATCTAATACCCATTTTACAGATGAGGAAATTAAAGCACAAGGAATCTAAATGATTTGCCCAAATTTACACATCAGTCCAGTGGTGCACCTGGGATTAGAACAGAGGTTTCCTGGTTCCCAGGCCTGTGTTTTTTTTCCACTAGAGCACTGGCAGAGTCCTTCCTCTTTAAGGAGCAGTGAGTGTTACTTTCAATCACAGGTTAAAACTTGAGGATCTGTGACCACCAGTTCCACTCTCCCCCACATTTAGGAAAGCGAGGAGGAAGCCCAGGGAGTAACACCCGGAAGACATGGTTAAACCAATCAGAGAAAGGGATTGGGGAGAAAGTAGGGAGGGCAGTTTGGGGAAGAGGAGACTGATCCTCAGCCATCTTGAGGTGAGGAGAAGACAGCTGTGTGTGAGGGAGCTGGACACAGAAACAGCTCATGTTGTGGACCCTGGGTGGAAGCAGGACACAAGGAGAGATTAGAGAGAATGCTTGGAGGTTAACAGTCCAGCAGCTAGGACTGTAGAGGAGTGAGATTCCTGCCCCTGAGTGGGAGATGCCTACAGAGAAATACAGAAAGCCCTGGATAGGGAAGAATTGAATTCAGAGGAGGGCGAGGGCCGAGACTCAAGTTGACTGCGCAGAAGGAGGCAATGGTAAACTACTTCTGTATTTTTACCAAAAAAACTCAATGGATACACTTCCAGAAAACAAATTGGATTTGTTTTCATCTGCTACGTTGTTAAGAACTTATTGACTGCCGCTGAGTTCTCATATCTTGGTGTTTGCCTGCAGCAGGGATTGGAGGAGAAACTAGTTCAGGAGACACAATAACTAGGAAGCTGTGGGTGGGGGAAGGAGCTCTTTGCCTTAGACCTTTCTGCAACCAGCCCTGGGAGTGGGGTGCTAAACTAGTACCCTTATGACCTCTATATCTTTGGGAAAATGCTTAGGCTTCAGCCGGAGACTGGTGGCAGTGATAGAGGTGCAGGGAAGTGGGGAGAAGTTAATATGATGCCCCAAAACATGTGCTAGAAGAATGGGACAATTGGAGAGCTTTAGGACTAAGTGGAGGCTGACCAGAATCGGGGATCTCCTAAAATTATCACTGGGAGCTGTTTTAGCCAGGATTTAGGGCTAAAATCCCCGATAATATCACAGAGTTCCATGTCCTTTATGTGCTGATGGTCAATTTAGCAAATATGAGCTCTTCAAATAAACTGGGCTTATGGTCAGAGTTTTTTCTCCATTCCTCCAGTGTTTTAGAGTGTAATGGACCAAGTAAACTCAATTTGTACCTGCAGCACGCACCCAAATGCTGCTTGAGCTGGAGCTGCTAGAGAGAAAGGGTATGAACTCTACCTCTCCCTCTCCATTGTTGGGCTCTAGATGGTTATTCTTCAGGCAGCAGATTATGAATTTAGGTTTCTCTCCTCCCCTCCATCAAGGAGGCAAGCAGATGCAAGGGGAGCAGTAGGGTGGACTTGGAACCCTAAGGCTGCCTTACCTTCAGAACTTGGCAACTCCAAACCCGTAACACCAAGGGGACTGGGAACCTTGGGATGCAAGGGTAGTGAGGCACATTGAGCCAGCCTGGAACTCAGACATAGAAATGGCCATAGATTGTCCTGAAGAACTCATCATCAAAGCCAGAAGATTCCATGGGTGAAGGTGAGACACAACCTGTCCCTCCTTCCAACAGTTTTCTGTATCTTAATGATGACCTACTCTGAGGCAGTGCTGTACTAAGCACTTGGAAAATACACAGAAGAAGTAAAAGACATAATCCCTGCTCTTGAATAGTAATAATGGATAATGGATAGAAGTAAATCGACCAATTTAAGAGTCAGACAATAGATATAAAGAACCTGCACCTCTGAGCCTATCTCTTCTCAACTCTAAAACTGATCACTCTTATTCTCCAACACCACCACTATTTTCAACCTCTCCTTCCCCCTGCTTTAAAATGTGCTCTACTTCCCCATACTACTGAAACTATTTCTTGATCCCATGCTCCCTCCAGCTATTGCCCTCCATCTCCCAGCTCCCATTCCTATTCAAACTTCTCAAATGAGTGGTATATATCCACTGCCTTCAATTCATCCCCACTTACTTTAATAAAAATAATTTTGGTATTTGTTAAGTATTTACTCTATGCCAAGTACTGTTCAAACCACAGGGGTAGATACCAGATAATCAGGTTAGACACAGTCCTTGTTCTACATGGTACTCACAGTTTAAAAGGGAGAATAGGTATTTCATTTCTATTTTGCAGATGGGGAAATTGAGTGACAGAGAAGTCAAGTTACTCCTCCAAGATCACTCAGCAGGGTAAGTGCTGGAGTCAGGATTAGAACCCAAGGCCTCTAGCTTTCAGGTTTGTGCTCTTTCCACTAGGACATGGTACTTTCAACTTTTACACTCCATCGAGACTGCATTCTCAAGGGCAAAAATGACTCAGTGTAGCTAAATTCAAATGGCCATTCTTGGTCCTATTCATCCTCAACTCACAACTGCTTTTTGACACTGGACAATTTCCCCTCCAAAGAACTCTACTAGGCCTTGAGATGCTAATCTAAATTTCCTTTTACGTTTCTGACTTTTCTGCCACCCATCCACTAATTAGGGGATTGTGTGTCAGCTGCATGCTCTGCAGCACTTAATAAAGTGATATGCACATCATAAGTGCTCAATAAATACTGGTGATATAGATGGTAATGAAGGGTATCATACAGCTGATGCCCAAATTGCAGAAAACAAAATTGTTTTCAGTGCATAATGGTATAATTTATGTACAGTACTTCCATATATCTAAATTAAACTGGCAGCACCCTTCTCTTTGGGTACAGCAAGGAAGCGTAATCAACCGTGAAGGAATCAATTATTACTGCAATATTATCTCCTTCTGCCATGACCGGAGTGTGTTTTCCACTTGAGAAAGAGATTTAAAGCTCTTGTCTTATCCTCCAAATTGTTCCCTTTGCCTGGTATAGTGATCCATACAGCCTACTATGGTTCATTTAGTCAATCTCCACTAAATGACCTTTGAAAGAATGAATGGCTTTTTGCTTAGTGAGCACCACCCTAAGGGAGCAATTGAATGGGTCATAATCAGGATGATTTTTTTTCCAAAACAAAATGAGTATACGGTTAAAAAATGAGACAACCAAGAGATTTGAGTTGAAGTATATCACCATATCAGTCTACTCAAATTACTTTTATTAAGATGCAGCTACACCAGACACAATCACCATGCCTGTCCCCCCAAATTTAGACATGGTCTCTGCTCTTTGGGAATTCACCAATCTGAGCTAATTAGGAAATTGTTAGCTCAGAGTGATCCTTGAAAATCTGAATGTCCTGTGAAGGCTGTGATCCCAAACTGTTCTCTCTATTAGCATGTCATACCCACTTTTGGCAGCTCCTAGGTGCATGGCCTACTTTAGGAAATGTTTAACAACACCAAAGCAAGTGGATAACATGATTTTCATTTCCTTTATATGCAAGGAATAGAATCTAAATTACCCATTGCTCTCTTATGGAACCTCACTAGTGGATAAAAAGAAACACACTTAATGGAAGGTCTAGCTCAAGATTTACATAATCTCTTGTCTCTTGTGTACTGTAACATTTTTGGGAAATATTTTCTGGGAATAACATGTGGTGGAACAATCTTTCAGGTTACCTGTGGTGACCCTGGTCTTGCCTCATGGAGGGAAAAATGTGCTTCTAATTCAGTTAGCCTCAGGAGGATGATAAGCTTTATGAATTCAGGGTGAAAAATAACTAAGGAGCCTGGTCTGTGCCTGACAGATGGAGCAAGGCACCTGAATCAATAAAACTCTATTAATTCCAGCCCAAGCTCAAAATATTGGTTCAACATTGATATAAGTCTGCTATATGATAGAGATCTGGAAATTTCTATATCAGTGTATTTTGCACTATAATATACCTAAGATAGCAAAAGACAACTTAATATGATTAGCACTGTAGACCATCCTACCATCCTTCTTGTCTCATAGGACTGTAACCTTGGAATTATCCTCAACTCATCTCTCTTATTCAATCCATGTATTTAATCTGTCACGATATACTGTTAGCTTACCCTCACAACCTTGCTAAAAATCCACCCTTTCCTCTCCATCCTCACTGCCACCACGTTAGTACAAGCACTTATCCTATCCCACCTTGATTACTGCATCAGCCTCCTTGTTGACCTCCCAACCTCCTGACTTTCCCCACTCCAGTCCATAATTCACTCTGCTTCCCAGTTCATTTTTCTACAAAGCTGTTCAGTCCACGTTTTTCTACTCATTAAGAACCTTCAGTAGTTGCCTACTCACCTCCATATCAGTCAGTCAATCATATTTATTGAGTGCTTACTGTGTGCAGAGTACTGTACTAAGCACAGAAACTCCTTACCATTGGATTCAAACCACTCAATACCTCCCCCCCACTCCCCTGACTACCTTACCTCAGTGCTTTCCTTCTACAGCCTAGCCGGCACACTTTGGTCTTCCAGTGCCAACTTTTACCTTCATCTTGTCTGTCTCGCTGCCAACCTTTTGCCCACATCCTGTCTGTAGCCTGGAATGCCCTTCCTCTTCAGATCCAACAGACAATTACACTCCCCATCTTCAATGCCTTAGTGAAGGCACATCTTCTTTTCATTCAATCATATTTATTGAGTGCTTACTGTTTGCAAAGCACTTGGGAGAGTACAATATAACAAATAGACACATTTCTGCTCATAATGAGCTCACAGTCTAGAGAGGGAGACATTCATTAATAGGAATAAATAAAAAATTTTTAAAAAATTACAGATATATACATATGTGCTGTGAGGATGGGAGGGGAGATGAATGAAGGAGCAAGAATGAGTGGTGCAGAAGAAGGTGGGAGAAGAGGAGAGGAGAGTTTAGTCAAAGAATGCTTCTTGGAGGAGATATGCCTTCAATAAGGTTTGAAGTGGAGGAGAGCAATTGTCTGTTTAATATGAGGAAGGAGGGTGTTCCAGACCAGAGGTAGGATGTGGGTGAGCAGTCAGTGGCAAGACAGATGAGATTGAGGTACAGTGAGAAGGTTAGCATTAGAGAAATGAAGTGTGCAGGCTGGGTTGAAGTAGGAGAATAGCAAGGTGAAGAAGGAGGGGACAAGGTGGTTAAGTGCTTTAAAGCCAATTGTGAGGAGTTTTTCTTTGATGCAGAGGTGGATAGGCAACCACTGGAGTTTCTTGAGGAGTGGGGAAACATGTCTGAACATTTTTGAAGGAAAATGATTTGGGCAGCAGAATGGAGTATGGACTGGAGTGGGGAGAGGCAGAAGGCAGGGAGATAAGCGAGAAGGCTGTTACAATAATCAAGGTGGGATAGGATAAGTGCTTGCATAAATGTGGTAGCAGTTTGGACACAGAGGAAGGAGAGGATTTTGGTGATGTTGTGAAGGGAGAACTGACAGCATTTAGTGATGGCTTGAATATGTGGGTGGAATGAGAGAGAGGAGTCAAGGGTAATGTCAAGGTTACAGGCTTGTGAGACAGGAAGGATGGTGGCGTCATCAACAGTGATGGGAAAGTGATTGTAGGATAGGGTTTGGGTGGGAAGATAAGTTCCTTTTTAGCCATATTAAAAAGGCTACTTTTTAAAAAGGAGGACATCCAAGCAGAGATGTCTTGCAAGAAGGAGAAAATGTGAGACTGCAGAGAGGGACAGAGTTCAGGGCTGGAGATGTAGAGTTGGGTGTCATCAGCATAGAGGTGATAGTTTAAGCCACGTGAGCAAATGAATTTTCCAAGGGAGTTAGTGTAGATGGAGAAAAGAAGAGGATCCAGAACTGAACCTTGAAAGACACCCACAGTTAGGGAATGGGTCGCAGAAGAGGAGTCTGTGAAAGAGACTGAGAATGAGCAGCCAGAGAGATAGGAGGAGAATCAGGAAAGGACAGTGTCAGTGATGTGAGGTTGGATAACGTTTCCAGGAGAACTAAGTGGTCACCCATGTCAAGGACAGCTGATAGGTCAAGGAGGATTAGGATGGAGTAGTTGCATTTGCAAGGAGGAGATCATTAGTGACCTTTGAAAGGATGGTTTCTGTGGAGTGAAGAGGACAGATGGGAGGGAGCTAAGGAGAGAATTGGAGGAGAGGAATTGAGATAGCAGGTGTAGACCACTCGCTCAAGGATTTTGGAGGGAAATGGTAGGAGGGAGATGAGGTAATAACTGGAGAGAGCTTTGGGGACAAGGGTTTTTTTTAATAGGTTAAAGAAGATATGGGCATGTTCAAAAGCAGTGGGGAAGAAAGTTCAAAAGAATGGGGTTGGATGCACAGGTGGAGGGGTTGGATTTTGAGAGAAAGCAGGAAATTTTCTCGTGAGATAGTGCTGGGAAAGATGAGAGAGTTGAAGAAGGGGCAGGAGAGGGGATGGGCTGTAGGGAGCAGGGTAGATTTTTGGGAGATCCGCCTGATAGTGTCAATTTTGTTGATGAAGTAAGTGGCCAGGTCATTTGGGGCAAGGAATGGGGAAGGCAGGGGGACAAGTTGCCTGAGGAGGGAGTCAAATGTCTGGAACAACTGCTGAGGGTGATGGGCATGGGTGTCAGTAAAGGTAGAGAAATAGTTGTGCTGGGCAGAGGAGACTACAGAGTTAAAGCATGCAAGGATAAACTTGAATTGGACAATATCATCCTGATATCTAGATTTCCACCAGCAATGCTCTGTGGCTCATGCACAGGAGTGAAGAAGGTGGACTGTAGAGGTGATACAGGGCTGTGCGTTAGTGGTATGAGAACGACAAAGGGATAGGGGAGTAAGTTAGTTGAGTTCAGTAGAGAGGATGGGGTTGAGAGAGACAATGTGGTCATTAAGGGAAAGTAGTTTGGGTATGGAGGCTAAAAGGAGCATGATGATGAGAAAATTGGATGGGGTCAAAAGATCAGAGATCTCTGTGAAGGAACAGTACAGGTTTATGGGGAGGAGGTGCATGGGAGAGAAGGCAGGTGAGGAGATTGTGAACAGATAGAGGGACTTCAGAGTTGGTGAGGGTAGAGACCCTTTTCAGGGTCACACCTAGAGAGTTTCTACCAGTCTTGAATACAGGAGGGAGAGTCAAGCATATCCATTCCATTCCACAGCTTGGGCAGTGACTAGCGAGTGGAAGGCAGTCTGCTACAAGTCAAAACTCCCCAAGGAGATAATGGTAAACTACTTCCATATTTTTACCAAGAAAACTCTATGGATACACTACCAGAAAAATTGCAGATGGAGATGGGAGATCTGGGAGAGATGTGTCCATGGTGTCGCTATGGGCTGGGGATGATTCGACAGCATAAGACAAGAGGGTAGAGATTGTGTAGTGGCTAGAGATGATGAGATCATCTTCTCCAAGAAGCCTTCCCCGACTAGGGCTTTATCTCCTCTTCTCCCACTACCTTCTGCATCACTCTTGCACTTGGATTTTCACACTTTATTCATCCCTCTTTTAGCCTTACAGCACTTAGGTACATATCCATAATTCATTTATTTATATAAATGTCTTTCTCCCTCTCTAGACTATAAGCTCACTGTGGGCAGGGAATGTGCCTACAAAATTCTGTTATTTTGTAGTCTCCCAAAAGCTCAGTATTGCATACAGTAAGCACTCAGTAAATATGACTGACTCATTCACACAATCCTGATTGTCTGAAGACATGTGCTGAGAACTGTGGATAACTGGAGATTACCTTTAAAGTATGATTTCCTCACCTACCTGTATTCCTTCTCACATGGAAAATTTTAAAAAGCTTCTATATCAAATTGAGTTTTCTTGGGGTGGAATTGTTCAACTATTCTTCCTCCTGGTTTTAAATGCTAGACAAATCCAGTTCAACTAAATCACTTTGTTTGAACGACTTTGCAACTCAGATGCTACACCATTATGAAAGATTTCCTAACTTCAGAAATTCTTTGGGGGAAAGTAATGTATTTGTAACTGACAAGTAATTTGGAATTAGTTGGGAGTTAATCTTAATTTGTAGCACATTTATGTGGGGACTATCGATTTTTGTTCTGTACCTTCTCATTTTTTGGTAGGACTTTCCTCTTATTGGAAAAATATAACTTGATAAACTTCAAATCCACTTAGCCTTCAAACACTTTCAAAACCAAAACAGAGAGTCCAGATCTATTTGCATGCTTAAGCAATGAGGTAAGGAAAGATCAGGTGAGAACATTGAAAGGAGAGAGACTGAATGGAAGAAAAGCAAACATTAATCATTTTTGCAGGGGCTCAGACAGAGGGAAGCAGTTTTTCTCAGTTAAGCAGAACTCTGTGATAGTGGCTGAGTCTGATTGGGCAGAGGTATTTTTTTTTAATCTAATATCCTCTGGTTTAGTCTATATGGACAAGACCATTTTTTGACCATTTGATTTCATCACAAATGTTTGTTTTGCCTCAAATCTGTGTGGAAGCTACTAACCCCTAATAACAAATAATCATCTATGCAGATTGCCCCATGCAAAGGGATTGTTTACCCACTGGCAAGCACAACCCTACAGTCCGCCCTGATAATCTAAGTTCCAAACACCGACCTGTTGGACTAACTACACTTAGAACACTTATGTAAGTTTTTGTTTTGCCTGGCCTTTGACTCTTACATTCATATACAATCTGTATTGTATGGCTGGAGATTTCTTTCCTTTCTTCTGTCTCTTTCAACCCTCAGGAGGAGGGGAAGGAATGGAACTTGTAACAATGTAAACTGAAGATATTACTAGATGCCCAGAGGAGTAAATACAAGCTAAAGAAGTTACCAACAACATTTTAATAGATAAAAAGGAGATTGTCCTTTTCTCTTTTAGAGGATCCCTTTAGTTGAAGGTAATACTATAGGTCCACATTTACCCATTTCGAATCTTTACGATGTCTTCTTACAGTCTGCCACTACCAAACCAGGTATATAAAATCAGGAGGTTGTGAAGATCTGAGGTACTGAGAGGATCAAAGCCAGAAGAGGCTCTGTGAATAGAAGGTTTCCATTTGAAGTGCATTGATTTCTCTGAACCAGGGCTGCAGATCTGAGTGACTTTCACTGTGAGCAGCTTTCAATGGACTTAAGCTCTGCCAAGATACTTGCTGTTTGCCAGTAGTTAAAGGTAGAGGTGTCACCCATCTGTTGATATAATTAGTCCTTCAAGTGAAAAATCTAAGACGGGAAAGGTTCACACATTCCTAAGATGTGTTGGTTTCATGGTACCAGCTGTCAAATATCCTATGGATCCCTGGTTTGAGAACCCTACTCTTTGTACAACAAAACAATTTTTTTCTGAAAGACAAAAGAAACATGTTTCAAGATTTTCCTACATTCCTTTACTAGAGGGATGGGAAAGCATGGAAGAGGCAGATGTTTAGTGTCAAATCCAAAAACTCCTTGGCCAGTCAGATGAATGACATGAAGAGGCAAAAGAGCCTTATCTTCTTGGTGAAGTGAAATGGAGAACAGCTGATTCTATTACAGAATACAAACCAGCAGTCATATCTGTAGCATTAAAAATGATGTAGTGAAGGTCTGCATCATGGATAATGATTCAAATCATTATTGGTTTACCCCATCCCATCCTGGCCAAATAGGCCAGTGATAACTGAGGGCTGGCCTTACCCCAAAAAGCAAGAATTCAACTGGCACCTGAGGATCATTTGACCTGCTATTTCTGATTTTCTATTAAACAACAGGGTTGACAGGTGCCCAGTTTCATATTGAACAGTCTGGATTTCTGCTAGTGCAATCCCTTCCTGGCATGGATGTCACACTGGACTACATTAGGTCCATTAACTTTATTTTAAACTCTCAGTCTCTCCCATCCCTCCACCTCCCTTGACTCCTGCTGCTATATTTAATAACTCAGAAGTGACTCCTGTGTTCAGAGGGGCCTAGGAGGGAAACACAGTGATTCTGGACTTATTGGTGGGTTCAGGGACCCCTTCAGAGAAACAGTCTAGGATTGAGTGACTTCTGAAGGATTTCTGCAAAATGGCATGTGTGACCTAATTATGTCATACTGCATTTCTAGTGTAACTGCTGTGATGTCACCTGTCCAAACATCTGATATTTCTGAATGCCATCAGGGTCCACCCAGTCAATCAGTGATAGTTATTGAGTGCTTCCTGTGTGCAGCATACTATACTAAAGACTTGGGAGAGTACAGTATATAGCAGAGTGGGTAGACACATTCCCTGGCACAAGGAGTTTAGAGTCTATTGGTAAATTAAATTTTACTTCTTTTAGGCAAATCTCACCCTCTCTACAACCCTACTAGGGTATTCTGCACCCAGTGAACACAGAATTAATGCTCTTCAGTGACTAATTATGTTTTGCTTGGCCTTCTACCAGTTATAGCCCACCAATGAGGCTTGTAAATTAACCTTTGTCTTAATTAGATGCTACACACTTTATTTACTTGAATTCTCTATATTCCTGGGAATCTATGAATATTTAAGAGAATGCTGACAAAATTCACTTTCATCTCAAGTAATATCCAAATTTATTCCAAGATAAGAACACCAGACTTCATTGAAGAAACCTAATACATAATAATATTGCCATCTTAGAATTAAATTTGACGCAGCTTTCCACAAGTGATTTGCATAGGCTGTAGAAATTATTATTTCAGTTATTTTACAGAATAGTTTCCTAGTGTCCATTTCTGATTTATTGAATAATAGTGTTTCTGACATTATTTTAGAGAAAGACTATTTTACAGCAGATTTCAGTGATGGACTTCAGCTAACTTAAGGTTTCAAACCAAGGGTTTTGTACAGTGTTGGAAAAAAACTACAATTAGCCAACCATCATTCACAAGAAATTGAGGATTGAGTTCTTATTAATTCATAAACCAACTGTATGCTTCAGATTTCCAATATTCAAGGGCCACATAAGTAATCTGGAAACAAAGGATCAAATTTGTAAATTGTATAAATCTGACCATTCTTATTGTAGCTACTGGATCCTGGGTTGAATTTTTTTTCTGTTCTTAATTGTTGTGTGCCATAACTCCTAACTGAAGTGAAAGGAAAGTAAAGTGATTTTGATGTATGAAACAAATATGGGAGGTCGTAATATGTTTCCAGGATTTGGCAAGTTGCCATTGACCACAACCTCTTGGAACTAGATAAAGTCATTTAAATAGTTAACAGATGTTAACCATAGCTGAACACAAAAGTGCTATTGCTAAAAATGACTTAGGGTCACATTCAAACCTGGCTCTTTGTCCGTAACTTAACTGACTTGGCAAATGAAAAGTAGGATTCGAAAGGCATAGTGCAGAGTATCAAGGCCACACACCATGTGGGATCTTATAAACTACTGAAAACATGTGTCTAGTGTTAATCCAGGTTGATTAAGAATTATAAAGGTATTTAAAATATGGGGAAATATGCCTTCAAAAAACTATTTTTGGAACAGTATATTACTTCAAATGTAACATGATTCTTAAAATTTAAAGTCAAAATAATACACTGGAAATCATTTTATAACTGGTGTCAGTGTTCTGCTATTTACTGTGCAGGAATAATTCCTTTTCAAAATTACAGTGATTCTATATAATATTCCAACATAACAAACTTTTTAAAGAAAGATCTCTTCCACTGTAATGATTCTCATATGGGCTAGAGTTCAGGGTACTGATCTTCAGAAACTTCCAAGCAAATTCACTCAATTCCAACACTGAAAGAGGCCTGTGCTACTTTAGAGTTGGTGGTCTTATTGACAGCCATGCAAATGAAGTTGCCAGCTTCCATCACTTTATAAAGGTTCACTCCCTGAATGGGAAAAAAAAAAGATTCTTATTAATTGTGTCAATTTTGCATGGATAAAAGTACATAATGACATCATGGAAAACCTGGACATACCCAAGAAGATGTTGTTACCTAATGGGAAACTGTTCAGTGCTTTGAGAAGGTCAACAATACATAACAGACCTACAGGAAAATGTAAATAGAAGGAGGGGTTTCCTAAGGAAGTCTATAAATCAATTAATCAATCAGTGATATTTATTGAGCACAGACTTTATACTGAGCACTTGTTGTGAGGGAGCACAGTACAATAAAGTAGATAGACAAGTTCCTTGCCCTCACCTGGCAAGAAGCCCTCTGACTTTAACTCATCATTATCTTAATTATTGATTACTTTTATCTTGTGTTAGTGTGCAGAACACAGTACTAGGTACTCAAGAACCTGCAACATAAGTAAGGATACAGTTGCTATGCTCCTAGAATTTACAGTATAATGGAGAAGACCAACTTTCATCCCCATCAATCAGTAGTACTTATTGATTGCTCACTGTGTTTAGCACATACTGAGAGCTTGGGAGTGCAATACAAGAGAGTTGATAGACACTCTCCCTGCCCACATTTACAGTTATGTTAAGAAGTTAATAGTTCTGGGAAATTTTTGTATAAAATTATTAATTTGATCAGCCAGAATATTTTAAGCAAAAGGTAACAATGCTGGGCTTCACGGAAACTGGACCTTGGATAATGCTAAGGCTCGGCTGAACCAATTTTTTCAAAAGGAAAAAGTCCAGGGAGAATATAAATACACCCAAGTGGGTCCAGATCACAACAGGAGCTTTATCACAGAAATGACTGTGTACATCAAACAACTGGGTCGAAGAATCTTTGCCCGTGAGCATGGATCAAACAAAAAGTTAGCCAACATTGCCAAGATCCGCCCTTTCCTCTCCATCCAAACCGCTACCCTGCTCATTCAAGCTCTCATCCTATCCTGTCTGGACTACTGCATCAGCCTTCTCTCTGATCTCCCATCCTCGTGTCTCTCCCCACTTCAATCCATACTTCATGCTGCTGCCCAGATTGTCTTTGTCCAGAAACGCTCTGGGCATGTTACTCCCCTCCTCAAAAATCTCCAGTGGCTACCAATCAATCTGCGCATCAGGCAGAAACTCCTCACCCTGGGCTTCAAGGCTCTCCATCACCTCGCCCCCTCCTACCTCACCTCCCTTCTCTCCTTCTACAGCCCACTCCGCACCCTCCGCTCCTCTGCCGCTAATCTCCTCACCGTGCCTCGTTCTCGCCTGTCCTGCCATTGACCCCCGGCCCACGTCATCCCCCGGGCCTGGAATGCCCTCCTTCTGCCCATCTGTGAAGCTAGCTCTCTTTCTCCCTTCAAGGCCCTACTGAGAGCTCACCTCCTCCAGGAGGCCTTTCCAGACTGAACCCCTTCCTTCCTCTCCCCCTTGTCCCCCTCTCTATCCCCCCCATCTTACCTCCTTCCCTTCCCCACAGCACCTGTATATATGTATATATGTTTGTACATATTTATTACTCTATTTATTTATTTATCTTACTTGTACATATCTATTCTATTTATTTTATTTTGTTAGTATGTTTGGTTTTGTTCTCTGTCTCCCCCTTCTAGACTGTGAGCCCGCTGTTGGGTAGGGACTGTCTCTATGTTTTGCCGACTTGTACTTCCCAAGCACTTAGTACAGTGCTCTGCACACAGTAAGCGCTCAATAAATACGATTGATTGATTGATTGACTCTTTGATAAAAATGATTTGCATAAATGGCCTGATTTTGTTTTTTGTATAGGACTTTCATTATTCCAAAGTACATTCATATCAATTCATCCTGACAATATCATTAGGAGTTAAGGAAAGGTTGGTATAATTACGTCTGTTTTACAGATGAGGAAACTAAGGGACAAAGTTGTTAAGTAACTTGCCCAAGGTCAAACAACAGAACCAGTGGCAGAACTAGGGCAAGAAACTGGGACTTTTGAGTTCCAGACACTATTGCTTTCTACTAGATCACATGCTTCTCTCAAAATTCTGTTTGTTTGTCTCTCAAAGAAAGGAAGGATAAATTCCATTTTATCATAACAGCAGGGATCTGGTCTCAAAAGTTAATGGAATGCTTAATGCTTTATTTTCTATAGCCATAAAGCACTTTATAGCAAAGGGTATATTGTTAGAAAACATATAGAATATTGATTTTTCATCATTTGATTTTATCAACAATTTCCATCTTTATGAACTCTTATAGGACATTGAATTTTAGTCAACCCCTCTAATTTGGAAAAGTTATTGAATGATCTTAAAACATATATATCTAAAGCAGTTGTGCAATTTTAAACATTTTAAATTATTTGGATCAATTGTAGTGACAGGGTAGGACACTTGATAAAGGCCCAGCGATGCACTAAAAGGAACATCATTCTGGATATTCTGGACAAAAATGTTTGACTCCTTCACCCACGGGTTAAAAAGAAAACTTCCATATGATTGGCTGTATAATCTCTCAGCTCATAATTATCATCCAACAAATGCTCACATGGGAATGATAAAACTTCATCATCGACCAGATCCCTTCACCACCTCCAAAGAATGCAATTTTTAACAGCCATTTAAATGGTACCTGTTGAAATAATGAAAAAGGAGGAGAAGGTTGTTTGCCCTGCTCTCTACTTCTCACTTTAAAATGACAAGCTGAGAACGGAAGTTTCAGCACTGCTTAAGATGTTTCTGACTAAAAAACATGACCCAGAAGAAGAATGCAACTACTTTTCCTGCTGAGATCAACTCTTCCAACTCTTCACCTTTTCCCATGGATCCAAGATCAGAAGTCTTTCAATGCTACTGAAGGCACAAGTTTGCCTAACAGTTGAAGACATTCAGAACCAGGTTAAGGTTCAAATATATTTTCTGTTGTTGTACATCTATACTTGAAAAATGCACAATATTAAATAAACATAATGGATAGCATGCGATGCTATTAATTCTAAGGCCCTTGGCATGATGCATGGGGACCAGAAAGGAGAGGCATCTTTTGCTTGATTGGAAGAAAAAGAAAGTCTAAATAGGAGAAGTGACATAGATAAGGGACTGATAGCCCTTAAACAGAGTTCCAAGCAGGCAGCTAGACAAGGGTAAAGCAACATATTGTAACAGTATAGGAAGAGCATCAACAAGGAGGCCCAAACAGCAGACAAAGGGAGAAGAAGAAGAAGAAGAAGAAGGAGAAGGGGGAGGAGGAAAAGGAGGGGAAAGTGGGAGAGGGATGAAGAAGAGGAGGAGGAGAAGGAAAAGGAGGCGGAAGACAGCAGCAGGAAGAAAGGAGAAGGAGAAGGTAGAAAAAACAAGCAAGAAGGAAAGAGAGAAGGAAGGATAAAGGGGAGAGGAGGAAGATGAGAGGGCTCCCCTAGAGAGGTGGGTTGTTAGAAGACACCATATTTGCCAGGACCCTCATTCTCTAGAGTCAGTGTAAGGGAAGGCCCTTGCTACTGGCACTACGCTTGGAGAAGAGACGCTGAGAATAGGGGCGCAAGGATACACCACCTTGAGAAAGTCCTCTGAATTCAGAACTCCATTGCCTTAGCCACCAGTTTGCCCCCAGCAGAACCCTTATCCAGAATGGAAGAGGTCAAACCACATTCCAATTCCCTTTCCCAGTCTCCATTAAGCCACTTCAACATGTGGAAAGGTCAAACTTGTAATGTGGCCATGGGAGGGATCAAGAAAACCAGGGAACTGATCCCTGCTGGGAACATAAAGATAAATTCTTCTGGAACAAGGTAAGGAAATCCCATTTAAGAGCAGTACAGATTTTCATCTTTTCATCTGACAGACTCCTTGAAAATGTGAACCTACTGTGCCTGACCCCTCCTAAGTAAGTAGCCAAGGAAAAGGCTCAAGAGCAAGAAGCTAATTTCATTTTGGATTGTTGTAGGTATTTGGACAGTAGAGAGTCCTTTTCTAAGTCCACATCTGAAGGGGAAGATGGGCCAGAAGAGACAATGATGGAATAAAGAGAAAAGAGAATAGCATGGTTGGACAGCATTGATCATTTCTGCTTTCAGCTTTCACTTTGAGCATGGCGGTTGAATGCTTTTGCTCATGAAGAATGGACTTACAAGGCATGTAGGGCACATGCAGAGGAGGCCTTCCAGAGGAGGCCTTCCATGACTAAGCCCTCCTTTCCTCTTCTCCCACTCCCTTCTGTGTCACCTGGCCTGTTCCCTTTACTCTACACCCCACCCCCAGCCCCATAGCACTTATGTGCATATCTGTAATTTATTAATTTATATTAATGTGTATCCCTGCTCTAGACTCTATGCTGTTGTGGGCAGGGAATGCGACTGTTTATTGTTATATTGTACTCTCCCAAGTGCTTAGTACAGTGCTGTGTACATAATAAGTGTTCAGTAAATACAACTGAAAGAATTGAATGGAAGGAGGGTGAACAGTATGTAAGGACCCTGATACTTTTTGTGGTACTTGTTAAATGCTTACCATTTTCTGAGCACTGTACTAAGCCCTGGGGTAAATACAAGATAATCAATTAGGCACAGTCCTGGTTCCATATGGGGCTTGCAGTTTAAAAGGGATGATTTTACCACCCTTAAAGTTTACTTAGCCCCATCTGCTTCTGTTAGAAAGAAAAGTGTGTGATGTTGGGATGATTTTAAACAGAGTCATGGAAGGTAGGTTCAAAATGAGTTGTAGAGGAGAAACATAGGTAACTGAGGAACAAAGAAGTTAAGCGACTTGCCCAACCTGCCACAGCAAACCAGTGGCAGAGTAGAGATTAGAACTCAGATCCTCCTGGCTCTCAGGCCCCTGTTGTATCCACTTGGCCATGTTCCTTCTTGTGTGAAAAGCACTGACTTTCATGGTGAGTAAACTGAGGGAGTAAAGTTTTCTGTATTAGAGCAGAAAGGGAGATTTGTTGAGGATTACTAGCTGCTACTGCTCGAAATGGTTCAGATGGGAACTCTGAGAGGATACATATTTGCCATTGGTGAAATAAGGCGTTGGAAAATGTTTTAATATAATCTGCAGTAATAGCAAGACTAAGAGTAAAGAATAACAATAAAAAACACTTGGCATTTTCACTTTTAAATAATGTGATTTGTCTCTAACGTTTTATGTACATTAGATTTCAGTCATGAAGTTCAAAAGATTCTTTCTCCTTGTTCCCCTTTTCATTGAGACAAGGTTTGCAATTAACAGTTACAAATTGACTTTGCTCCATTATCATCTTTTACAATCCCTCTGAAGGATATGTTTAAACAAACATTAATTATTCTTGATGGCATAGCCATTTTGAAATTCCTAATGAGTGTTCAAGAGACAAGGTGTCCCTTTGCCTTACTTTTAATGGATAGTTTGTTACTAATTTGGGAGCATAAGTGCACAAGAGCAAAGCCAAGTACAAATGTGAACATTAGTTAAGATATTTTATAAATGTGCTAATGTTGAAAAAAATATGGAAGGATTTTGAGTGGTGAGTGGCATATCTTAAAATCATTAAACCTGTCCCTGGCATTTAGTGGCAGCATTTTGCATGGTGGCTCTGCTAGCAAACATTTGTGATCTCCCTTTCCAGCTGCATTAAGATTATAATATACTTGCTTTAGTTGGAACTGTTCAATCAATCAATCAATGGCATTGATTGAGTGATTAGTGTGTGTAGAGCACTGTACTAATTGCTTGGGAGAAGATAATACAACAATATTGGCAGACACGATCCCTGCACACAACAAGCTTACAGCCTAGAGGGTGAGAGAGACATTAATGAAAACAAAGATATTAAAGATGTGTACATATGTGCTATAGGGCTGAGGGTTCTCCTCATCTCTCTGGCCATTCATTCTCAATATCTTTTGCAGGCTCCTCCTTCCCCTCCCATCCCCTTACTTTAGGGGTTCCCCAAGGTTCAGTTATTGGTCCCCTTCTGTTCTCTATCTACACTCACTCCCTTGGTGACCTCATTTGCTCCCACGGCTTCAACTATCATCTCTATGCTGATGACACCCAAATCTACATCTCTGTCCCTGCTCTCTCTCCCTCCCTCCAGGCTCACATCTCCTCCTGCCTTCAGGACACCTCCATCTGGATGTCTGCCTGCCACCTAAAACTCAACATGTCCAAGACTGAACTCCTTGTTTTCCCTCCAAAACCCTGACCTCTCCCTGACTTTCCCATCACTGTTGACGGCACTACCATCCTTCCCGTCTCACAAGCCCGCAACCTTGGTGTCATCCTCGACTCCGCTCTCTCATTCACCCCTCACATCCAAGCCGTCACCAAAACCTGCCGGTCTCACCTCCACAACATTGCCAAGATCTGCCCTTTCCTCTCCATCCAAACCGCTACCCTGCTCGTTCAAGCTCTCATCCTATCCCGTCTGGATTACTGTATCAGCCTCCACTCCGATCTCCCATCCCCCTGTCTCTCCCCACTTCAATCCATACTTCACGCCGCTACCCAGATTGTCTTCATCCAGAAATGCTCTGGGTATGGTACTCCCCTCCTCAAAAATCTCCAGTGGCTACCAGTCAACCTACGCATCAGGCAAAAACTCCTCACCCTCAGCTTCAAGGCTCTCCATCACCTCGCCCACTCCCACCTCACCTCCCTTCTCTCCTTCTACAGCCCAGCCCACACCCTCCGCTCCTCTGCCGCTAATCTCCTCACTGTGCCTCGTTCTCGCCTGCCCCGCCGTCGACCCCCAGCCCACATCATCCCCCTGGCTTTCTAGACTGTGAGCCTACTGTTGTGTAGGGACTGTCTCTATATGTTGCCAACTTGTACTTCCCAAGTGCTTAGTACAGTGCTCTGCACACAATAAGTGCTCAATAAATACGATTGATTGATTAATTGATTGGAATGCCCTCCCTCCGCACATCCGCCAAGCTAGCTCTCTTCCTCCCTTCAAGGCCCTACTGAGAGCTCACCTCCTCCAGGAGGCCTTCCCAGACTGAGCCCCCCCCTTCCTCCCCTCCTCCTCCCCCTCTCCATCCCCCCACCTTACCTCCTTCCCCTCCCCACAGCACCTGTATATATGTATATATGTTTGTACATATTTATTACTCTATTTATTTATTTATTTGGTTTGTACGTATTTATTCTATTTATTTTATTTTGTTAATATGTTTTGTTTTGTTCTCTGTCTCCCCCTTCTAGACTGTGAGCCCACTGCTGGGTAGGGACCATCTCTATATGTTGCCAACTTGTACTTCTCAAGTGCTTAGTACAGTGCTCTGCACACAGTAAGCGCTCAATAAATAGGATTGAATGAGTGAATGAATGAATGAATATCAAGTGCCCAAAGGGCTCACATCCAAGTTTATAGGTGACACAGAAGGGAGAGGGAGTTGGGGAAAGAAAGCTTAATTGGGGAAGGCCTCTTGGAGGAGGTGTGACTGATGTGATGTGAGATAAGACTTGAAGGTGGGGAGAATGGTGTTCTGGCATATATGGAAGGAGAGGGGAGTTCTAGGGCAGACGAAGGATTTGGGAAAGGAGCTGGCAGTGAGGTAGTCAAGATCGGAGCACAGAGAGCAAGCTGGCACTAAAGGATGAACTGTGTGGGCTAGGGAGCAGTAGATGATCAGTGAAGTAAGGTAGGTAGTAAAGGTGATTGAGCATTTTAAAACCGACAGTAAAGAGTTTCTTTTAGATGTGGAGGTAGATAGGCATCCACTGGAGGTTCTTGAGGAGTGGGGAATTTTTTTTTATTTTATAAAAAAATAAGCTTGTTAGCAGAGTGAAGTATGGACTGAAGTGGGGAAGAGACAGGAGGCAGGGAAGTCAGTGAGAAGACAGATGCAGTAATCAAGGCAGATTAGGACAAATGCTTGGATCAGCATAGTTTGGACAAAGGAAAGGGTGGATTTTAGGGATGTTGTAAAGGTAGAATGGACAGGATTTGGGGACAGATTGAATATGAAAGGGAGGAGTCGAAGATAATACCAAGGTAAAGGGCTTGTGAAATAAGCTCACTGTGGGCAGGGATATGTACAGCAACTGTTCTATTATAATCTCCCAAGCACTTGGTAAAGTGCTCTGCACACAGTTAGCACTCAATAAATATCATTGATTGATCAATAAGGAAAACAGTGGAATTGTCTACAGTGATGGGAAAGGTAAAGGGAGGAGAGGATTTGGGTGGGAAGATAAGAAATTCTGTTTTGGACTGAATTGGAGGTTTTGGCAGGACATCCATGTGGAGATGGCCTGAGGGCAGGAGGAAATGTGAGACTGCAGAAAAGGGGAGAGGTAAATTTGGGAATCATCTATGTAAAGAGGGTATTTGAAGCTATGGCAACTCAGCTTTGAGGGATCCTCACTGTCAGAGGCAGAGGAGGAATCTACATAAAGGTTTGAAAAGGGGCAGTCAAAGAGAAAGGAAGAGAACCAGTAGAGGAAGGTGTCAGTGAAGGCAGGATTGGATAATGTTTCCTGGAGATAGGGGTGTTTGTTCCACAGTATCAAAGGCAGCTAAGAGGCCTAGAATGATTAGGTTGGAGTAGAGGCTGTTGGATTGGGTGAGAAGAAAGTCACTGGTTTCTCCAGTAGATGAGCCTCAGTTAAAACTCCAGTGGGGCAACGTATAGATCAGTAGTGTGAAATCTTAAAAAATTCAAAATTTAAAATGGTAGTTTTCTCAAGTTGATCTTAGGGTGTAAGAAAGGAAGGTAGTGTTGCCTAATGAGAAGAGTCAGGAACTGGGAGTCAGAAGCCCCAGGATCAAATCATATCTCTGCCACTGGGCTTTTCTATGACATTGGGGAAGTCATTTAATTCATTCATTCATTCATTCATTCAATCGTATTTATTGAGCGCTTACTGTGTGCAGAGCACTGTACTAAGTGCTGGGGAAGTACAAGTTGGCAACATATAGAGATGGTCCCTACCCGACAGTGGGCTCACAGTCGAGAAGGGGGAGACAGAGAACAAAACAAAACATATTAACAAAATAAAATAACTAGAATAAGTACAAGTAAAGTAATAAATAGAGTAATAAACACGTACAAACATATATACACATATACAGGTGCTGTGGGGAACGGAAGGAGGTAAGGCGGGGGGATGGAGAGGGGGAGAAGGAGGAGAGGAAAGAGGGGGCTCAGTCTGAGAAGGCCTCTTGGAGAAGGTGAGCTCTCAGTAGGGCCTTGAAGGGAGAAAGAGAGCTAGCTTGGTAGATGTGGGGAGGGAGGGCATTCCAGGCCAGGGGGATGACGTGGGCCGGGGGTCGACGGTGGGACAGGCGAGAACGAGGCACGGTGAGAAGATTAGTGGCAGATGAGCGGAGGGTGCGGGCTGGGCTGAAGAAGGAGAGAAGGGAGGTGAGGTAGGAGGGGGCGAGGTGATGGAGTGTCTTGAAGCAGAGGGTGAGGAGTTAATTTAATTTAATTGAAATTAATTTAATTCTATTCTAAAATAGAATATAATAGAATTCTATAGTTCTATTGATCTATTTTGATGGTATTGACACCTGTCTACTTGTTTTGTTTTGTTGTCTGTCTCCCTCCTCTAGACTATGAGCCCGTTGTTGGGTAGGGACTGTCTCTGTTGCCAAATTGTACTTTCCAAGCACTTAATACAGTGCTCTGCACACAGTAAGCTCTCAATAAATACGACTGAATGAATCAATTTAATCTCTCTTTCCCTCAATTTCCTCATTTGCAAAAGGAAGATAAAATACATGTCCTCCCTACCACTTAGATTGTGAACCCCATATGGGAGATGAACCTAATCTTATCTTCCTATCATGTTTCTAACCTAACAGAACAGTGTTTGGCACATAGTAAAAACAATACATTAGTAGTAGTAGTAGTAGTAGTAGTAGCAGTAGTAGTAGTAGTAGTAGTATTGCTGTTGTGCCCTAAGTTTAGTGGAGTGCCACTGGGAGAAGAGTTTGGGCACATAGGAAATTCTGGATACTTGAATTCCTTTAGGTTTGGTCCCCTGGTGGCAAAGTGCTTCAGGGAAATCCCAGATCCAAATTTGAAGAGGGTGGGGCTCTTCAGACCTTCTAAACAGGCCTGTGTCTCATCCCAGGAACAGATCCCTGTTGGCACTAAACTACTTGTTAGCTTAATTAAGTTGCCTTAGAAGTTGGAATGCCATTGTTTGCTCGTAACAAATCTTGTTTCAGTAATCATGTCGTTTACTGAGTGTTTATTAGGTACCAAGCATTGTGCAAAGTACTGGGGTAGAAACAATAAAATCATACCAAACACAATCCCTGTCTCATACAGGACTTGGAATATTTTACAAATGAGGAAACTAAGACCCAGAGATGTTATGTGATTTTGCCCAAAGTCAAACAGTGGGCAAGGGACAGAACAAAGTTTCAAACCTGGGTCTCCTGACTTTAAGCCACAAGCTTCTTCCACCAGGCCATGTTGGTTTTTAGAAAACAATCTTAAGACTTGGAGGAGAGTCTTGGAAGAGTGGTAAGCATGTCTTACCACATACCATCTCAGTACTTGTGAGGACTGTATCATTTATCTTTTTTTTTTTAAGTGACACTAAGAAACAGTTTTTGATTTGGGAAGGAAAAGAAAATCTCTGAACTAGGTCATGAGACACATGTTGCCTAGTGGATAGAGCATGGGTCTGAGAGTCAGAAGGAGCTGGGTTCTAATCCCAGCTCCACCACATGACTGCTGTGTGACCTTCAGCAAGTCACTTCACTTCTCTGTGCCCCAGTTACCTCATCTATAAAATGGGGATTAAAACTGTGAGTCCCATGCGGAACAGGGACTGTGTCCAACCTGATTAGCTTGTATCTACCCCAGTGCTTAGTACAGTTCCTGGCACACAATGACCACTTAACAAATACCATTAAAAAATAAACTTCTGAAACCTTCTATTGCCTGTTGAATTGGTGGGCTCATTACATGCCCAATGTCAAGGAAAGGAATCAGAGCCTTCTTAATAGTAGTGACTATTTTTCTGTGTATTGAGCAACTGAAGGGGTGGAAGAGGGAAGAGAAGAAGCACAGGACATCTATGCCCCTGGAAAAAGTCTCCATTTCACCTGACCTGAACTGTACTGACCTCTCTCCCTCTCTGTAGTCTTTCATTTCTTCCTGCCTTCAAGACAACTCTACTTGGATATCCTCCCATCACCTCAACCTTAATATGAATAAAACAGAACTTCTTATCTTCCCACCCAAACTCTGTCCACCCCATGACTTTTCCATCACTGTAGATGGTAGCACCATCCTTCCAGTCTCACAAGCCCATAACCTTGACATTTTCCTTGACTCCGCTCTCTCTTTCAATCCATATATTCAATCCATCACTAAATCCTTTAGGTTCTACCTTCACAATATGACTAACATCTGAGCTTTGCTCTCCATCCAAACTGCTACCACATTTAATCCAAATACTTATCCACTAAACACTTATCCAATTAAACACTTGATTACTGTACCAGCCTCTTGCTGACCGCCCAGTCATTTGTCTCTCCCCTCTCCGGTCCAAACTTCACTCTGCTGCCCTGATCATTCTTCTACAAAAACGTTCAGGCTCTGTTTCCCAATTCTCAAAAACCTCCAGTTGTTGCCTGTCCACCTCCATATCAAACAAAACTCCTCACCATTAGCTTAAAAACACTCAATCACCTTGCCCGCTCCTACCTCAGCTGTGTGACTTTGGGCAAGTCACTTCACTTCTCTGGGCCTCAGTTCCCTTATCTGTAAAATGGGGATTAAAAGTGTGAGCCCCCCGTGGGACAACCTGATCACCATGTAACCTCCTCAGCGCTTAGAACAGTGCTTGGCACATAGTAAGCGCTTAACAAATACCAACATTATTATTATTATTATCTCACCTTATTACTCTCCTACTACAATCCAGCCAGCACACTTTGTTCTTCTAATGCTAACCTTCTCGCTGTACCTTGATCCTGTCTATCTTGCCTCCAAACTCTCATCCATGTCCTGCCTCTGGCCTGGAATGTTTTCCCTCCTCATCTCCTACAGACAAGTACTCTCCCACCCTTCAGAGCCATATTGGAGGGTCATCTCCTCCAAGAGGCCTTCCCTGACTAAGCCCTCCTTTCCTGTTCTCCCACTCCCTTATGCATAACCCTGATTTGTTTGCTTTATTCAGCTCCCATCCCAGGCCCAGGGCACTTATGTACGTATCTGTTATTTATGTATATTAATGTCTGTCTCCCCCTCTAGATTGTGAGCTTGTTGTGGGTAGGAAATGAGTCTGTTTATTGTTATACTCTACTCTCCCGAGTGCTTAGTACAGTGCTCAGCACACAATAAACAGTCAATAAATACCACTGAATGAATGAATGTATGCAGGAGGATTTAGACTCTGAGCCCTGTGTGGGACAGGAACAGTGTCCAACCTGATTACACTGTAGCTACCCCAGCTCTTAGTATTTAACCAGTAGCATAAAAGAGTGACTTCTATCTCTTAGGTAATTAATACTTCACTACAAGAATATCGAAGCTATTGACCTAAGGTCATAGACACTGACACTGTAATTCATGACCATAACCAAGTATTTCCTCCTGAGCATTTATCTCTGTAGTACTGATTATTAAGGTTGCTATTCAAAGATCATTATGGACCCTGCTTTCGAGAAGTTTACAGCTTTACAGGAGTGGGGATGTCTAATTCCTGCCTCCTTTTCTTGGGGACACCAGAGTCAATATGTTTATGTTAGAAATCCTGAAAGTATGTGTTGAGAATTGAAAGAAACTTACTGTATTGATTCCCAGACCATTAAGCATGTATATCACATCCTCTGTGGCGACATTTCCTGTAGAACCTTTTGCATAAGGGCAACCTCCCAATCCAGACACAGAGGAATCGACAACACTAATTCCCATCTGTGAAAGAGGTGAGAAAAAAATACACATCATTACTTTGAGAAGAGTTAAGCCTGCTGTGTTCAAATTGTGACATGTTCTTATTAATAGTTTGAATGGAAGAGGGCTGGTGAGGATGGTCTCTTTTAGAATTTGTAAAGCCGATGAAGAAATACAAGTTCATTAGGATATTTTGTTGAGTAGACTGTGAACATTATTTTAATAAAATATTACTGATTTGTCTGACTTTTCTAGGTTTTACCTGGGTGCTCTGCCCTCTGAAGGGAAATAATAATAATAATGGTATTTGTTAAGTGCTTAGTATGTGCCAAGCACTGATCTAAGCACTGGGGTAAACAGAAGGTAATCACGTTATCCCATGTGTGGCTCCCAGTCTTAATCATCATTTTCCAGATGAGGTAACTGAGGCACAGAGAAGTTAAATGACTTGCCCAAAGTCACACAGCTGACAAGTGGCAGAGCTGGTATTAGAACCCACAACCTCTGACTCCCAAGCCCATGTTCATTCCACTAAGCCACGTTGCTAATCTAAAAAAAGAAGGATAACTTTGTATTTGAGGATGGGAATAATACCTCCACACATTTGCCAAACTAGGTCTCTTCCTCCCTTCAAAGCCCTACTGAGAGCTCACCTCCTCCAGGAGGCCTTCCCAGACGAAGCCCCCCTCTTCCTCTCCTCCTTCTCCTCCCCTCATCCCCCCTCCCTCCCTCTGCCCTACTCACTTCCCCTCCCTACAGCACTTGTATATATTTGTACATATTTATTACTCTATCTTATTTATACATATTTAATTCTCCACTTATTTTATTAATGATCAATCAATCAATCAATCATATTTATTGAGCGCTTACTGTGTACAGAGCACTGTACTAAGCACTTGGGAAGTACAAGTTGGCAACATATAGAGACAGTCCCTACCCAACAGTGGGCTCACAGTCTAAAAGGGGGAGACAGAGAACAAAACCAAACATACTAACAAAATAAAATAAATGGAATAGATGTGTACAAGTAAAATAAATAAATAAATAGAGTAATAAATATGTACAAACATATATACATATATACAGGTGCTGTGGGGAAGGGAAGGAGATAAGATGGAGGGATGGAGAGGGGGGCAAGGGGAGAGGAAGGAAGGGGCTCAGTCTGGGAAGGCCTCCTGGAGGAGGTGAGCTCTCAGTAGGGCCTTGAAGGGAGGATCCGGGGGATGACATGGGCTGGGGGTCGATGCTGGGACAAGCGAGAATGAGGCACGGTGAGGAGATTAGTGGCAGAGGAGCAGAGGGTGCTGGGTGGGCTGTAGAAGGAGAGAAGGGAGGTGAGGTAGGAGGGGGCGAGGTGATGGAGAGCCTTGAAGCCCAGGGTGAGGAGTTTCTGCCTGATGCGCAGATTGATTGGTAGCCACTGGAGATTTTTGAGGAGGGGAGTAACATGCCCAGAGCGTTTCTGGACAAAGACAATCCGGGCAGCAGCATGAAGTATGGATTGAAGTAGGGAGAGACACGAGGATGGGAGATCAGAGAGAAGGCTGATGCAGTAGTCCAGATGGGATAGGATAAGAGCTTGAACGAGCAGGGTAGCAGTTTGGATGGAGAGGAAAAGGCGGATCTTGGCATTGTTGCGGAGCTGAGACCGGCAGGTTTTGGTGACGGCTTGGATGTGAGGGGTGAATGAGAGAGCGGAATTGAGGATGACACCAAGGTTGCGGTCTTGTGAGACGGGAAGGATGGTAGTGCCGTCAACAGAGATGGGAAAGTCAGGGAGAGGGCAGGATTTGGGAGGGAAGACAAGGAGTTCAGTCTTGGACATGTTGAGTTTTAGGTGGCAGGTCAGACATCCAGACGGAGATGTCCTGAAGGCAGGAGGAGATGCGAGCCTGGAGAGAGGGGTAGAGAGCAGGGGCAGAGATGTAGATCTGGGTGTCATCAGCGTAGAGACGATAGTTGAAGCCGTGGGAGCAAATGAGGTCACCAAGGGAGTGAGTGTAGTGTATATAGCTTTAATTCTATTTATTCTGATGGTATTGACACCGGTTTACTTATATTGTTTTGTTGTCTGTCTCCCCCTTCTAGACTGTGAGCTCGTTGTTGGGTAGGGACCGTCTCTATTTGTTGCCGATTTATACTTTCCAAGCGCTTAGTACAGTGCTCTGCACACAGTAAGTGCTCAATAAATTCTATTGAATGAATGAATGAATGAATAAGATGCTAGTAGTCTATTTAGATGGGGATAGAATAGTGGCAGGGAAAAGAAAAATCAGCTCCCCATCCTACTTTCCCCAAACTTCCAAATGCAACTGCAGTCAGGAACCTGGGATTATATAAGGAAAAGAGTTATTCACTAGAACCTAAGGGTGACTTCTGAGGTTTCATATCAAGTTAAATGCCATGCAAACCTACAGTGTTTATTTTGCATATTATTCAGGAATATATATTCTGCTACTTCACCAGGGAAGCAGCATGATCTAATGGAAAGAGTACAGGCCTGGGAGTCCAAGGACCTGGCTTCTAGTCCTGGCTCCACCACATACATGTCTGCAATGTGATATCAGGCAAGTTGCTTAATTTCTTTATGGCTCAGTTTTCTCATCTGTGAAATAGGGATTAAATCTGAATCTCTTCTGCTTAGATTGTGGGACAGAGGACTGTGTCCAACCTAATTATCTTGTATCTACCCTGTTCTTAGCACAATGCTTGGAACACTAAGCACTTAATAAGTTTTACTTGTACTTTTACTTTTACTACTCTATTTTATTAATGATGTACATATAGCTATAATTCTATTTATTCTAATGGTTTTGACACCTGTCTACTTGTTTTGTTGTCTGTCACCCCCTTCTAGACTGTGAGCCCATTGTTGGGTAGGGACTGTCTCTATATGTTGCTGACTTGTACTTCCCAAGTGCTTAGTACAGTGCTCTGCACACAGTAAGTGCTCAGTAAATATGATTGAATGAATGAAAATATATTTCCAGGAAGCCAAATACAAGATGACCAGATTGATATTTGCACCTTGTTCTTAACCATTGCAGCTACAAGGAACTCCTTTTTATCCTTAGCCCATATGTGCATATGTGCATCTCACTGCCCTACTTTCAAGTACTATTTTTATGTTAACTATTCTTTAGATAGTTCTACAGTGGACTTTAAAGTCCCCTCTATCCTGTCTTCTCCCCAGATTTATCATCTTAATCTTGCCTCTGGACATTACATTATCCCATTCCATTGAACACCTCTTTGTAACCCTACAACTAACATTTACCTTTCTCTACCTGCACAATCTTCATCCCTAGCTATGTCTGTGATCTGCATCCTCCCTTTAATGAATCTCATTAGAATACTTAGCTTGGGTCCTCAGTGAAAGTACAATTTGCATAAGAGGCATTTAGTGGCTTGACAAATTTTTCTGGGTGTCATCTAAAATCTACAAATTTTTAGTAAAAGCAATGGAACTTTGACCAAGCATGGGGTCAATTCCCACTACCAATCATATGATACAAACTGATGCTGGTCTGGTGCCCAATTCCTGCTCATGGTCCGTGGCCATGGTGCTCCCCAGTCCCGGAGTTGCATCTGCCTTAGACCACTACTGGCCGTGGGGCATTTATTTTTTGTCAATTTTTTAAATGCAAAGAAAATGAATGGGAGCCTTCTCATTCCATCCCCTCTAAACACCCCAAGGCTGGGGCTAGAGGTTGTGGGGTCTGAAGATGAATGGCATGTGGTCTTCTGTTTTCCCTGCTCTGAGTTGATGATTTGGCAGCCCAATCCCTCCTGAGGAGCTGGGAGATCCCACAGCTGCAGTGGCCCAAACTGGAGTTCCCATCTCCTGCTACAAGGGTCAGCTCCAGGTTCACCCCCCCATGCTTCAGTTCTGGAGGAAACTGTGTGCATGCACTTGTGCCCAGTGGACCATCCACTCCCTGTGCATGAGTCCCTTCCTCCTATAGAGCTCCATGGAAAATCCCATCTCCCTCTTCCCTGGCACCACCCCTTGCTCAGAAGATCAAGACTTAGTAATTTAAACTACGAGTAGATCAATCAGTAGACATTAAAAACTTCCCATTTGTCATACCATCTTGAAGAATTTCATCTGAATAATGTTTTAGACAGCAAAATGCTCCAATCTGTCATGAAACCTTAGCCTTGCCCAACTCATTTCACGCTGCCTTTCATTTCTCCACAAACCATTCTGTTGGCTAAACACATCACTGCATTACATGCCCACAAAATTCACTGAGCTAGTCCATTTTGGCTTTTTATTACAGTTTGCTCATGACAGTAGTGTGTTCCATTTGCATATCTCATTACATGATTCCATTAAAGTGTATCTTTTATTGGAATTTGTTAAATGCTTATTAAATGCATGGCGCAGCACTAAGCACTGGGGTAGATATAAGATATTCAAGTTGGACACAGCCTGTGGCCCACATGGGGCTCACAGTCTTAATCACCATTTTACAGATTAGGTAGCTGAGGCACAGGGAAGTTAAGTGACTTGCCCCAGGTTACACAGTTGACACGTGGTAGGGCCAGGATTAAAACCCAGGTCTTGCTCTATCTACTAGGGTACACTGCTTCTCATTGCTTTACACTATTATGTATCTCATAACAGGGTCCCATTCTAGAGTGAATTTGAATCAATCAATCGTATTTATTGAGCGCTTACTATGTGCAGAGCACTGTACTAAGCGCTTAACAACCGCAGGGGTTCTTAGGAGTGTCCTGCTCCCTTGCAAAGCCTCTGAATTGGGAACTGGACAATTAGCTGAACTGGAGTAGAGAGAATGTTTGAGGTTCTGGTCCATTTGACTGCGGAACCATCAGTATCATCAACAGCACTTAATGAGTGCTGATTGGATACTGAGAACTGTATTGGGAAATCCTTTGTGTGGAGCAACTGTATTAGATGCTTGGGAACTATTATAGGCATGAAAGACATAGTCCGTACCCTCAAATAATTCACAATCAGATGGAAGAGTCGAATGGACACAAATGATAAAAAATACAAATGAATAATAATTTGTGAATGGGTGGAATACCCTGGAAGATGAAGGATTAGACAAGGAATTCTTCTTGGGAGGCGTTATTTTAGAAGAGCTTTGAAGGAAGGCAGGGATTGGTTCAGTGAGGGGAGAGGCAAAATCATAGTGAAAACATGGTGCTGGTGGTCTGAGTATGTGTGTGGTGGCTTCTTGGGGAACATACTTTTGATATGCAGGCTTGGGTCATGGGTTAAAATTCTGGCTCAGCTGCTTGTCAGCTGTGTGACTTCTGGCAAGTCACTTAACTTCTCTGTGCCTCTGTTACCTCATATGTAAAATGGGGATTAAGACTGTGAGCCCCAAATGGGACAACCTGATCACCTTGTATCCTCTCCAGTGCTTAGAACAGTGCTTTGCACTTAGTAAGCATTTAACAAATGCCATCATCATCACTATTGTTATTATGTGCTGTTCCCAGAGTTGTGAGAGCAGGAAGGGTGGAGATGGTGGAAGGGAGGTTTGTCTGAAGCATCCAAGGTTGGGTAAGTTCTTAAGATATCCCTTTCTGATTCCTAGGTGATGAGGTTCATTGATGGGTTTCAGTAGTATTCATTAATATTAGATAATTCAAATTATCCATGACATTCCAATTTATGGTATACATTGGAAGAAATTTTCAATCTTTATCGATCAGATTATTTCCATCTCTGAGTCCTTTTGTTGCCCCTAAGTAAAAGCATTTGATTATTTCCACCAGTGAGATCACACTGTTCTCTAATCAGTAATTGCTTTGCTTAAACCAAACCACATATAGCCAATGCTAGCCCCTCCGGGGTATGGGACGCGTTAAATTGCCTTTTATGTTGACAGAAGGATTTCTACTTAAGTAGATCCCTTTCTGAAACATAAAGAAAGTGGTGGAATCAGAACCATTCCAAATGTGAAAGTCATCTTAATTCCCGCTACACTCTACTGAAAGTTTCACATCTTTGAAAAAAAAAAAAAAGGCCCTCTGCCTTTGTCATTAATTAAAACAGAAGAGGCTTGATTCATGGCCTGAAGTAAAATTCCCAGAGAACGCTGAAGAGGGCCAGCCACAGAGCTAGACACTCTTCCAGGCAAATGTTTCCCAGGGCAGGATTCCAGACACACACCATGGTGTGACAAGCAGAACCCTGCAGAGGTGTTACATGAACCCACATATTGCAATTTAAACATGCCAATCCTCTCAGTGAATGAGATACCAAAATAGTCTTTCACCGATGCTCATTTGACTCAGATAATGGAGTATTCAGGCTTCTATGTGACAAACAAATTTGAAATGTTTTTACTGCAGAAGTCACAGAGTGAATGCTAATTCTTTTTCCACAGATTACCTCATTCCCACCTAAAAAGGCAAGACCAAGCAGTACATTTGTTCTAGTTTATTGAATATAGCAGCTTATATCAATGAGTTTGAATAGAGATATTGAATTAGAAGCTTCCTGATAAGAGAAAAGTGTGTAGAAGAGCACACGTACATGCTAGGGATAAATTGCAAAAGGAATCCTGTGTTTAGTTCTTACCCATTTCACAGCTTAATTAATGATCTGGGAGAAAATAGCACAGTTGTGAAATGTATAGATCATACTAAATTTGGAAATAGTACAAACACTGGGAGAAGGTAAGAGAAAAATAAAGAGCTTAGAATAAAAACATTCATCTTGGAAAATACAAACCAATACAGCTGGAGAAAAATAATCTTCAGTACTGCTTTCTTGCAGGTGAAGAAAATTAGAAAACAATTAAATTGAAAAGTGATGACAGTAATACTTTGTATTTTGGTGGTCTGTATAGGTCAATCTCATTATTCTAGTCAGAAAATTAGGATGTGAAAATAAAATTTCATTTAAAATCAGTTAAAGATAAAATAACTACATTTCAGGGTGGAAGGAATATTTATAGCCAATAGCATTAGTTGGGAAGAGATTGGCCTTTCTCCACCTTGGTTCACCAACATTTTGAATGAAATGAACAAAGAAAACACCAGAATCATTCAATCCGATTTGGTGTTTGATAATGAGGTGGTAGCCGCTTTCACTAAATAGCTTAAAGCTTTGTATAGAAATAATCTAATTTAACTTTATGACAGTGTGCAGGTCATCAGATCATCAACTAGCAAAGTACCTACATGTGCACAGTGTGGAAAAAAACAGATTTGAAATTTTCTGTCCTGACTTTTGATCATACTCAACATCAAAAGACAGGGCCTGATTCAAAAAAATAACACTCTGGAATTTGGGGATCACAGTAAGGAAATGCTCACAACTACACAGCTTCACTGTGTAGAAAAATATGAGGAGAATACATAATATTCATTCATTCAAGTGTATTTATTGAGTGCTTACTGTGTGCAGAGCACTATACTAAATGCTTGGGAAATGCAAGTTGACAACATATATAGATGGTCCCTACCCAACAATGGGCTCACAGTCTAGAACGGGGAGACAGACAACAAAACAAAACATGTAGAAAAGTGTCAAAGCCGTCAGAACAAATAGAATTAAAGCTATATGCATATCATTAACAAAATAAATAGAATAGTAAATATGTACAAGTAAAATAAATAGAGCAATAAATCTGTACAAATATACACAAGTGCTGTGGGGAGGGGAAGGAGGTAGGGTGGGGGGGATGGGGAGGAGGAGAGGAAAAAGGTGGCTCAGTCTGGGAAGGCCTCTTGGAGGGTATGGACTCTCAGTAGGGCTTTTAAGGGAGGAAGAGAGCTAGCTTGGCAGATGTGTGGAGGAAGGGCATTCCAGACCAGGGGGAGGACATGGGCCAAGAGTCGATGGCAGGACCGGCGAGAACAAGGTACAATGAGGAGGTTAGCGGCAAAGGAGCAGAGGGTGCAGGCTGGGCTGTAGAAGGAGAGAAGGGAGGTGAGGTAGGAGAGAGTGAGGTGATTGAGAGCCTTGAAGCCGAGAGTTGACAGGCAGCCACTGGAGATTTTTGAGGAGGGGAGTAACATGCCCAGAGCATTTCTGTACAAAGATAATCCGGGCAGCAGAGTGAAGTATAGACTGAAGTGGGGAGAGACAGGAGGATGGGAGATCAGAGAGGAGGCTGATACAGTAATCCAGTTGGGATAGGATGAGAGATTGAACCAGCAAGCTAGCGGTTTGGATGAAGAGGAAAGGGAAGATCTTGGCGATGTTGTGGAGATGAGACCGGCAGGTTTTGGTGACGGATTGGATGTGTGGGGTGAACGAGAGAGTGGAGTCGAGGATGACACCAAGGTTGCGGGTTTGTGGGGTGGGAAGGATGGTAGTGCCATCTACAGTGATGGGAAAGTCAGGTTGAGGGTAGGGTTTGGGAGGGAAGATAAGGAGTTCAGTCTTGGACATATTGAGTTTTAGATGGCAGGCAGACATCCAGATGGAGATGTCCTGTAGGCAGAAGGAGATACGAGCCTGTAGGGAAGGAGCGAGAGCAGAGGCAGAGATGTAGATTTGGGTGTCTTCAGCATAGAAATGATAGTTGAAGCCATGGGAACAAATGAGTGAGTGCAAGGGAGTGTGTGCAGATAGAGAACAGAAGGGGACCAAAAACTGATCCTTGAAGAAACCCTACAGAAAGGGGATGGGAGCAGGAGGAGGACCCTGCAATGAAGACTGAGACTGAATGGCCGAAGGGATAAGAGGAGAACCAGGAGAGGACGGAGTCTGTGAAGCCAAGGTTGGGTAGTGTGTTGAGAAGAAGGGGGTGATCCACAGTGTCGAAGGCAGCTGAGAGGTCGAGGAGGATTAGGATAGAGTAGGAGCCATTGGTTTTGGCAAAAAGGAGGTCACTGGGGACCTTTACAAGAGCATAATAGAGAGCATAATACTCAAGCAACTGCTATATAGTGAACTAAAAGGGGGTGGGAGTAGGGGAGCAGAATAATGAATAAAGGCAGGGTGATGCACTGTCTCGTCTTGCCTGCATCCAACCCTGTGTTTTCACATTAACTCAGTGCCTGGAAACCCCTTTTAGACCCAGAGCACAGCCCTCCTAAAATCCAACTCATTCCAAACAGTGTTTCATTCATTCATTCATTCATTCATTCATTCATTCATTCATTCAATCACATTTATTGAGCACTTACTAAGCGTAGAGCACCGTACTAAACACTTAGGGGAGTACACTACAACAATAAATCAACACAGTCCCTGCCCACAACAAGCTTAGAATCTAGAGAGGGGAAGACAGACATGAGTACAAATAAATAAATTACAGATATGTACTTATGTGCTGTGGGCCTGGGAGGCAGGAAGAATAAAGGGAGCAAGCTGGGGTCACACAGAGGGAGTGGGAGAAGAGGAAATGGAGGGGGGCTTAGTCTGGGAAGGCCTCTTGGAAGAGATGCACCTTCAATAGGCTTTGAAGTGGAGGGGAGAGAAATTGTCTGTTGGAATTAAGGAGGGTGGGCATTCCAGGCCAGAGGCAGAATGTGTGCTACGGGTTGGCAGCCAGAAAGGTGAGATCGAGGCACAGAGAGAAGGTTAGTATTAGAAGAGTGAAATGTGAGGGCTGTGAAAGTTCCTTGTGAGCAGGGATTGTGACTATCAGCTCTATTGTATTTGTACTTTCCCAAATGTTTAGTACAGTGCTCTTCATACAGTAAGTGCTCAGCAAGAGAAGCAGTGTGGCCTAGTGGATAGAGGATGGGCCTGGGAGTCAAAAGGACCTGTGTTCTCTTGCCTGCTCTGCCACAAGTCTGCTGTGTGACCTTGGGCAAGTCATTTAACTTCTCTATGGCTCAATTACCTCATCTGTAAAATGGGGACTAAGACTGTGAGCCTTATGTGGCATGTGGACTGTCCCCAAACTGATTTGCTTGTATCTACCCCAGCACTTGGTACAGTGCCTGGGACATAATAAGCACTTATGAAATACCATATAAAGATGAATAAATATCACTGATTGATTGACTGAATACTTTTCATTACATTAAGTCTTGCACATACATTTAACAGTAACAATAATTGTATTTGCTGAGCACTTATTAGGCACCAAACACTAGGGTAAGATACAACACATACAGATCAGACACAGCCCTATTCCACAATGGGGAATCACTAACTCTCCATTATCTTGTCTTGTCTTATGCTGTCAAGTCATCTCCGACCTATAGCTACACAATGGACACATCTCTCCCAGATTGCCCCACCTCCATCTGCAATTCTTTTGGTAGTGATCCATAGAGTTTTCTTGGTAAAACCACAAAAGTGGTTTATCATTATACAGATGAATAAAGTGAGGCAGAGAGAAGGTAAGTGGCTTATCTAAGTTCACAGCAGGTGCTCTCTCATGCACCCCTTACATCCGATCCGTCACCAAAACCTGCCAGTCTCACCTCCGCAACATCGCCAAGATCCACCCTTTCCTCTCCATCCAAACCACTACCTTGCTGGTTCAATCTCTCATCCTATCCCGACTAGATTACTGCATCAGCCTCCTCTCTAATTTCCCATCCTCCTGTCTCTCCCCACTTCAGTCTAGACTTCACTCTGCTGCCTGGATCATCTTTGTGCAGAAATGCTCTGGGCTTGTTACTCCCCTCCTCAAAAATCTCCAGTGGCTCCCTGTCAATCTACAAATCAAGCAAAAACTCCTCACTCTTGGCTTCAAGGCTCTCCATCACCTCAACCCCTCCTACCTCACCTCCCTTCTCTCCTTCTACAGCCCAGCCCACACCCTCTGCTCCTCTGCCGCTAACCTCCTCACTGTACCTCGTTCTCGCTTGTCCCACCATTGACCCCTGGCCCACGTCCTCCCCCTGGCCTGGAATGCCCTTCCTCCACACATCTGCCAAGCTAGCTCTCTTCCTCCCTTCAAAGCCCTTCTGAGAGCTCACCTCCTCCAAGAGGCCTTCCCAGACTGTGCCCCCTTTTTCCTCTCCTCCTCCCCAGCCCCCGTGCACTACGTCCTTCCCCTCCCCACAGCACCTGTATATACGTTTGTACAGATTTATTACTCTATTTATTTTACTATTACATATTTACTATTCTATTTATTTTGTTAATGATGTACATTTTGCTTTAATTCTATTTGTTCTGACGACTTGACACCTGTGCACATGTTTTGTTTTGTTGTCTATCTCCCCCTTCTAGACTGCGAGCCCGTTGTTGGGTAGGGATCGTCTTTATATGTTGCCAACTTGTACTTCCCAAGTACTTAGTACAGTGCGCTGCACACAGTAAGTGCTCAATAAATACGATTGAATGAATAAATATGAATGAATGAATGAATGAATGAATGAATGAATGAAAGTGCCAAAGCTGGAATTAGATTTCAGCTCTACTAACTCGCAGGCCCCTGCTCTTTCCATTAAACCATGTTATTTTTCTGCCCATCATCAGCAGTTGTAAATATATTCAAACTTCAGAGGAAGTATCTTGTGATTCCATTGTACTTCTGAAGTACTTACTTATTCTAGTGCATTGCACTCTGTGGGTACTCAGTAAATACTGGTACTACTATTGCTACTACAAAAAGAACATTGTTTATTTGCCCTACCTTGAAGGAATCCTATGAGATCTCTCTCAGTAACTTAAGAAATTTCATTCAGGATATTCCAGTCCTCAGAATTCATGCCTTTAAGTGGCTCTATAGCTGTCCCCAAAATTTATTCTACTTTTCTGCAGGTGCAGGTGCAAAGGGAAAAAAATGTATTTTTTATCATCTTCTATAGGGTATTGAAAGAATAAGCAATTATGGGTTCCATCAGGGGATAAGCTTTCTAGAAATCCTAAAAGGGAAGTTAAATTTATCATGAATCCATGAGGGACAACAGTGTTAACCTTAGACATGCATCTGAAACTGTTAGCCATCTTCTCTACATTCCCCAAACCACTTCTGCTTTTCATTGCAAACAGCTGCTGATGGAGGTGAGAGACACAGAGATACTCCCTCAGCCACCAGAGAGTTGTTGCTGCTAAAGCTCCTAAAATCTTTCCAATCTAGAGAATTTAGCTTTCCTTCATCTGAGCCCCCTGGATACCAGACAAAGATTATTCTTCCCTTAGAACCAACGTTGGAAATGATGGAATTATTTTCTTCCTTACTTTTCTGTTCTTTGGGACATGCAACCATACACTATTGAATACACAAACAAGAACGTGGTTGAGTAAATGTCTTCCCTTCTTGGAAAAAAAATTGAATGACATTTAAAAAATTAAGTTTTCAGAATGTAGCATGGGTCTCTTCCCTTCCCCCATGTAAATTACATGACTCCTTTTAATACATCTCTAATAAGCTGTTCCTGAAGTGAAGATGAGTGGTTGTAACAGCTGCATACATCTGTTAACATAAAGAGCACTTATTTTGCATAGCATAAGCACATGACAATAGTTATCTGGCTCGCACCCAAAATCAATGCAGCTTGCCCCTGACATGGCCTCAGTTGAAGGACTCTGAAAAATGGATAGAAAGTGCCTTTAAGACTACTTTAAGAAAGTGAAATACTGCTTGGTAATACATTTTACTGTGAATTTGCATTTCATTTTTCTTCTAAGTACTTTGAAGTGCTTAATGTAGAATTCCCTATTTGACCTTCCAATATCTCTAGGAGCCAAGTATTTGAGAAGGATCATTATCCCCATTTTTCTGTAGGGAAATTGAGAAGAGAGAAGTTGCTATTTTCTTCTACTGTGCAGAGCTAGCCTAAACAATCAGGTATCCTGAAAACTAACCTATAGTAGGATCCTGTCCTATCTACATAGTGCAGCCTATACAATAGTAATTATTGAATCTGAATTTCACCTAGGATGAAAGGCTAAAATTATACTTAGCTACTACGTTTTTGGAGACTGGGGGAAGGAAGAACCTATTTCTAGTTCAATGTTTGGTAAAGTGAGAGTATCATATTTATCTCAATTTTAGACTATATAATGGGATTAAAAACTATGAAGATGATGTGTGACCAATTCAATCTTTAGAGCTTCTTCAATAATTTATCCTTGCCTATTTTTCTATTACATAAACGTTTATTCTTAAAGAATCCACCACTGATGGCGAGATTCACTTTTAATCATTCTATGTGGTTACAAATGCTAGTACAAGACCACACTGTCACCCCAAATAAGCTGTTTTTAGTTAAGTTATATTTGTTGTTTTCAGCTTCTTTCACCTTTTTGTTGCATGCATCTCCTGAAGCTTTTGTTCAAAACCAGGTGGTCCTCTATGGATTTCAATGTGCCATGCAGACCTGCCTTGCTGCAGTGTGCAGTGTCCTCCCAGGTTTCAGGTGTGATGCATCACTGTCTGATGTTTTGTTTTATTTTATACTTAAAGTATTTTTTTCTCTGCCATCTTATTTTCAGTAGTCTAATTTCAGCTCACCATAGATTAATGGTTTGAGTTTTCTAATACTGCAACAATTATGCCCACCATAAAGGAGTCCTAAGCAGATCATGACCAGGGTAAGGGTTTTGTAGACAATTTGACAGGGATGAAAGGGAAGTTATCTTTTTTTTTCTTTTTTTGGGAGGGGGGGCTAGATAAAAATTGGGTTAAAATTTTTAAAATATCAAAAAATATTGGCTTTTGTTTAGCTTCTAATTATAAGCATCACATACAATAATAGTTACTTGACAACTCTTTCTTTGGTAATATTACTTCTCTCTGGTATTTGCAAATAAGATATATGAGTAAACAAAAAAGGTCAATGGCATAGCTTTCTGTTGGCATATACATAGTAATATTTAAGAAACTAAGAGAAGGCTTCACATTCCAGGTTCAATCAAGTCTTGATAATAACTAACTTTTGATTTGGAGGAGAGAGTTCACTGTCAGTATGATATGAATGATATATAAGAAATTTTTTTAAAATTTAGATGAGTAATACTTTCCTAAGATATCTTTATATTCTATACAGAGTGGGAAAACATCACTCCTCTGGGGAAGAAAAAATGTTCTTTTAAAAATAATCAAATTTCCCAGAAACCACATTCCAAAATATATTTTGATTTTAATGCTGCCAATGTGGAGACATTGATTATGCATCACACAAACATGCTAAATTGGCATAAGGCTATCTGGCAGAATTAAGAAGAATTTATCAACACTTTAAATCTATTTGGCAATGAAAATTTTGTGAAATTAAAAATTAAATGTCAATTTTAAAAAATGATTTGCTGCTTAGAAATTAGATTCAATGGTGTAAACTACAAAAATTCTCAACCTTAAACATGGCAAGGTGCTGAAGACATATGAATACATTGAATAGTTGTGGTTCTGGGTGTGTTGGGGTTTACAGTCTATAGTTAAGTTATTCCTGGAAGAGATACTAAAGAAATAAGTTATAAGAAGCTACACATTAGTAACCAGATCTTTTTTTAATATTTTGAGTTTTGACTACTGCTGGGGCTTGGGGATGGTTTAACTATTCTTTTCAATTCCACTGGGAGATTATGTTAAGAAGTTTCTGAAAATGATTTGGTCCTATCTGTTAGAAGTATGGTGCCCATGGAGAGCATTTTAACATATTTGGTTTGGGTTTTCAAGAGATCATTTGAGTTTTTTTCCCCACATTCTTCCCATTTCTTGTAAGTCATTTCCATTTCAAATACATCATTCACCAAGTAAAGTTCTTATTGGTTCTCTTTTTTTTTCATGGAATAAGCTGAATATGTAGAAAAACAGAGTTTATATCCCCCATGAAACATCCATTGATATAAAACATTGGAACATTTCTGAGTCATGGAACTCAGCTGCAGGATCTGAGGCAGAGGGATGCTGGGTGGTTAAAAAAATATGCACAGAGGCATTTGGAGCTGTATTAATATGGAATAGGGGTCAGAGCAATTGAAAAATGGCATAAGACTAGGTGAATGGCCACCCTAGCAACAGAAGGCAGAAGGAGCTGAGTTAGGGGTTGGTAGGCATCACCCTTATTCAAACTCTGGGCAAGTCAGCCTCCTGCCAGAGAGGGAAGAGGAAAGTTGCCAGCTGACATCTGGAGCAAACAGCTCTCTGCAGCCCTGACAATTCCAGTTTGTATATGCCAAGTTCCAAGATATGCTAATTACCTTTGGTCACCTCACTTTCTGGTGGATTGCCAACTGCCCATACTTCCAGAGCATGTACCTTGAAAGTTTTATTAGAATTCAGCTGAGGACTGCTATAGGTGATACATCTGGGTTTTGCTCTACTATCTCCTTTTGCAAAGTCATTGTGCATCCAAAGCCCAAGATAAACGTGCTGGCCTCTTATACCTATGTGGGCAAGGTTTGCTGTACAATGCTCACTGTAGTCCATGTTTGGGTACATTTCAACTCAGAGGGAAATGAAAAACAAGAAGCATCCGCTGTCACCTGGAAATTTGGGTTACTAGTTCCCTTTCTGCTAATTATACATCCATAATTTTTACCATCTACTTTCATCTGGGGCCAAGGATTGCTTTTCTGTTCTTTGCTTTTCTTTCATCTTTCCCCTCGTAAATAGCTTCCCCCTGCTTTGCACCATTCTAGCATTCCTGGGAATGTTGAATTGCTAAGAATTGTTTCGTATCTACTCTCTTCCTTACTTACTCAGTGTTCCAAATCGCAAATTCCCTACAACCTTAATCAATCCACTTTCTTATTCAGAATCTGCAGTTGTTAGGGCAGAAGAATTGTGCTCCCTTACAACTAATTGAGCTAATTAGCAAATTTAGCAATTAGATAAAAGGCAGCAAATTGAAGCCTTAACAGTCACTGCCAATATAAATTGTTCCTTCTCCCTTACTCACAGGTTTCATGTGGATAAACATAAGCCTGGGAAAAAACAATGAATTGGAAAAATATTTGAATCTCATGTGACTACCTTTTTTGAGACTTGGACAAAATTCTCCATTAGTTTTTACTTATCATTGTCTTTCGTTCATAGCGTTACAATCTAGTAAAACCCATAACAATGACCTCCTTTGTAAGATGATCCCCACACCTCTTATGTTAAATGATAGGTGGACAACTTAAAGATTTCAGTATACACTCCTGTATTTCAAGTGTCCCAAAATTAGGGGTGGCTCAACCACAGCACGAAGGCACCCTTCCATTGCTGTCAGTACCTCAGTTATATCTGTCTGGATAGATGGACATTGTCAGAAGAACCTTCTCTAATTTCCTTACAGTGATCTAGCCCAAGCGCACAGTGAAAACATACATTATAGAATAATCTGGGTTTATATATATTTTATTCAGGAAAGTACTGAACTCTTTATTTTAGTACTTTACACCCAGAACCACAAGGTGGTGCTCTCGCCTCAATATCAATAACTTCAGCAAATTAGGTGTGACTCAATAGACTTATTATGTTGCAACTATAGAGAACTACAGATCCACAGACCAAGATAGCATTTGTTAAGGACAGTTATACTTATTGGCAATTTATATTCATTATTTAAACCTTCAAATTCCTATTACTACTACTCAATGCAAAGCAAGAATACAATCATTTATGCAGACAAAATCTTGCAGTGTCGATATATATACACAAGACAAGAATATACAGCCACACTGCATTTTTGATCCTTTGTGGGGGCACAGATCTGTATAGGGATCAGTGAATGAATTTAGTGGACTTTCTTCACTAGTGGAAAGAGCACGGGCTTGGAGTCAGAGGTCATGGGTTCTAATTCCAGCTCTGCCACTTGTCTGCTCTGTGCCCTTGGGCAAATCACTTAACTTTTCTGTGGCTCAGTTACCTCATCTGTAAAATGGGTATTGAGACTGTGAGCTCCACGTGGAGCAGGAACTGTGTTCAAGCTGATTGCCTTGTATCTACCCCACTGCTTAGAAAAGTGCTGGGCACATAGTAAGTGCTTAACAAATACTGTTATTATTATTATTATTATTATTATTATTATTATTATTATTATTCTTCACTGGCTAAGAAGTCAGCAATGCAAACATAACTAACTCCACCTCTGTTTTTCCCCAAATGATAGGAATTTCTTCCCCCATGAGCCTGCTTCCATGCAGGATCACATCACCTGGAATCCCTATGGAGCATTTAACTACTCCTTTGAATACCAGAGCCTTGTACTGTGGACTCATTAGCTCATAAAAGCCTCTGCACATAATAGGAACTCAATAAATGCCATTGGTGATGATGATGATGATAAAAAAAGATCTTTCTATGCCCATGGCTGGGCTTCTGGGCATAATGATGATGATAATGATAATAATAATAACAATAATAATAATTGTTAAGCCCAACTATATTACAAGAACATTACTAGGCACTTGGGTAGATACAATCAGGCCCCATATGGAGCTTACAGTCTAAGTAGGAGAACAGATATTGATTCCACATTCTGCAGATGAGGGAACTGAAGCACAGAGAACTTAAGTGACTGGCCCAGGGTCACATAACAATAAGTGGTGGAAACGGAACTATTCATTCATTCAATCGTATTTATTGAGTGCTTACTGTGTGCAGAGCATTGTACTATGTGCTTGGGAAGTACAAGAACCCAGATCCTCTGATTCCCAGTCCTATTCTCTTTCCAATAGGCCATGCTGCATCGGGACTACAGGTCAGAGCAGCTAGTGGAAAATATTCTCTTCTGACCCATTCATTCCACATTTTGAATGTTTGTTCACATACCAGAATGGCTTGAGAAAGGACCAATTAAGGAGCTCGGTTGTGGGGGGGACCCAGCCTCTCTGCCATGGGAGCGATGACAGTAGCAACGGACTGGAAACACTGTTACTGAGGAAGGAGGGGGAAATTTAGTATTCTTCATTGGCAACACAACAGCCCTCAACTCTTCTAGTTATTTTTTAATGGTATTTAAACACCATGTTCCAGGCACTGTTCTAAGCACTGGGGTAGACACAAGATAATTGTATTGTACACAATCCCTGTCCCACATGGGGCTCACAGTCTCAATCCCCATTTTACAGGTGAGGGAACTGAGGCCCAGAGAAGTGAAGTGACTTTCCCAAGGTCACACAGCAGACAAGTGGCACAGCTGGGATTAGAACCCAGGTCCTCTGACTCCCAGGTCTGTGCTCTTTGCACTAGCCTTTGGGGCTTCTCTAACTCCACACTGTGTTTGTTCCTTCCATCTTTCCTTCCCACTCCCCTATGCCTTCCTCAGCATTCCGTGGTATACTTTTCAGCATTCCAGATTGTAAACTCCTTTGAGGGCAATGGTTGTGTCTTTTATTTCTTTTGAACATTCCCAAGGGTCTAATGCAATGCTATGCATAGAGTAGGTGCACAATAAATACTATCATTGATAATCCTGGTGATAATGATGGTGAAGATGATGATATGGTCACCCAATGTAATACCAGGGTGATACCCTTACCTTCCTCCTTAACTTTTCCCCTATCTCCCTCTCTCTCTTTTAAGACATTTTCAAGCACTTCCTATGTGCCAAGTACTGTTTGAAACACTGTGGTAGATTCAAGTTAATCAGTTTGGACACAGTCCCTGTTCCACAGAGGCTCACAGTCTAAGTACAAGGGAGAACAGGTATTTAGTCCCCATTTTATGGTTGAGGAAACAGAAGCACAGAAAAGTTAAGTGATTTGCCCAAGTTTTCACAACATGCTATTAGTGAAGGTGGAATTGGAACTCTGATCCTCTGATTCTCAGGGCCATTATCTTCCTGTTAAACCATGATGTTTCCTATTCTCTCTCATCCCCCTGCCACAATTCCTTGAGCTCTCTTGAGCTCTCTCTCTCTCCCACTCTGAAGTTTCACATTTCCTCCTGCCTTCAAGACATCTCTACTTTTGATGTCCTGCTGTTACCTCAAAATTATGTCAAAACCAGAACTCTTTATTTTACCATTCAAACTCTGCCTTCCCCAACACTGTAGACAGCACCACCATCTTTTCTATCTCACAAGATGGTAATCTTGGCATTATTTTTGACTCCTGTCTCTCATTCAATCCATATATTTAATCTATCATTAAATCCTTTTTGCTTAACCTTCACAACATTGTTAAAATCTGCCCTTCCCTCTCCACCCAAAATGCTATCACATTAATCCAAACATTATCCTATCTCTCCTTAATTACCATATCAGCCTCCTTGCTGACCTCCCTACCTCCTGCCTCTCCCCATTCCAGTTCATACTTCTCTCTATTGCCCGAATCATTTTTCTACCACAACAGTCAGTAGGTGTTTCTTCACTGCCTAAGAATCTCCAGTGGTTGCCCATCCACCTGCACATCAAACAGACTCTCCTTATCATCGACATTAAAGCACTCAAATCATCTTGCCCGCCTCCTACCTCACCTTGCTGCTCTCCCACTACAACCCAGCCTGCACACTTCAATTCTCTAATGCCAACCTATTCACAGTACCTCTATCTTGTCTATCTCACTGCCAACCTCTTGCTCATCAATCAATCAATCAATCAATCATATTTATTGAGCGCTTACTGTGTGCAGAGCACTGTACTAAGCGCTTGGGAAGTACAAGTTGGCAACACACAGAGACAGTCCCTACCCAACAGTGGGCTCACAGTCTAGAAGGGGGAGACAGAGAACAAAACCAAACATATTAACAAAATAAAATAAATAGAATAGATATGTACAAATAAAATAAATAGAGTAATAAATATGTACAAACATATATACATATATACAGGTGTTGTGGGGAAGGGAAGGAGGTAAGTTGGGGGGATGGAGAGGGGGAGGAGGGGGAGAGGAAGGAGGGGGCTCAGTCTGGGAAGGCCTCCTGAAGGAGGTGAGCTCTCAGTAGGACCTTGAAGGGAGGAAGAGAGCTAGCTTGGCAGATGTTTGGAGGGAGGGCATTCCAGGCCAGGGGGATGACGTGGGCCGGGGCTCGACGGCAGGACAGGCGAGAACGAGGCACATTGAGGAGATTAGCGACAGAGGAGCGGAGGGTGCGGGCTGGGCTGTAGAAGGAGAGAAGGGAGGTGAGGTAGGAGGGGGCAAGGTGATGGAGAGCCTTGAAGCCGAGGGTGAGGAGTTTCTGCCCTTCCTCTGTCCTGGAAAGCCCTTCCTCTTAATATCTGATGATTACTCTCCCCTCCTTCAAAGCCTTACTGAAGGCACATGCCCTCTAAGAGGACTTTCCTGGCTAAGCCCTCCTTTCCTCTTCTTCCTACACCCCCTTCTGCATAACCCTGACCTGTCCCTTCATTCATCTCCCATCCCAGCACCTCAGCATTCATGTACATATCCAAAATTTATTTATTTACAGTAATGTCTGTCTCCCCTTCTAAGCTGTAAACTTGTGGTGGGCAGGGGATATGTCTGTTATACTGTTGTATTATACTCTTCCAAATGCTTAGTACAATGCTCTGCACATAGTAAGGACTCAATAAATATGATAGATTGATTGATTGACCATCCTGAGGAAAAAACTGGCATTAGGCAATGGATTAGCATGAGCTCCAAGAGCACAGTGAAATCTGGTAAAAGTAGTTAGTTGTTATTGAAAGGGCCAGTAAATGCGTTTATACACTTTTGGGAGATCTGTTTTTTATTTCTGGTCATTCAGTGATTTGTCTCAAGTAGACATGGACCATGTGTTACGAGCAAAGAGAAGTGTAAGATTAAAAGGAAAGAAAGTATTTGGTATAATGAGACAGTGTAGTAATAGAGTGCATGTAATATTCTCTACGAGGATAGAAATGAAATATTTTGATTCAGTAAAGGGAAATTTTAAGATCAGGAGGAAACTTTTTTTTAATGATTTTTTAAAGCACTTACCATGTGACTGGCACTGTACAAAGTGCTGAGGTAACAATAATCGTGGTATTTAAGTGCTTACTATGTGCCAAGCACTCGTCTAAGCCCTAAAGTAGATACAAAATAATCAGATTGGACACAGTCCCATCCCATATGGAACTCACAGTCTTAATCCCCATTTTATGGATGAGGCAACTGAGGTAGAGAGAAGTGAAGGGGCTTGCCCAAGGTCACACAGCAGACATGTGGCAGATCTGGCATTAAAACCAACATCCTCTGACTCCCAGACTCGATATATTTCCACTAGACCATGCTGCTTCCCTGGATACAAGCTAATCAAATTGGACATAGTCCATGTCCCACATAGGGCTCATAGTCTAAATCTCCATTTAACAGATGAGGTAACCGAGATATGGAGAATTTGACTGACTTGCCCAAGGCAACATGCATGGTTTCAAATGTGGCTTTCTGTTTCTGGTGTCAGGAGACCTGTGTTATAGTTGCAAGTGGTGGAGTCTGGATTAGAACCCAGGACTTTCTGACTTCCAGGCCTGTGATCTATATACTAGGCAATGATATTTTTTGATAGTGAAGGGTGCTAGCTAGTGTGAACTTGGAATTGTGGTTCCCCAAATTCCAAAAGAATAAGACAAGGGAGCACCCACTGAAGTTTGAAGGTAATAGGTTCAAAACCAGAAAATGGAAACCTTTCTTCTGTGGCATGGAAAGCATATGGAATTTGTTAGTAAAGAAATGTGAGCTGCCCAGAGAGAACTTCAAGCTTCAAGAAGGGTTTGAATTGATTCACTGATGAATGGTCTAGAATGGGCTATGAGTGGGCAAGTTTGGGATGAAGTACAGAAGACATAGGTGGGTCACATGATCCACTGCTAACTTTGAGATGAATGTCACCAGAGGCACAGTTTCTCAGTTTATCCAAGCATCCTGTTTCAGTTCTGGAGGGAGAATACTGGATTGGATGGCACATTGGCCTGAGTCTTTGAGAGCAATGCTTACGTTATCAAAATACAGAATAAGGGAATAAAAGATACTTAGGCGAATGTCATTTGGAAGATGCAAAGGAAAGGGGAGAGATAAGTGTCACTGAGGGTCCCCTGGCCCAGGAAAGTCCTGGTTTCTTCGAGCCATGGGGCTTCGGTCAGTGTCAAACACTGCTTTAAACGCTGGGGTAGGTGTAAATTAACTAGGTAAACACAGTCCCTGTCCTGCATGGGGCCCACAGTTTAAGTATGAGGGAGAATAGGTATATAATCCCCGTTTTACAGTCGAGGGAACTGAGGCACAGAGAAGTTAAATTACTTCCCCAAGGTCACACAGGAACCAATTGGCAGAACTGGGATTAGAACCCAGGTTCTCTGACACCCAGACTCATGTTCTTTCTACTAGACCACCCTGCTTCATGCTTCACAGTCTTTCCACCATATTCCCAAACAAATTTCCTCAATCCATTTCAGTATCTACTTGTGAACATTAGAAATCTCCCAATCCTTCAAAACCATTCTCCTGCTCTTAAGAAATTTATCTATATCTATATTTTATTTCTTGAGGAATATAAGTGATTATCCTGTATCTTCTGTTTGTTTTGGCCTTCAGTCCTACCCTTAGGGATTTCAAAGTTAGAAAAAAATGGAAAAATAAACAGAAAAACAGTAAAGTCAAAAGACAGTAAGAGGGAAAAGTGCAGTATATTCTAATTCTAAAAGAAAAATCATTTGCTTTCAATTTGCAAAAATTGACCCTAGAATATTTTCTTTAGGCAGTTTATAAACTTTCTCAAGTCAAAAGGGAATTGACTCTTATGCTGTTCATTAAGGAGACCAATATTGCCAATTTGTACTTTCCCCAGTGTTACCTCAGTATTAAGCACAAAGCAAATGCTTAATAAATACCTTTAACCAATTAAAATCACACAGCTACATGAGTGGAGAGAGAAGGGAGTAATGAGCTGAGAACAGGCTAGTGATGGAAAATGTTTGAAAAGTCTAAAAAAGAGCCCAAAAGATAGCGGTGAGGCCTGGATGAGGGCAGAGCCCACAGAAATGGTTTGAGATGTGACAGAGGAGAGAAGAGAGGGGGAAGTAAGAGGAAAAGGGGAGAGAGAGAGAGAGAGAGAGAGAGAGAGAGAGAGAGAGAGAGAGAGAGAGAGAGAGAGAGAGAGAGAGAGAGAGAGAGAGAGAGAGAGAGAGAGGAAGAAGATGGATAAAAAAGAAGAAAGGGGTAAAAAGGGAATGAGGGAAAAGGGAAACAGCCATTTATAGGACTTGTCTATTTATGCCTATCCTCAGCACTTAGATATGTTCATAACAAATGTTAATCACTTACTGATTCATTTTATCATCTTCCTGAGCTTCCAGGTTAAATCCTCACGATACATAAATACACTGTGTTTACATGACTCCACCACAGATTTCTACCTTCTTTAGTGTAGGAAATGTGACTATTGTATCTGTAGGATTCTTCCATGTGTTTATTATGATATTTTACACTCTGTAGGTGCTCAATGGTTATCATTGATTGATTGTAAGAAAGATAAGGGAGAAGGAGAAGGTGGGAAATGTTAGGGGTGATGAGATAGGGATGGGGGCACTTTCAATGGGAACAAGAAAGAAAGGCAATTTGGGAGGGGATCATTATGGTGCCAATACCATCCCAGCCTTCCTGTGGCTTTGGGATGGTATGGTGAGCTTTGTAAGTGAGGGAATCAGTCAGAAAGGGATCTCCTTGTGGGCAGGAATCTTGCCTATCAACTCTATTTTACTGGGGTCTCCCAAATGTTTAATATGGTGCACTGCACAAAGTTAGTGCGGAAGGAATGAAATGACGAGAAGGAAAGAAGAAAGGGGAGGAAGACAAGGAAAGGATGAAAGGAAGGGAAGGAAAGAAAGGAAGGGAAAGAAAGGAAAGAAAGGATGAGAGGAAGGAAGGAAAAAAGGAAGGAAGGAAGGGAGGAAAGGAAGGGAAAAAAGGAAGGAAGATAATTAAAGATAGGAGTTGAAGAGGACCAGAAGAATGGGACTAGATTTGGGGTGAAGGAATATATCTTACTACTGGGCACAACAGGCACTTAGAAAATACCTCTGTTGGGGCTACTTACCAAATGATGGGTGAGGCAGTGGGAGGAAGAGGGGAAGAAGATAAGGCAAAACTCATGGAAAACAATAACACCATATTTTATAATGTCTAATAGGAATATTAATGACAGATTCATTCCAATTATTCAATCAGTGGTATTTATTGAATCCTTGCTGTTTGCAGAGAGTATATTAAGCCCTTGGGAGAATAGTGCTCTGCACACAGTAAGCGCTCAATAAATACAATTGAATGAATGACTACAGTGTTGGTAGATGTGATCTCTGTCTACATGGAGCTTAAGTTCAAATGAACAGATTGTGGGAAATAGTTTGCAGTTCCACAGTGGGACTTCCTGAGACCCAAACAACAATCAGTGATCTTTCCAAATGGAAGAATAAATTGCTGATACTGTGGAAGAATTAGAACCAGAATAGGTAATGGTGTGAATTCTGAATAATAGTCTGCAAAAGAGGCATAATCATGAAAGGTCATGATAATAACGTCTTTGTGAACAGGCCTAGTTTTCTCTCTCCTCACCACTGCATCATATATTTTAGGAAGCTTCACTGTGAGAAAGTAAATTCTAGAAACACACTTTTATCCTGTATCATGGCTGTCCATTTCAGATGACTATATGCAGAGGATATGTGACCTTAGTAAGATCACATCTCCAGGAGGCCTTCCCTAATTGACCCTCTTTTCTCTGGTTCCTTCTACCTTCTGCATCAATTATGCACTTGGATCAGTGACCTTTGGCCATTTGATATTAGCCCCAACTTTAAACCCACGGCACTTATGTACGGAACCGTAAACTTTATATTATCAATTCATTATTTATATTAATGTCTGTCTAGTCTGTAAGCTCATTGTGGGCAGGGAAAATGTCTACCAACTCTGTTGTATTGGAGTCTCTCAAGTGTTCATTAAATACCATCTAAGATAGGGTAATTGATAGCCTCTTATTGTTCTCATGGAGTTTATCCATGTTCATATTATTTAATATAATCAGTAATGATAAAAATAATAACAATAATTATGGTATTTGTTAAGTATTTACGATATGCCAAGCACTGTACTAAGAGCTGGATTAGAATCAGGCTAATCAGGTCAGACATGGTCCCTGTTCTGTAAAGCATTTGCTAATGTTACTATTATTGTTATTGCTCTTACTGATAGTAATGTTGATGTTTATATTACTTGTGGTGTCTCTGTTAGTAAACTGTAAGAATTTAAATGATCAGAGATTATGTACAAGGAAAAAACACTGAAAATATGTGTGGAGTAGGGTTGGAAAGATGTGTCTTTTGTTTTTGAGTGGGAAAGGGCAGGCTTCTGACTTGAATCTCTCATTCACCTCTGACTGAGAAAGATTTGAGAAGTCTGTTCTTGTTGCATATTTAAGTGTAATGTCTAGAACTAGTGGCTTTGGTCACTTCCCCATAAGCCCCTATGGTCTCATGATGTCATATGTATCTTGGCACATAGAAAGTGCTGAACAAATACCACAATTTTTATTATTACCCCATATTACAATCTCTGTAGTGTTAGTGGCACCTCTACCTCCCTAAATTGGAAGCATGTTGTTATAGCAATATTCCATTAGGTAGTCATCAATGGGCCAGTCGATAATGCTGATAAAGTGCCTGGGAAAATGAAACACCAAAGCCCCAAGAGGCATGGGAAGACTGAGAGAGGTAAGGCAGGGGTGGAGAGTGGGGGTGGTGGTGAAGGAGGGGCAGGAGGGTAGATGGGAAGCTGAGAACATTTTTTTTTTTTTGAAATTTTACTTGATTCAAAATCCCATTAAGCAGGTCAGAGATAGTCTCTTGTTAGGTAGATACAATCCTTGGTGGATTCTGTGAAGTATCACCTCTCCATCAGGCCCTTATGACCTCAAAATGTCAGCTTCTTTCCCTTAAGGAAGGATGGAGATACAGATTTAACTCTCAGCTGGTAAAGTGATTGCAATTGAAGGCCAGTATGAAGTAATTTATTGTATTCCAATTTGCTGAAATGGTTAAATTAATGCAGTTCTAGATTTCATTCATTCATTCAATTGTATTTATTGAGCGCTTACTGTGTGCAGGGCACTGTACTAAGCACTTGGGAAGTACAAGTCAGCAACATATAGAGTCGGCCCCTACCCAACAACGGGCTCACAGTCTAGAAGGGGGAGACAGATAACAACCATTCATTCATTCATTCATTCACTTAATCGTATTTATTGAGAGCTTACTGGGTACCGAGCACTGTACTAAGCACTTGGGAAGTACAAGTTGGCAACATTTAGAGAGGGTCCCTACCCAACAGCGGGCTCACTGTCTAGAAGGGGGAGACAGACAACAAAACAAAACATATTAACAAAATAAAATAAATAGAATATGTAAATATGTACAAGTAAAATAAATAGAGTAATAAATCTGTACAAACATATATACAGGTGCTGTGGGGAGGGGAAGGAGGTAAGGCGGGGGGCATGGAGAGGGGGAGGATGAGGAGAGGAAGAAGGGGACTCAGTCTGGGAAGGCCTTCTGGAGGAGGTGAGCTCTCAGTAGGGCTTTGAAGGGAGGAAGAGAGCCAGCTTGGCGGATGTGTGGAAGGAGGGCATTCCAGGCCAGGGGGAGGACGTGGGTCGGGGGTCGACAGAGGGACAGGCGAGAACAAGGCACAGTGAGGAGGTTCATGGCAGAGGAGCGGAGGGTGCGGGCTGGGCTGTAGAAGGAAAGAAGGGAGGTGAGGTAGGAGGGGGCAAGGTGATGGAGAGCCTTGAAGCCGAGAGTGAGGAGTTTTTGCCTGATGCATAGGTTGACTGGTAGCCACTGGAGATTTTTGAGGACGGGAGTAACATGACCAGAGCATTTCTGCACAAAGATGATCCGGGCAGCAGAGTGAAGTATAGACAAAAGTGGGGAGAGACAGGAGGATGGGAGATCAGAGAGGAGGCTGATGCAGTAATCCTGTCAGGACAGGATGAGAGATTGAACCAGCAGGGTAGCGGTTTGGATGGAGAGGAAAGGGCAGATATTGGCGATATTGCGGAGGTGAGATCGGCAGTTTTTGGTGACGTATTGGATGTGAGGGGTGAACGAGAGAGCAGAGTAGAGGATGACACCAAGGTTGCGGGCTTGTGAGACGGGAGGGATGATAGTGCCATCAACAGTGATGGGAAAGTCAGGGAGAGGATAGAGTTTGGGAGGGAAGATACTCTGTTATTAACGGGGCAATTTGATTATTTCCCCAAACTCACATTTCTCCAAAGTTCCCAGATGCAATTTGGCTGAAGTCCGAAGGATGACCAAAATTGACTGGGAGCCTTATTTTTCTCAAAATCCCTCAGTATAGTTGGTGTCCTGCGTAATGACGGGTATTAATTTTGGATGTATTTCTCCAGCACTTCCAGCTTGGAGACCAATGGTTGATTTGAATAGGGCAGGTATTCTCTGAGCAGATATATCCTTTCAGATATGAAAGGAAAGGGAGTTCCAGGCTAGAAACAGGATGTTGCTGAAGGATTGACAGTGACATAGATGAGATTGAATTATAGTGAGTAGGGTGGTTTTACAGGAGTAAAGTGAGCAAGCTGAATTTTAGTAGGGGATTACTGAGGTAAAGTAGGAGGGGGCAAGGTGATTGAGTTCTCTAAAGCCAATGGTAAGGAGGTTCTTTTTCATATGAAGGTGGATGGGCAATCACTGGAGGTTGTTGAGGAGTGGGACAACATGGCCCAAATGCTTTCTAGAAAAATGATCCAGGCAGCAGAGTGAAGTATGGACTGAATGGGGAGTGATAGGAGTTGGGGAGGTCCGCAAGGAGGATGATGCAGTAGTCAAGGTGGGATAGAATAAGTGCTTGGATCAACATAATAGCAGCTGGGATGGGGAGGAAAGGATGGATTTTAGTGCTGTTGTAAAGTAGACTGACAAGATTTGGTGACAGGTCGAATATGTGGGTTGAATGAGAGAGATTGTCAAGGATAATGTCCTAACGTACAATAATAAAAATACTAGAGAAAATGTAACAATAATAATAATAATAACGATGGCATTTGTTAAGCACTTACTATGTGACAAGCACTGTTCTAAGTACTGGGGGAGTACAAGGTAATCAGGTTGCCCCACATGGGGCTCAGAGCATTAATCCCCATTTTACAGATGAGGTATTGAGGCACAGAGAATTTACGTGACTTGCCCAAGGCCACACAGCAGACAAGTGGCAGAGGCAGAATTAGAACACAGGTCCTGTGACTTCCAAGCCCAGACTCTTGCCCCTAGGCCAATATCTAGCCTCCACCAAGATTTAGTGTTGTACTTCTCCTCTTTTGGGCTTCCTTTCTCTTTACCTGTCATTATCTTCCTGGTATCATTGCTCCCCCGATACTTTTCCTTCCTCTCAAGAAGGACACCTTTCTTCTCTGTTTTCCTATTTCTCTATATAGTGATCCTCTCTCCAAGCCTGAACTCCCATCTCAGCCCTAAATGAATGTACAATTCAATAACAAAATGTCTTATTTGATCACACATAGATCATTGAAAAGCAATTGATATGCAATTGTTAGTTGACCTCCTTCAATGATAATAATAATAAAAATTAATAATGATGGTAATAATAATAATGTTAAGCGTTTACTAGGTGACTTAAGGTGCACTGAATTAAGCAATGGAGTAGATACAAGCATAATCAGGTCATAAACAGTTCCCATCACACATTTCTGTAAAATGCCTTTTCATGGACTTATGACAGTGGTCACTTCTTCATATTCTCTGAAAGAATTTGGATCAAGCTTTGTGAAGGAGACAACACCTGCTGCCAAGTATCAGAAAAATTCAGTAGTTCACAACTTTTGAAGAGATGGAATGCTTCTAAGTAGCGAACAACCCTGGAAGTAAAGTGTCTCATTCATTCATTCAATCGTATTTATTGAGCACTTACTGTGTGCAGAACACTGAACTAAGCATTTATGAAGTACAAATCGACAACATATAGAGACAGTCCCTAGCCAACAATGGGCTCACAGTCTAGAAGTAGTCAAAGTCCTTATATGAAATAGAGAAGCAGCATGGCTTATTGGAAAAAGCCTGGACTTGGGAGTCAGACAATGTGGGTTCTAATCCCAGGTCTGCAAATCACCTGCTGTGTGACCTTGGGCAAGTCAATTAAATTCTCTGTGCCTCAGTTACCTCACTTGCAAAATGGGGGTTAAAAGTGTGAGCTCTAGGTGGGACAACCTGCTTATAGCTACTCCAGCGCTTAGAACAGTGCTTGGCTTATGCCAAGCACTTTACACATAGTAAACGCTTAACAAATACGATCATTAGTATTATACTTTAGAGTAGAGATGGTCTATTAGAGACATACAGTGTCTAATATTTACTTACTTTGGGATGGTATAAGTGTTTTGGTAGTATTGACCACAAGAAGCACAATGGCATAGTGAAAAAAGCACAGGCCTGGGAGTCAGAGGAGCTGGGTTCTAATCCCAGATCTACCACTTACTTGATATGTCACCTTGGCCAAATCAGTTTACTTCTCTGGGCTTCAGTTTTCTCATCAGTAAAATGGCAATAAAATTTCTGTTCTCCACCCCAAGCTAACTCTAAAGCATTTTTTTAACAGGCTTTCCAGTGCAGATTTATGCTTATAACTAAATGTGACAAGTTATAACTGAATGATGATAGACTCTCATTTTTAGAATTAAAAATGAGCTTTGGTCTCGAGACTTAATGGAATGGAATTGATCAGTGAGGTAGTGATTTGAGTAAGTCCATTCACGCCCTTTCTTTCCTGCCAGTATTATTCCCACTGAGCACCAATTGCAACAAGTGAGTAGGAGTGTGAAAGTATAGCACATCCTAAATAGTGCTTATGCATTAATTCAATCATATTTACTGAGCGCTTACTGTGCACAGAGCACTGTACTAAGTGCTTATAATATTTATTAAGCACTTACTATGTGCCAAGCACTGTTCTAAGTGCTGGGGTAGTTTAAAGTGATGATGCTTGGCCCAGCCCTTCAAATTAGCTGGTGGTTGCTTTAGTAGTTTCTGCGTCCTTTGCCATCTGCATACCTACATAGAAAGACCTACATAGAAAACTTGAAATGCAAGTTATTGAGTCAGTCAGTGTTCTGCCAAGTTATTCCAGCAGACACATGTCCAACCTGTAGTCATGACATGTAAAGTGATGTCCACTTTTGGATACCAGAAATCAGATTCCTGCAGGGCCAATCTGCCTGCCCCTATATCTAAATATAATAATAATTATAATTATAATAATATGTATTAAGCATTTACTATATACCTGGCACTGTACTAAACGCTGGGGTGGATACAAGCAAATCGGGTTGGGGAGGAAATGAGATGGTGGCCAGGGTCTCTGAAGTCACAGTGCCAGGGACTCAGAAGAAATCAGGAGAAGCTGAACCATGAACACAGCTTAAACCACATTGTGCTCTTAGGTTCAGTTGCCATTTCTGTCTGCCAATCCCTAGTATAAAACCCCCTCTTTAGCCATTAAGTTCAGCCTTCTCACCTCCTCAAACTTAACAATAACTAGTAAAAGGATGCCAAATGGGCTGACTGAAGTTTTATCTCCTTTCTCAGGCATTCCCTGCTGGAAATGTGAGATGTTACAAGGCTATAAAATAGGTTCAGAGGAAGAGGAAAACTAAGGCAAAGGAAAAGGAAGAAGCAGGAAGAATCCAGAAACTAGAGGATTGATTAGTACCTGAATATCTAAGTGCTCGCTGTCATCTGAATTGTGTAAATTTATGAAATATCTACTCAGGTTACAGAATTGGCACATTTATTAAAAAGAAAATGATGCTTACAGTTGCCAAATGCTTTTAATTTAGCATAATCTCTACCTCTCAATTACACTACACTGGGACCATAACTATTTCCTTCTGAAAGAAAATGTTCTTAAAGACACATGAACACATTTTCTGAATTACTGTTGTAGATTCCTTGAGATATTTTTTTAAATAGTTTTTTAAGTCTAATTTCTGCTGTGACTCTTGGCTAATCAGTTTTCCCTGAGGAAAGCAAATCAAAGTAGCCCAATCTTAACAAAAGTCCTAACTCAGAATAAAATTTTCAAGTGGAAAAACACAAAACATTTAGCTGGCCTATTGTAATTTAAAAGGAGAGCTGCAGGAAATTTATAAGCTTCTGGCAATATCTTCCAGCCTTGTTTAAGGCTTCCACCTTTATGGTGATGCTATAGGTTTCAGGCTTCAATTTACTCTACTAGTATCACCAAAAAAAAAACAAAACCAAGAAGAAATTAAAGAGCATTAAAGAGCATCTCTCCCACAGCGATTTGCTGGCAACCAGTGAACTTAACCAAGAATAATAATAACATAGTATACCCTTTTAGTCACCTACCCATCCTTTTTAGGATTGTAAAGATAGCCTGAGTGAATAGCACAGGAGGGTTTCTGAATAGTAGAAAGAAAAGACATGTGGAAAGCATTCCTGGGAATTCTATTTTCCAACTGAGAATGAAACATGCACTTTTCAAAGATGAACAAAAAGAACTGAGGGTGTGGTATCTCAACCTAATTTCCCTCAAAGAAAACAAATGATAGGATGTGATTGCCATCAAATGGAATTGCTGTCAAAGTGGCGCTACCAGTGGCCTGGTATTTGTTAATGATAAAAGGAAATTGTTCTATATTAAACTATCATGCTGCTACCATGAAGCAACATGGCTCAGTAGAAAGAGCACGGGCTGTGGAGTCAGAGGTCATGGGTTCAAATCCCCACTCCACCAATTGTCAGCTGGGTGACTTGGGGCAAGTCACTTAACTTCTCTGTGCCTCAGTAACCTCATCTGTAAAATGGGGATTAAGACTGTGAGCCCCCATGGGACAACCTCTTCATCTTGTAACCGCCCCAGCGCTTAGAACAGTGCTCTGCACACAGTAAGCACTTAATAAGTGCCAATATTATTATTATTATTATTGTTATTACCAACATTGAAATAAAACAGAAAATGTTAGTAGAACATTGGCTTGTGAAAATGATTTGTTCCTGGTTTTAATTTAAATAGCATATGAATTTACCACATGGCATTTACTTTTTTTCTCTGAACATTTCAATGAGAACCACAACTGACCTTTAGACTGCAGTATAGGTTATACATGATTTCAAAAATACAAAACATCAGGTTAGAAGATAGTGATCGCATAATAAGTAGCTTTTCACAGCAAGAATAATTTTATGTAATAATTCCATCGATTTCAGCAAGACAAATGGGAATTGGAACCAGAAACAATGATAATTAAAGCATCAGACAAGCCAACAAAAAATTTAAGAAAAGGACGGGAAAAGATTATAAATCTGAAGGTCATATAGAAGTGCTTTTATATTTTCACTTGTCATGCTTCAAGACAGCCCTAACCTTTCTTTTTGTATTGATACTGTTCTTTATGAGCTATGGCTTCCTCAACTACTACAATCTTCTCTCTTGAGATTTCTCCTTTCCCCAAATTCCAAGGACAGATGATTCCTTTGTATCCAGAATGCAAAGTCATTTCCTCTGTCATCTGCTGATCCAGTTTCTAGCCCCCTAAAATCCCTTCCTTGCTTTTCTTATTTCCAGGGTATCACAATTTTCTTCTTCATTTCATTCAGAGTCCTATTCCCCACTAGCCGAATCTTCTCTTTAATCTTGCCTGCCTGGTTTTTCAATCTTACCTACTGGGCATTTCTGCCACTACTCTGTATCTGGAATAAAGCTTCTCTTTTTCCTCCTCAAAGTGTGTTTTCAAGTTTCAACCCATCATTCAACTTCATTTTTTCCAAAATTTCAAACTCCTTAAGAGCAGGGATTATGTTTACTAATTTCACTGCACTGTCCCAAGTGCTTAATACAATCTCCTGAACATAATAGGGAAGCAGCGTGGCATGGTGGATAGATCATGTGCCTGTGAGTCAGAAGGACATGGATTCTAATCCCTCATCTGCCACTTGTCTGCTGCATGACCTTGGACAAGTCACTTAAATTCTCTGTGTTTCAGGTGCTACATCTGTAAAGTGGGAATTAAGGCTGTGAACACTATGTGGGACAGGGATTGTGTCCAACCCAATTACCTTGTATCAACCCCAGCACTTAATACAATGCCTGGCACAAAGTAAGCACTTAACAAGTACCACAATAATAATGATAATAATAGTGCTCAGTAAACAATATTGATTAGTGTATCTATCAAGTTCACCCATCGTGCCCAGTGAACAATAAATATTTATTACTAATAATATTGATAAAATTTATTATGACCATCTCTTATCCAATAATAAAATTAGAGAAGTACCATAGCCTAGTAGAAAGAGGCTTGGGAGTCGGAGGACTTAGGTTCTAATCTCAACTCTGCCACCTGTGCACACCGTGACCTTGGACAAGTCTCTTCACTTCTCCATCCCTCATTTTCCTCATCTGTAAAATGCATATTCAATACTTGTTCTCTCTTCCACTTAGGCTTTGTTCTCCATGTAAGACAGAGACTACGTCTAACCTGATTATCTTGTATCCACCTCTTTGCCTAGTACAGTGCTAGGCACAGAATAATACAATTATACAATACAATAATACAATGAGGATAGAATAATCCTTAACAAATACTACAATTGTTATTATCATAAGGCATAGAAGAATTCAAGTGCTCCTTTTGCCCCTGACCTACTCCCAATACGTTGCATTTAGCTAGCCCCTCCTGCCAATCCCCACCGCTTGGTCTTGGCTTTGGTTGACACATACTGTGTCAACTTCTGGAACAAAACTCCAACCTAAATACATCCTATTTATAAGAACTTCAGACTCGTTTAAAGGACGCTCCCTCACTGTAATTAATTAAGGAAATTTAGTTCTCCATTTATGTCCTTTCATTCATTCATTGATTCAATCATAGTTATTGAGTACTTACTGTGTGCAGAGCACTGTACTAAGCACTTGGAAAGTAAAATTCAGCAACAAAAAAATACAATCCCTCCCCACAGCAGCCTCACAGTCTAGAAGGGGGTAGACAGACATCAAAACAAGCAAACAGGCATCAAATGCTTCAATATAAATGAACAGAATTATAGATATGTACATATATATACACAAGTGTTGTGGGGCGGGAAGGAGGGTAGAGCAAAGGGAATGAGTTGGAGCAATGTGGGGGGGAGCTGAGGAAGTGTGGTGCTTAGTCTGAGAAGGTCTCCTGGAGGAGGTGAGCCTTCAGTAGTGCTTTGAAGGGGGAAGTATGATTTAATTCTGCTTCCGTTGTTCTGGGGTACGGATTGGCTATCCCAAATTCCACAGAAAACTGCACAAGCTCTGACCCCATTTTTGAAGAGTTAAGCACACATCTTGGAAAATGGGTGGAGGCATGAGGGCAAGGGAGAGATATTAGTGAAAGCTGAAAGAAAGAATTACTAGAAAATAAGAAGAGACATGGAAGGCATAAGTAAACGGCTATGAAAATGACAGAAAAATAAAATCCAGGCAAATTGTTGCATTTCCTTTTCTAAATTAGTTTTTTCCCCTTTCTTTTTCATTGATGAAGTAGAAATGGAAAGAAATACTCAATTTTGAGAGACTATTTCTTTAACTAGAGTTTTAAATTATACAAATGAAACACCTAGTTGTAATTATTAGGGCCCTTGCTGATATTCAAACACTGAGACTGGGATTTCTTTCATTTTTCCAAAATCAGTAATCTCGAAACACCTTTCCTTGCAGACTCAATATCAATATAAAATGGGCTTGGTCTTTTGTTCTGTTTTGGACTGATCTTTTTCTCTCTTCACTATACATTCCCCTCCTTTTCTGACAGAGCACATGGGATAATCTTTCAACATAAAATATTATTCAATTCCTTTAAGTGTTCTGTCCTCAACTCTGGGCCAATTCTCGGCATGTGCGAGATCATAAAAATGTTTTAAAAATGAGAATGCAGCACAGGTGGACTCCAGAACCCACAGCACAGCGTTTCACTAAAACCATATTCCATTTTTAGCCTTGTATTTTTGCGTCTGGAGAGTCATTCATTACTCTTAGTGAACCTTGCTCTCTGACCCCCGTTTTTGCAATTTCATTTAACAATGCTATTGGAGACTCCAAAATCATTTTTCTGTCTATGATTACTGTAAAGCCAAATCTTCCCTGAGAAACATCCCTTCCAGATTCAAAGGAATTATTCATACATTTCAATTCTTTAGATCAAGTGGAAATCAAGTGTAATCTAAACATGCGCATTAGAGCTGATTTCCAATAAAATAGTCATAGTGAGAGTTCTAATAAAAGCAAATGTTAAAGATCCAGGTTGTGGTTAAAAACAGTGTTAGCAATAGGTGTTCTCCACTCAGACAGGGTCCCTGGGGCACCAAGCTAGATGATGCAGGCCCTCTTCCCAGCTTTGTTTGAGTAGGAGAGAGAGACAGAGTTTAAGGAGCAGAGTTCCTGGGGATGATATAGGTCTAATACAAAATGCCTAGCCCATTTCCTCATCCTCAGCCCATGAGATATTATTCCTGGGCACCTTGGTTAGTAAATTGGACAGGGCCGAGTAAAAATCCCTATTTCACTGGCTTCTAACATTAGCAGAATAATAGAGACCTTTACTGCAGTGTTGTCTAGTGGAAAGAAAATGGGGTTGGAGTCAGAGTATCAGGGTTCTAAACCTGGCCCTACCAGTTGATTGCTGATTGACCTTGGGGAAGCCACTTAACTTCCCATGTCTCAGTTTCCTCATCTGCAAAATGCAGATTTAGCAGCTGTTCTCCCTCCCACTTAAACTGGGAGCTGATGATCTCATATCTACCTCAGTCTTTAGTATAGTGCTTAGCACCTAGTAAGCCTTATAAAAAACATGATGATTATTATTACTATTATTATTATAATATTTAAGTTTTTATAACTGCTAAACACTGTACTAAATGCTGAGGTTGATGCAAGATAATCAGATTATCAATTAAAGAAAAAGTAAATTTGACATCCAACTGGGAGGATTGAATAATAATGGTGATAATTATGATGTGGGGAAGTTGTTTGGCCAAATGGAAATTGTACAGTGAAACTATGTTCTAATCCTGATTCCATCTTTGCCTGCTATGTGACTTTGGGCAAGTCACTTAACTTCTCAGTGCTTCAGTTTCCTATTATTTTAAAATGGGGATTAAATACCTATTCTCCCTCCTGCTGAGACTTGAGCCCCACGTAGAATAGCAACTGTGTCCATTCTGATTATTCTGTATTTACCTTGGTACTTAGTACAGTGCCTGGAACATAATTATTGCTTTAAAAATACCAAAATTAATTATTTAGTTAATATTTATTCAACATTTACAATAGGCCAAAGTACTGTTCTAAAAACTGGTATATATCAGATAGGACAAATTCTCCTGACCTCGGAGTGGATGTGGATGAAGTGGATACATTGTATGAAAACTCTGATATAGGAGAGTCCATGTGTTTCAGTGAAACTTTTTTTTTAGGGCAGGACTGGCTCCCTCATCATGAATGTTATGTCCACATCCAAATGCAGTAGTCAACCTTTTCCAAAATATGTTCTGGCTAGCATGGAGATGCAGCTTTGATGATTTATGAGGTTTACTTCTGAAAATATTCCCACTCTGGGATACTGGATGCCTAAATGAGACCAAGGAAAGAGAAATTTTCACTGGCTAACAGCCATTTCAACCGCCTCCAATTAAAGACCAAATCCCCAGACAAAAGCCACACCCGATACTCTACTGTAAATGTGCAAGTTTATGTCAGTGTCTGTAGGCCATATTCTCAGTCTTTATATATGGCTTTCCCCAGAAACTATGTAATAACTATCTTTATTCAAATAAAATATTTCCATTATTATAAACCTTCTTCAATTGTATTTATTGAGCGCTTACTGTGTGCAGAGCACTGTACTAAGCGCTTGAGAAGTACAAGTTGGCAACTTATAGAGACGGTCCCTACCCAACAGTGGGCTCACAGTCTAGAAGGGGGAGACAGAGAACAAAACAAAACATATTAACAAAATGAAATAAATAGAATAAATATGTACAAATAAAATAGAGTAATATGTACAAACATATATACCTGCTCTATTTGTATTATATACAAACCTGCTCTAGTTCATTAAGCATTCCTAGAGAAAGAAATTCAGTCTAATACATGTGATCTTTAGAGAAATGCACAGAGTAAAAGGACAAGAGTAAGAATAAAAGTAAAAGCAGAGGCTGGATGAATGAGGTTTTAGGACCCTGGAAATTTTAATCCTACCAAATTGGGGAGAGGAGAGGGAAAAAGACAGGGATTATGTCTGTCGGCTAGCTCTTTCCTACTCTTCCCAGGATCTACTACAGTGGTCTGTCCAATGTAAGTGTTCAATAAATACCATCACTTGCTGAGCCTTGTTTGTGTAAATGTTGAAAGTTAAACTGTTAATCTGTTAATTGAGTGTGTTTATCTTCATTCAGAAATCTAGGGTTGGCAATCTGGAGTTCGTGAGCTACATTGGACTCTTATTGGAGCCCAGTGTGGTTCTCAAGCCTCAAATTAGTGGCAAAATTAACATGAAAATTTAATACAGGGTCAAAATAAAACGATTTTGGTGTAAAACAATGAGTCAAGTTTTGTGTTTTGAATGACTGAGGATGTTTCATAGCATGATGACTAAAAGAGGAGGAAGAGCTGCTCCCACTCATCCTGCAGCCCAGTACAACCGTGGGAATATCCTTCCCCCGCCAGCCCCACCTTGTACTTACCACCACACCCTTTACCCCACTACATCCAGAGTTATGCTAGGATACTACTATCCACTAGATTATAAGCTTCTTGGGAACAGGGATCATGTCTACAAACTCAATTGTGCTGTACTACCCCAAGCGCTTAGCACAATGCTCTGCCCTCAGTGCGATCTCAATATATACAGTTGCTTGATTGATTGATTGATTGAATGATTCTGTGGGAGCAGATAGCATTGCTACTGATTAATGGAAGAAGAGTTGAGTGCGTGCAAAATGTCTAACTTGTTTTGTCTTATGCCATCGTGTCCTCTCTGACCCATAGTGACACCTTGGACATAGTTCTCCCAGAATACACTGCCTCCAACTGCAATAGTTCTGGTAGCATATTCATAGAGTTTTTTTGATAAAAATATGGAAGTGGTTTACCATTGTCTCCTTCCACACACTAAACGTAGAGTCTCTGCCCTTAGTTGACAGAGTTTGTCTCATTCAATATTCCAATATCTGGTTCCAAGTCCCCTGTTTCAATGCTACATACATTGTAAATTCTGGAAGAAGGATCTTGATGATGATTATGATTTTCAGTAGAAAATCTCCTTAGGGATTTTACAGACTCTTGGAATACAGAGATTTTACTATATAATGTTCAGGTCTCAAACAGTGAAAAAGCAAAAGGTCTTCAAGTACATTTAAGGCCTCTAGCCCTTAAGCTCCTTGTGGGCAGGGAACATATCTACCATCTCTGTTGTACTATACTTTCCCAAGCAGTTAGTACCATGCTCTGAACACACTAAGTACTTAATAAATGTAAGTGATTGATTGAACTCTGACATCACTGGGATATCATTTTTAAGATGGCATTAGGGTTCTGCAGCCTCACAGCACTATGCAAGTGTTCATGAGAGAGGAATCCTCTCAATCCCTCCCCATTTTTTGAATCAGTCCCAGGGTCAAGTGCAATGTCCAAAAGTATCAATAGAATTTACTGAGTGGCTATTTTGTGCAGAGCATTTAAAGTGTGCTTAGGAACATGTAATTAAAGTAATAGATATGACCCCTTTCCTCAAGGAAATTACAAGCTAATGATGAGTAAACTAGTTTTGAGTAAGACAATAGAGATAAGTAATAATAAATGCAACAGAATATGAAAATAACAATCTTTCTGTGTACAGAGCACAGTACTAAGCACTTGGGAGAGTACAAATATAACAGAGTTGGTAGACACATTTCCTGCCCACAAGAAACTTACACTCTAGAGTGCATCAATCAATTGTTCAATCAATTAATAATGATGGCATTTATTAAGTGCTTACTATGTGCAAAGCACTGTTCTAAGCGCTGGGGTGGATACAAGGTGATCAGGTTGTCCCACGTGGGGCTCACAGTCTTAATCCCCATTTTACAGATGCGATAACTGAGGCTCAGAGAAGTTAAGTGACTTGCCCAAGGTCACACAGCAGACATTTGGCGGAGCTGGGATTTGAACCCATGACCTCTGACTCCAATGCCCGGGCTCTTTCCACTGAGCCACGCTGCTTCCCAATTGCATTTATTGAGCACTTACTGTGTGCAGAGAACTGTAATAAGCATTTGGGATAGTACAATACAACAGTATAACAGAAATTCCCTGCCCACAACAAAACAAACAAATAGGCAGATGAACACATGAATGCTAAGGGTATTGATGGAATGGCATACATTAGAAAAAGAGGGAATTAATCCAGGAAAAGCTCTTGGAGAAGGTGGAATTCTGGAAGATCTCCCCATTAACCAAGTTTCTTTGGGTTGGGGAGCCAGCTTAATTCTAAATTGCTGTTATTTCTGACATTGGCACCAAGGTTCTCCACCAGCTTTTTACATCTTACAGATAAGTTAAGTTTACTTGCTATTACTTGGCTCATTTTCTTCAGTCCTCTCAAGTGCATCTTCTAACTAGACAATCCAACAATCAATCAATCAGTAATGTTTATAGATCATTTACTATGTGCAAGTGTTTGGGAGAGAACAATACAATAGAGTTTGAAGATATGATTTCTTTCCTCTAAGAGTTTACAATCTAAAGGAGGAGACAGACAGGCAGGAGAAGTGGCAGAGTATAAAATATTTACATAAGTGCTGGGAGTGGGGTGAATGTCAAAGTGCTTTAGAGATTCGGATCCAAGTGTATCTGTGATATAGAAGACAAGGAAAACAGGGTGGGAGAAGAGAGGCTTGTGAGGGAAGGATTTTTGGAGAAGATATAATTTCAGAGGGGTGTTGAAGATAAGGACAGTGGTGGTCAGTTGGATAGGAAATGGGAGATAGCTCCAGGCAGGAGAAGGATGCATGCCAGGAGTCAACAGCAAGAGAGAAGAGACTGAGGGATAGAATATAGGTTGGTGTTAGAGGAATGAAGTGTTGTAGTGAAAGAGCAATGTTAGGTAGAAGTTGATTGAGGACTTTAAGCTGATGGCAAAGTGTTTCTGTTTTATATGGCGATGAACAGGCAGCCACTGGAGGGTTTTGAGGAGTCGGAAGACGTGCAGTAAATGATTATTTTGAAAAATGGTTAGGGCAGCAAAATGAAGTACGGACTGAAGAGGAGAGAGGCTGGACACAGAGAGGTCAGTGAGGATGCTGATCTAGTAGTCTAGGCAATTTGTGATGACTGTTTGGAAAAGCATTGTAGAAATTTGGATGGAAATGCAGGGGTTGATTCTAGAAATGGTATGAAGGTAGAACTGATAGGATTTATCCCCAGACAGCATAAACCTCAATATTATGTCTTCCATCTCTGCCTGCTAACAGTGTTCCTCCAGCATGAAACTTTGCCTCCCTTTGTCTTACCAAACCTGCTAGACCTCAGCCTGTCTCCCCCTCTGTAGACTGTAAGCTCACTGTGGGCAGGAAATATCACTGTTCATTGCTGTACTTTCCCAAGCACTTAGTACAGTGCTCTGCACACAGTAAGCACTCAATAAATATGAATGAATGAATATTTTCAAACCCCTTGTAGAGCCCCACCTCCTCCAGGAGCTTTTCCCAATTGTCACACCTCAGCTGCATCAACCCAACAACCATGCCTAGCACATTTATTCCTTGCCTTTGCACTGTAGTAAATGTGCACATTGTATTCATCTGTATATTCATTTCTATGATTATTTGTAGATTCAGTTTTTAATTCTGCTATTTCATCTTCATATAATTGTACTACTTTTCTTGTTCCTCTGCTCCCACTATTTTTAAAATTTTGTCTGTCTCCCCAATTAGATTGTAAGCTACATAAGGGCAGGGCATTTGTGTCTTGATTCAGTTGTATTCTCCTACCTGTTTCATTCAGAACATTGCATTAGGTGGGCATTAAATCAATACAGTTGATTGATTTACTGACATTGTGTGGTGGACAAAGCCTACAGGTATACAGTAGAGAACTGAAACATATAACTCTTTTCTGGCTTTATTTTAATCACTCTGTATTCCCAAGGATTGAACAATGGGAGAGAAAGGCTTAGTTTTGTTTTGTTTTTTAATTCAGGGAGATATTATCCTGCTTTTTTTCCCCAGACTATGTTAATGAGGAAAATTTAGCCATTTACATTATGGCTGAGTGACTTACCAAATTCTAAATTTAAGAAATAATCTAAATTAAGTGAAAAACACAATACTCAGAGTTCCCCTTGACCCCAACTAAGACAGTGTTGGAAAATTATTATGATCACACCAACTATAGTGTCCCAGTGGCAAAAGACCCAATTGCTGGTAAGGTAACCCTGACAAAGCTGGGAACCACAAAAAGGTTGACCAAAAATCACTGACTATTAGATAGCAAATGAGAATGCAGTCCTGAGCCTAAAGTGAGGGGCTTTATGATATTTTCTGAACACCACAATTTAAGAGTGAAATGGAGCCTGAATAGAGCCAAGAGCAGAACCACTAAGATGATTAAAAGGGTATAAAAAAAGGATCTGCAGGGAGAGTTACTGCCTTTTGCTTACAGAAGGTTAAGTAATGAATAAATGTTCTTAAAGGATATGGCAAAGAGGGTATTCATCTGTAATCAGTGCATTATAAGGAAGAGAGGTTTTTCATGGATTATCAGTTAAATGCTACAGATTAATTGACCAGTGGTCTTAGATGGAATTCATTCCACTGAACAAGAAAGTATCAAGTTAAATATAAGAAAGTATTGCAGCAAGGTGAGAGATATTCATCTTTGGTCATGTGTGTAAAATCTTTTTTTAAAGGATTTTTGATTTGATATTCATATCTAGTTGGTTCAGGGGAAGTCATACCTCATAGAAGGGGTTTGGACTCAATGACCCTTTTTGACCCAGTGACTCAATATGATCATTTTTCTTTTTTCTAATTGTTTTCTTTTGGTTCTTTCTCCGAAAATTCATTTCCCCATATTGGTATAGACCAAGATCCAATACATGCTGAAATAAAGGGCTAGCAGGATTTCAGTTCAGCTTTCATGGATACTGTTGCATTTTCTCAGTCTCCATCACAACAGCAGAAAATAAAGGCTCTCTCGACAATTCTGCTAACATTCATGCATTCTCTGAATTCCCCAGAAACCAAAATGGGAATCTATGTTTTACCAGAATCCCCTGGGACATAACTAACAATATTCTACTACAACCACCATTGCAATCCAATTTTAACCATTTAGATCAGTTATACCACATAACTCTTTCTCCAAACCACAAATTCATGAAAGAGAGAAGTCGCTTGGGTAGAATCTCCTATTCATACTTCTTTCAATCCCTCTTACCTCTATTTTGCTCTAGAAAATAATTAAGTTATTAGTATCCATAAAAATTTGAAAACATCAAAATATATTTTAATGCGTAAACTATGAATTTCAAAACTAAAACTATATTTGTTATAAGGATCAATCAACTTATCAATCAATGGCATTTATTACATTCTTACTGTGTGCAGGGCACTGTACTAAGCACTAAGCAATAAGGTTGTGGGTTTCTAATCCCGGCTCCAGCACTAGTCTGCTGGGTGACCTTGTGCAAGTCACGTACCTTCTCAGTGCCTAAACTGCCTCATCTGTAAAATGGGGTAAGCCTGGGAGATCCATTTGGGACAACCTGATTACCTTGTATCTACCCCAATGCTTAGAATAGTGCTTGGCACATAGCAAGCACTTAACAAATACCATAATTATATATTTATTATTTATTACTAAGTGCTTGGGAGAATATAATTCAGTAGAATTAGCAGACATGCTTACTGCCCATAACGAGCTTACAGTCTAGAAGATAAAAATGGGATTGTCTCTATATGTTGCCAAATTGTACTTTCCAAGCACTTAGTACAGTGCTCTGCACACAGTAAGTGCTCAATAAACACAACTGAAAGAATGAATATTCATAGAAAGCATAGACCGATTTACAGGGTCAGTACATGGTGGAGAAGGAAACAGCAGAATACTTGAATTTTTAGCTTTAAGGAGTTAGAGATAGACAGGCTGGTCCTGAGACCAGAAAACTAAAACCAAACCCATATCACACACACACACACACACACACACACACACACACAAAAAAAAAAAAAAAAAAACCAAAAAAACATACACTAATACATTCAATTCTAGACTGTGAGCCTGTTGTTGGGTAGGGACGGTCTCTATATGTTGCCAACTTGTACTTCCCAAGTGCTCAGTACAGTACTCTGCACACAGCGCTCAATAAATACGACTGAGTGAATGACTGAATTCACTCACATACTGTGAGAATCAGCTCTGAATCCACTTGTCTTGATTTCTGCTGATGGGTAATAGAGACTCCATGGATACATCTGCCCCAGAACACCCCACCTCCATCTGCAATCGTTCTGGTAGTGTATCTAGTGCTTGCATAAAACTAAACTCCTGTCAGCCAAAAAGGATTATTCATTCATTCATTCAATCACTTGGGAAGTACAATTCAGTAACAAATAGAGACAGTCCTTGCCCACAGCGGGCTCACGGTCTAGAAGCGGGGAGACAGACATCAAAACAAGTAAATAGGCATCAATAGCATAATTATAAATAAATAGAATTATAGGTACGTGCACACCATTATTAGAAATAAATGGAATTATAATTATGAACAGGTACATATATAAACAAGTGCTTTGGGGTGGGGAGGGAGGTAGAGAAAAGGGAGTGAGTCAGGGTGATGGGGAGGGGAGAGGAGGGGGAGCAGAGGAGAAGGGGGCTCAGTCTGGGAAGGCTTCCTGGAAGAGGTGAGCTTTCAGTAGGGCTTTGAAGGGGGGCTTCTTTCCAGCATAAGTGTGTTTGGTGCTTCATGCCAACCCCTTTTCCACCCACAGCCTTCGTGATTATATAATTGCCGTTTTCTAGGCACATTTGCTAAAATTGATGATTGTCCAGTTAAATTGCCAGCACAATGTACTCGTCTCTCATTCTTGCTCACTTCCCTCCTACACCAACCTATTCCCTTTGCCTCAATTTCATCTCTGCTGTTTTGATCCCTTAGTCATCCCCTTTCTCTTGCCTGGAAATACCTCCCACTTCAAATGCATTACCTATTAACCTGGGTCTGTAAACCCTTAAGCACTTGATATTCACCTCATGCTTAGTGTCACAGCATATATGTACATATTCTTACCCTGTCATTTCCCCTATTCTTGTGGTCAGGACAAGTCACTTCATTTCTCTGGGCCTCAGTTACCTCATCTGTAAAATGGGGATTGAGACTATGAGCCCCAGATGGGAGAGGGACTGTGTCCTACCTGGTTTGCTTGTATTCCTTCCAGTACTTGGTTCTGTGCCTGGCACATAGTAAGCATTTAACAAATACCACACCTGTCATGATTATTATTAAGTGGCAGAGCCAGGATTAGAATCCAGGTCCTCTGACTCTCAGGCCTGTGCTCTTTCCACTAAGTGAGAAGCAGCATGGCATAGTGGATAGAGCACAAAGCCTGGTTCTCTGGTCCTCAGTTACCTCATTTTTAAAAAAGGGATTAAGACTGTGAGCTCCATATTGGGGGATGGACGGTGTCCAACCTGTTTATCTCCCGCCACCTAAAACTCAATATGTCCAAGACTGAACTCCTTGTCTTCCCTCCCAAACTCTGCCCTCTCCCTGACTTTCCCATCACTGTTGACGGCACTACCATCCTTCCCGTCTCACGCGCCCGCAAACTTGGTGTCATCCTTAACTCTGCTCTCTCGTTCACCCCTCACATCCAAGCCGTCACCAAAACCTGCCAGTCTCAGCTCCGCAACATTGCCAAGATCCGCCCTTTCCTCTCCATCCAAACTGCTACCATGCTTGTTCAAGCTCTCATCCTATCACGTCTGGACGACTGTATCAGCCTCCTCTCTGATCTCCCATCCTCTTGTCTCTTCCCACTTCAATCCATACTTCATGCCGCTGCCCGGATTGTCTTTGTCCAGAAATGCTCTGGACATGTTACTCCCCTCCTCAAAAATCTCCAGTGGCTACCAATCAACCTACGCATCAGGCAGAAACTCCTCACCCTAGGCTTCAAGGCTGTCCATCACCTCGCCCCCTCCTACCTCACCTCCCTTCTCTCCTTCTACAGCCCAGCCTGTACCCTCCACTCCTCTGCCGCTAATCTCCTCACCGTGCCTCGTTCTCACCTGTCCCGCCGTCGACCCCTGGCCCACGTCATCCCCCTGGCCTGGAATGCCCTCTCTCCCTCCATCCGCCAAGCTAGCTCTCTTCCTCCCTTCAAGGCCCTACTGAGAGCTCACCTCCTCCAGGAGGTCTTCCCAGACTGAGCCCCCTCCTTTCTCTCCCCCTCCTTCTCCTCTCCATCCTCCCCACCCTACCTCCTTCTCTTCCCCACAGCACCTGTATATATGTATATATGTTTGTACATATTTATTTTAATTGTACATATCTATTCTATTTATTTTATTCTGTTAATAGATTTTGTTTTGTTCTCTGTCTCCCCATTCTAGACTGTGAGCCCACTGTGGGGTAGGGACCATCTCTATATGTTGCCAACTTGTACTTCCCAAGCCCTTAGTACAGTGCTCTGCACACAGTAAGCGCTCAATAAATACAATTGATTGATTGTAACTACACCCATGCTGCGTACAGTGCCTGACACATAGTAAGCACTTAACAAATACCATTTATAAAAAAAGAGAATATGTTGGGGAAATGAGTTAGCAAAGACATCTTGCTGGAGATCCAATTTTAATAGGGTTTTGAATCGCTCTATCAATAGAATTTATTGACTGCTTATTTTGTGCAGAGCACTGTACTAAAGTAGTTGGGTAAGCACAATACAATAGAGTTGGTAGACATGAATCCCTCCCCTCAAGAATAGGAGAAATGGCAACGTAAGAAAATGTACATATGTACTGTGACAGTGAGTACTGGGTGAATATCAAGAGCTTAAGTGGTAAAGATCCAAGATAATAGGTGATACATTTGGAGGGAATTCCAGGAAACAGAAAGGATGAGTAAGAGATCAAAACATCAGAGACAAGATTGAGGCATAAGAAGTAGGTTGGTATAGGAGTGACGTTAGTGAGTGTGAGAGATGAGTACAGTGTGCTGGCTATTTCACTGGACAATCATCAATCTTGGCAATCTTGGGCAAGGCAGTTAATTTCTTTGTGCCAGTTTCTTTATCTGTAAAATGGAGATTCAATACCTGTTCTCCCTCCTAGTTAGACTGTGAGTCCCTTTTGGGACAGAGACTATATTCAATCTTATCTTGAATATATCTCTGAAATTAATAAAGTGCTTAGCACATAGTAAGTGCTCAACACATAGTAAGTGCTCAACAAATACAATGATAACAATAATGTTAATAATAGCCCCTATTTAAAGCTTCATGTAAAGTCTAAATAAACGGTTAAAAAATGTTCAGAATTAGAGTACTAAATGTAAATGAGTGATGAGAGTCAACAAGTTAAGGAACATTCTTCCCTCCCAAACCATGTCCTCTCCCTAATTTTCCGCCACTGTAGATGGCACTACCAACCTTCCTATCTCATAAGCCCGCAACCTTGGTGTAATCCTCGACTCCGCTCTCATTCACCCCATACATCCAATCTGTCACCAAAACCTGCCGCCTATTTATTTTGTTAATGATGTGCATATGGCTATAATTCTATTTATTCTGACGGTTTTGACACCTGTCTACATGTTTTGTTTTGTTGTCTGTCTCCCCCTTCTAGACTGTGAGACCGTTGTTGGGTAGGGACCGTCTTTATATGTTTCCGACTTGTACTTCCCAAGCGCTTAATACAGTGCTCTGCAGAGTAAGTGCTCAATTAATACGATTGAATGAATGAATAAGGGGATATAATGGGGCTCGGAGGATGGGCCATACGAGTAGGCAGGAAAGCCTATTTCTCTTGTGTCAAGAGGGTTTAGGGGTGAATCAGGCTGGCTATTTCTGTGGTATCCAGAAGGTGTCACTGCGGTCTTTTCCGTATTGCCAGGCAAGCCCAGCAATGCCCTCTCTGTTTCCTTACTGAGCCCCGGGCGATGTAACAAGGAGTCAAGAAGTTTCGCTATTTATTCAGTTATTGCTTCACGACCAAAGAACATATCCTTTTTTCTTCTTATCTCCATTTGTTTAGCATCCTCCCGTCCCTGCTGCTTCTGAGTATATCTGGCCCTCTCCATTCAGTTCAGTCAACTTATATCCTCCCACCTCAGCCTCTTCTAGCTAAGTGACAGAATTTCCATGGCACTGACTGCAATTCCTATTTTCTTGATTGAATCAGGGATGATGGTTTGGCTCTGATAGTAGAGAATTCCATCTGGTCCTCATGAAACCATCTGGCTTGGTGAACTGGGCCAGCATGGGTCAGTGGTGATAACTGGTTCACTATGGTCAGAGGTAACCACACAGTTAGCCACCTCTGGCAGTATATTGGGTTACATGTTAATTATCTGGTTGACGTGCACAACTGTGCATTCAGCAAACGGTATCACTACTCCTACCAATTAATCAATCAATACCATTTATTGAGTGCTTACTGCATGCAGAGCATGCAGTATTAAGCACTTGGGAGACTGCAATATCAATCAATCAATCAATCAATCGTATTTATTGAGCGCTTACTGTGTGCAGAGCACTGTACTAAGCACTTGGGAAGTACAAGTTGGCCACATATAGAGACAGTCCCTACCCAACAGTGGGCTCAAAGTCTAGAAGCAATAGAATGGGTAGACCCGATATCTACCCTTCAAGGAATTTACCATTCAAGGATTTCTTCTTTAGACTATTGTTCTAATAATAACATTAATAAGATAAGCATTGGGGTAGATATGAGATAATCAAATTGGACACAGAGGTAGGCGAACTGGTATTGTAAAGATGAGAAAACCAAAACAAGGAGAAATGATTTGCCTTAGGTCACAGAGCAGGCAATTGGAGAAGCACATAGTAAGTGCTTAACAAATACTTTTATTATTATCATTAACTAGAACTCAAGTACCACCTGTTTTATTTATGGTATATATATATATATATATATATATATATATATATATATTTACTCTTCCCAAGAAAGAAATTCCTGACCATCTATCTTTGCTGTTTTTGTTTTATTGTTTTCTTTTTGAAAGGTCTCACTGACCTTCATAGTTTGCCACTTTAGGCCAATTGTGTTATTCTCCTTCAGATGAGCCTGTGTGAGAAATTTGTTGCTTCTATTTGCTAGTATTTCTTGTAAAGCATATCCAATACAGAAATCAGAAAATAACATATGCTAGATGTAAATCAAAAATATCTGTACACTTCCTATGTCTGCCCAGACTGTAAGCTCAGTGTGGGCAGGGAACTTGTCTACCAACTCTGTTACATTGTACTCTCCCAAAGAGCTTAGTACAGTGGTCTGCACATAGCAAGTGTTCAATAAATAAAATTGACTCGGGAAGATGCATCTGTGTGTTCATCCTCTACCTCATTTAGGAAATGGAATGTGTTCCTTACTCAAATGCTACTGAGTTATTTACAACTAGATCTACAGCCTCAATATTTATCATGGAGCATTGAGCCAACTGTCCGCTTTCAGGAGCACCAAAGATTAAAAGATTAAAATGTTTTCCACATGTCCATTTTAATGTCAGGATAATTTTACAGACGTTTCCCAGCTTCTGCAGCTGAGCCAGATGTCACAGAATCCCACAGGGAAGAGGATTGGCAGAGATGTCGTCCTTCTGACCCCAGCATTGTTTGTTCAATGAGCAGTTTGAAGGATAAAAGGCCATTTCTTGCTGAGGCCTGAAATGTTTTTTGGGCTTTTCCTCTCACAATTACCCAAAACTGCTGACTGTTCATTGAGTGATGTACAAAAGCATTTCTTATGACTCCTCTCACACTGTGCTATAATTGAGGTTTATCTTGGCACGGGAAAAGTAATGAGTCTTGTTTCCACTGCATATTTCTGATCTCTGGTTTCAGTGACATCGATATAGGTTATTGTACCTGCCACAAGTTTTGTTGTGTAAATAGTGACTGATAATTTACCCTGTCAATATCCAAGGTATGGCTTCCAATTACCTGAGGTTAAGAGACTTCAGATTGACAGTTTGTAAAATAGTTTCAATAGCGTCCCCTGAATGATTTTTCTCTGTAATCATTTCCTCTTGGTGAAACTGTGGCCATAATCCATCTAGGATTATGATGCAATATTTCCCTGTTTTAAATAATTATTACACACATTTCACTTTGCTATTTTTAAGACTAAGCATTTTGGAAATCTAGTGTTTAATGAATTAGATTTTTGATATTTATACATTTCCTAAATCAATTAACCATTTAATAATAATAATAATGGTATTTGATGTCACTTAATTTAGTACTCGTGTGCAGAACACTCGTTATGGGCAGGGAACTGACCCTGTTAGGGTTTACTCACCAAGTGCTAGTGTGGTGCTCTGCATACAGAAGCACTCAATAAATATGATTGATTGATTGATGAGCGGAGTACAACACAATAGAATTGGTAGTCAGTTGGATTTAATGAGTGCTTACTGTGTATAGAGCACTTTACCAAGTACTTTGGAGGGGTTTACAGTCTAGAGGGGCAGACAGATATTAAGTAAATTACAAATAAAGTAAGAGAGTATAGGGATAGGTTATAAGTGCTGTGGGGATGAGGATAATGGGATTGAAAGGTATAGATCCAAGAGTATAAGTGATTTAGAGGAAATGATAGCTTAGTCAGGGAAGGCCTCATGGAGATGTATTTTAAATAGACTCTGAAGGGAAGGAAGGTGATGGTTTGTCAGGTATGAAGAGGGAAGGAGTTCCATTCCAGAGGGAGGACGTGGGCAAGAGTTCAGTGATAGTAAAGAAAAGATCAAGGTACCTTGAGTGGATAAGCGTTAAAGAAGTGATGTGTTCAGGGTGATTTGTAGTAGGATATGAGTGAGGTAAGGTGAAGCGGGAGAGCTGATTGAATGCCTTAGAGCCAATGGTAAGGAGTTTCTGTTTGATGTGAATGTGGATGGGCCACCACTGGAGGTTTGAGGAGACATGGATTGAACACATTTTTAGAAAAATGACCTGGGCAGCAGAGTGAAGTAAGGACTACAGTGGGGAATGACCAGAGTCAGGGAGGTCAGCAATAACCAGCTGATACAGTTGTCAGTAGTCAAGGAGGACTATTATAAGTGTTTGGATCAGTATGTACCAGTTTGGAAGGAGAGGAAGGAACAAATTCTAGAGATGCTATGAAGGTTGAGCGGAAAGGATTTGGAGGCAGAATGAATGTAGATTGAATGAGAGAGATGAGTTAAAGATAATGCCACTGTTACAGGCTTTTGAGGCATGGAGTATGTTGGTCCGGTCTACTATGTTGGAAAAGCCTTGGGTTGGACAGGTTTGGGTGGGAAGTTGAGAAGTTCATTTTGGGCAGACTTTTGTATCAGAGGGAAAGGCTTAAATAAATCATATTCACTCTATATTCATTCAATCGTATTTATTGAATGCTTACTATGCAAAGAGCACTGTACTAAGTGCTTGGAAAGTACAATACAGCAATAAAGAGAGACAATCCCTGCCCAAAAGGGGTTTAGGTCTGGCGGGGGCGGGGGGGGGAGACAGACATCAAAACAAGTAAATAGGCATCAATATGAATAAATAGAATTATAGATATAAACCAAAGTGCTGTGGGGTGAGGGGGAGAGTAAAGGGAGTGAGTCAAGGTGAAGTGGAAGGGAGGGGGAGCTGTGGAAAAGGGGGCTTAGTCTGGGAAGGCCTCTTGGAGAAGGTGCACCTTCACTAGGGCTTTAAAGTGGGGAAGAGTGATTGTTTGGTGTATTTGAGGTGGGAGGGTGTTCCAGGCCAGAGGTAGGATGTGGGCCAGGGGTCGGTAGTGAGACAGGCGAGATCAAGGCACAGTGAGATATTTAGCACCAGAGGAGCAGAGTGTGTGAGCTGTGATGCAGGAGAGAAAGAAGATGAGGTAAGAAGGGGCCAGGTGATGGAGAGCTTTAAAGCCAATAGTGAGGAGATTTTGTTTGATACAGAGGTTGATAGGCAACCACTGGAGATTTTTGAGATTTTTGACTGATGACACCCAGATCTACATCTCTGCCCCTGCTCTCTCCCCCTCACTCCAGGCTCGCATCTCCTCCTGCCTTCAGGACATCGCCATCTGGATGTCTGCCCGCCATCTAAAGCTCAACATGTCGAAGACTGAACTCCTTGTCTTCCCTCCCAAACCTTGTCCTCTCCCTGACTTTCCCATCTCTGTTGACGGCACTACCATCCTTCCCGTCTCACAAGCCCGCAACCTTGGTGTCATCCTCGACTCCGCTCTCTCATTCACCCCTCACATCCAAGCCGTCACCAAAACCTGCAGGTCTCAGCTCCGCAACATTGCCAAGATCTGCCCTTTCCTCTCCATCCAAACTGCTACCCTGCTCATTCAAGCTCTCATCCTATCCCGTCTGGACTACTGCACCAGCCTTCTCTCTGATCTCCCATCCTCGTGTCTCTCTCCACTTCAATCCATACTTCATGCTGCTGCCCGGATTATCTTTGTCCAGAAACGCTCTGGGCATATTACTCCCCTCCTCAAAAACCTCCAATGGCTACCAATCAATCTGCGCATCAGGCAGAAACTCCTCACCCTGGGCTTCAAGGCTGTCCATCACCTCGCCCCCTCCTACCTCACCTCCCTTCTCTCCTTCTACTGCCCAGCCCGCACCCTCTGCTCCTCCGCCGCTAATCTCCTCACCATACCTCGTTCTCGCCTGTCCCGCCATCGACCCCCGGCCCACGTCATCCCCCGGGCCTGGAATGCCCTCCCTCTGCCCATCCACCAAGCTAGCTCTCTTCCTCCCTTCAAGGCCCTGCTGAGAGCTCACCTCCTCCAGGAGGCCTTCCCAGACTGAGCCCCTTCCTTCCTCTCCCCCTCGTCCCCCTCTCCATCCCCATCTTACCTCCTTCCCTTCGCCACAGCACCTGTATATATGTATATATGGTTGTACATATTTATTACTCTATTTATTTATTTTACTTGTACATATCTATCCTATTTATTTTATTTTGTTGGTATGTTTGGTTTTGTTCTCTGTCTACCCCTTTTAGACTGTGAGCACACTGTTGGGTAGGGACTGTCTCTATGTGTTGCCAATTTGTACTTCCCAAGCACTTAGTACAGTGCTCTGCACATAGTAAGCGCTCAATAAATACGATTGATGATGATGATGATGATGACTGCCCTGAACACTTCTGTAGAAAGGTCACTGGGGAAGCAGAGTGAAGTATGGATTCAAAAGTTGACACTGTGGTGATGAGATAATTATCAGTGTACTTGAGTATGGCTAACGAGATCAATACTTGACTAAAAAACTCCTTCCACACTGTGTCCTTGCAAACAACAATGCTTGTGGGATCCTATCCATCCATCAATCAATTGTATGTATTGAGAACGTACTGTGTCCAGAACACGATACTAAGCACTTGAGAAAGTACAACAGAATTGGTATGCACATTCCCTCCCCAAATGTACACAGTCTAGGTGGGTATTCAGACATTAATATAAAGAAATTAAAGACATATCCATAAGTGCTGTTGGGCTAAGGGAGGAGTGAATAAAAGGTATAAATCCAAGTGCAAGGGCAACAAAAAAGGGAGTGGGAGAAGAGGAAAAGATGGCTTAGTTGGGGAAATCCTCTTAGAGGAGATGTGTTTTTAATAAGGTTTTAAGGTTTTGAAAGTGGGGAGAGTGATCATCTGTCAGATAAGAAGATGGACAGGGTCACAATGTGGGGAGGGGTCAGCAGGGTGATAGACAAGATCAGAATATAGTGAGTAGGTTGGCATTAGAGAAGCAAAGTGTGTGGACTGGTTTATAGCAGGAAATTAGGGAAGTAATGTGGGGGGGCAAAGTAACTGAGTGTCAAAGCCAGTGGTGAGGAGTTTTTATTTATATGGAGATGGATGGGCAACCACTGGAGGTTCTAGAAGTGTGGGAAAACATGTACTGAATACTTGCAGAAAAATGATCCGGGCAGCAGATGGAAGTACGGACCGGAAGTTAGAGGCTGAGAGACATGGAGCATGGTGGTGCTGCTTACAGTGGTGGGAAAGTCATGAGGAGGGCAGGGTTTGGGTGGGAAGATGAGGAGCTCAGTTTTGGACATGTTAAATTTGAGGTGTCGGTGGGACATCGAAGTAGAGATGTCCTGAAGACAAGAGGAAATAACAGACAGCAGAGAAGAAGAAAGAACAGAGTTGGAAATGCAAATTTGGGAATCACTCGCATAGAGATGGTAGTTGAAGCCACGGGAGTTAATGAATTCTTCAAGGGAGAGGAAGCAAAGAAGGGGGCCCAGAGCTAAGTCTTCTGGGACTCACACAGTTAGGGGGTGGGAGGCAGGGGAGCAGCCCATGAGAGAGACTGAGAATGAGTGTCCAAAGAGATAGGAGGAGAACCAGGAGAGGAGAGTGTCTATGAATGTTTCCAGGTGAAGGGGTTGGTCCTCAGTGTCAAAGGCAGCTGAGAGATTGAGGGTATTCTAGGTAGTCTAGATTCTAGAGGTCATAGATAGTCTGGTATATCTTTTCCTTGAGGTCTGTTGTCATTTTCTCTTCTGCCTGTGTCCAAACCTCCTTTGTATGTCTCTCTCTCTACAACAACCAACAACATTTCTATTTCTGTGTCCCAACTTTGTTTGTTTTTGGCAGAAGGCTCCCTACCATTCACAGTTCTGCCCGCTATTTGAAGTTTTAATGCACTGTGTCTTTAAAGCCTTTTTCTATCTTCCTTGTTTATGGTTTCTCACTTCAACTCACATTATATCAACTGTTGGGATATCCTGTAGCCATGCATTATATTAATTTAACCTGCACAGTAAAGGTCTAAGAGCAGCACTTCCACACTGGTAGGCTGATTTCATTCCAGGTCCTCTTCGTTTGGGATCCTGGGAGGTTAGATTTGACACATATGTCATATCACTGGAATTGCTCTAGAAGTCAAGTGAAATAAATTCTCACAGCTGAATAGAAATTGCCCTATAGACTTTCATTTGGTGTGAAATTTGATGCTATGTTGGTACTATGCTGGATAACCAAGACTGTAAGTTCAATGTGTGCCAGGAATGCATCTATCAACTCTGCTACATTGTACTTTCCTAAGTGCTTAGTACAGTGCTCTGCAATCAATCAATCACAGTTATTGAGTGCTTACTGTGTATAGAGAACTGTACTAAGCACTTGGGAAAGTACACTATAGCAGAGTTAGTAGTCAAGTTCCCTGTCCACAATGAGTGTACAGTCTAGACAGCCCATAGTAAGCGCTCAATAAATACCATTTATTGATATATTGACCCCCTCAATTAGGTTTTCTATTTCTAACTCCAGTTGAATTGTGGAAGAGAGGATTCAGCTCTGTATTACTGTATTTAGGGTTCACCAGATTTAAAAAAAGTACATTATCTTGATCTTCAAGGATAACTGTCAGACCACTCATTTTGCTGATTCTGAAAAAAAATTTATGACCTGTTGAGTAGTTATTCCAAAACACAGTTATCACATAAGAGAGCTCTATGTTGATGATTCAAGAATTAGGATGATTTTCCTAATCTACTGAGTTGGAAGAGTTTCTTAGAATATTGGAGTCACATTTTGATATTTGCCTCCAAATCAATTAATCATATTTATTGAGTGCTTACTGCATGCAGAGCACTACACTAAACACCTGGGAGAGTAAAATAATACATAGGTGGTTGGACATGTTCCCTGCCCACAACAAGCTTTCAGTCTAGAGGGTGAGACAGACATTAAAATAAATAAATTTAAAAAAATAAATAAATATACCTCTCATTTTGTCCCATTCCACACAGTCTCTTCCAGCTTTCTAAATTCCTTATTGCAGTGAGCGTGGCTTCATAGAACAGCTTGAATGAGAATGGACCCGGTACATAGTCTTGTTTTACTTCATTGGTGATGGGGAAAGGAATAGATTTGTAGTAAACAGATAATTGTGATAAATTATTTTAGGGCAGCCAAACACTGTCAGCCAGAAACATGGACTGGTCCGTGGAAAAACAGTAATAATAATTGCAGTATTTCTGAGTGCCAGGCATTGCACTATGTTCTGGGGTAGAAAGGAGGTAATGAGGACAGACAAAGAATCTGTCCCACATGAGGCTCTCAGCCTAAGTAGAAGAGAGAACAACTACTGAATCCCCATTTTACAGGTGAGGAAATTGACAAATGAGAAGATAAGTGATTTGCCCAAGGTCACACGGCAGATAAGTGGCAGAGCTGGGACTAGAACCAAGGTCCTCTGACTCTCAGGCCCAGGCTTTTTCCAGTAGGCCTCACTAGTTCCTAGTAAGCTCAGGTTTGATTTCATCATTCACTCTTGCTTTGGCCTACCCTTCCTATGCAAGCATCTTATATCCATCTGGGAAAATCATTCCTCAAAGTAGGTCAGATGCCCCCAAGAAGCAATTTTGGGGGTTGTTGCACTGGACAATCTAGTCAAAATGGAAAAGCAGAAGGAAAGTTTCTCCTTTATAAGCTTAGATCCCCCCAGGACCATCTAACCCTAATTACTCCTCCCCTCTGCCCTTCCCTGCCCAAAGTCTTACTGAAGGCACAACTCTTCCAAGAGGCCTTCATTCATTCATTCATTCATTCAATCATATTTATTAAGTGCTTACTGTGTGCAGGTTACTGTACTAAGCGCTTGGGAAGTACAAGTTGGCAACATATAGAGACGGTCCCTACCCAACAACGGGCTCGCAGTCTATTCCCTGACTAAGCCCTCTTTTCCTTTTCTTCACTCCCTTCTGCATCATCCTGGCTTGCTCCCTTTATTCATGCCCTCTCACAGCCCCACAGCACTTATGTACATATATGTAATTTATTTATATTAATGTCTGTTTCCCCCTTTAGATGGAATAGAGGAGCAGAGAGATGTACTAGGAGACTGTTGAGAGAACAAGTTGTTTGGACATTTGTAATATAAAATTGAAGCCCAGGGACTTTTACTTTCATCCAGTTGGTGAAAGGTAATGTCTTCCTGATCAGATGAGCTGGTCTGCCTCAAAGATAAAGTACATCGAATGTCTCAAATTAAGGATATCTCTAAGCCCTGAATGCTTGTAAGAAGAAAGTCATGGTTAAAATCTGTAACAGACAGAAAGAAAGTTTTTCCTACAGTGAGGAAACAAAATTCCTGTAACACTTTTCAGGAATTTCATGACAAATCAGTGGGCAGTTGATACCGAAACAGTGATCTCTCTTAAAAACATTAACTGAATGGTACTTTATTGAATAATGATAGCTAATTTAGAAATTTGAATATCCAATTAAATCCAAGTATAATGACCCTGCATACTCAAACCTACACCATGGTCCCTCAACCTTTTAACTTCAGGAATTTAAGGTTTTCTCTATCCTCTTAAAGAAGACTTGAGCAATGCCCAAGACACTCAATCACTTGGTATGAACAAGGAAAAAGTTTCCACAAGGAACAATAAAGGACTTACTGCCTTGACTCAATTGGTGAAATTTTTCTCTTTTAATTATGACCCTAGGGAGAAATTCAAATGTTGGTTAGATTCTTCTGATTCAAATTGCTTATGTGCAATAGACTTGTTCAATATATAGGGATTTGCAAGCCAGACAAGGGAAATCAAAGATGAAGACAAATGAGTAATTTCAGCCCCTCGTGCAAAATCCAAATACATGCCAACTTTGACATTGTAGATTAGTTAAATGGCCAAATGGAATCGTAGTCTACATTTAAATGGATGAAATATGAAGTCCCTGGGTTTTAATTTTATATCCCACAGGTCCAAACAACTTGCTTTCTCAACAGTCTCCTGGGATATCTCTCTGCTCTTCTAGTCTATTCAACGGATAATAGCAAGATTCCTCTTCTTAAGGTTTCATTCATTCATTCATTCATTCAATCATTTATTGAGTGCTTACTGTGTGCATAGCCACTGTACTAAGCACTTTGGAAGTACAAGTCGTCAACATATAGAGACAGTCCCTACCCAACAATGGGCTCACAGTCAGTTTCGATTTGGTTGCTTCCGGAATTATGTTGAAAACTTTAAGGTCTTCTTCTACCAATGCCCGCCCACTAGCTGATTTCCCTTTGTTTCCCACTATAACCCAGCTATCTTCCCCAACCAAACTAATCTGCTCACCACCTCTCACTCATAATTTACCTGTTAGCAAAACCACTGCACATGCCATTCCCTCCACCTGTAGTATTTCTGAACACATCTAAAATGAACATTTTGGTTTTATACTCCTCTAATCCATCAGACCCATTCTTGAACTGATATGCATCATTCCAGTTCAAGCAGAGCCTGTGGTACAGCTAGTAACTCACAACTTTGCCCCAGAAAGAGACTTTCTCTTCCCTGGCCCTGAGTATTTTAGTTTATCAGCCTCTTAAGTAGCATTTATAGTCTTTGCCCTCTGTCTTCTCAGAGCCATTGGCTGAAGACATGCCCTATTTGCGAATAAAATTGTCAGATCAACTATTTAACTCTTGTATGTATGTAATTCTCCTTCTTCCTAACTGTAAGTTATCTCAACATATCACTCCTGATAGATTTTAAACTCTTTCAGGGTAGCCCCTCAGCATTTATGTACATACCTTCTACTCTACTATTTCTCCTACCTAAAATTTTTCTGTCTTTCCTGTAGATGCTAAGCTTGTTGTGGGCCAGGATCTGACAACTCTGTAGTCTACACTCCCAAACTCTCCATTCAGTGCTCTGTACAAAGTTAGTGCTTAAAGAATACCTTTCATTGATTGACTGATCTAATCTATTTTCTGTCAGGCTCTCCAAATTATTTAGTACAGTGAAGAGGCATACAACAGTTGTTCCATAAATACTATTGATTGATTAATTCTCTTGTCCCTCTGTGTCCCTTCCATGCTTCAACATTCTGCTAAAAAACTTTCCTTCTTCATGTAGTCTCCCCATGTTTAAGATCTCTCATGCTCTTGAATAGTTCTGTAATTATTAATATAGCACAGACTATTTCCAATCATGATTTTATGTAGTTTTTGTGTTCTATGCCTTAGACATATTCCTCTAAGTATGGGCAGATTTATAAAGTAACACAGGATTCCTGCATTGTTAGACCAGTATCAGTCTCTGCTACCATTTGGGGATATACCAATCACACCCCTCTGGGATTTGGCATTCTGACAGTTCATTCATTCATTCATTCAATCATATTTATTGAGCGCTTACTGTGTGCAGAGCACTGTCCTAAGCACTTGGGAAGTACAAGTCAGCAACATATAGAGACGGTCCCTACCCAACAGCGGGCTCACAGTCTAGAAGACAGTTCTTTCACTGCAAGCTCATTGTGGGCAGGGAATGTATCTGTTCATTGTTACATTGTCCTATTCCAAGTGCTTACTACAGTGCTCTGCACACAGTAAGCACTCAATAATTGACTGACTCCCCAGCATGACATTTCTACGTTGGACAAGAGACCGGAACCTTAGCTCTTGGCCAAGAGAAAAGTGGAACAGTATATCAAGTGCACTACATGAACTGAGGTGGGGCAAACTCTGGAGAGATCAGCACACCAATATTTCATATCCATAGCGATAACTAGCAGGGATCATCCCATCATAAGATAAAACAAGAGGCAACAACAGCACATATGATTTCTCTCCTATATTCTTGTTTGGTCCACAAAACCCAAGACTTGCTACCCTTCCTGTCACTGCCAAACCCAGCCCAATCCTGTGCATTCACACTCAACCCATCCCTGTATATTCCCCATACTTCACTTGCTTTAGTAGGGCCCATAGATGCTGGCATCTGATGCAGCTGGAACGCTCCCCAAGAGACATAGCTCAGCCCTCAGTTAAATGGCTGCTTTAATAGGCAATGTTTTATTCCAAAAATATACAGAAATTACTACATGCTAGGCCAATAGTTAAATGGTTAAATTCAATTGTTAGTTCAATTTAACTCACATTTAAGTGTCAATAAATTTACTGTTCTCCTCTTTCCCTTCCTACCTGGATGGACCTTCATTAAATCCACCCAGTTCAGAGGACCTTGTTTGTTCCAAAAGACCTTTCATACCCTTCTCAATAGTCAAAGAGGAGGAAGGATAGAAGCAATAAAAGAGAATAAGGGGGGAATGGGAGGACAAGGTGGAAATGTGATGGGGGTAATCAAACAAATTTTGATTATGATAGCCTCCCTATTTTGATGCCACAAAAGTACTTTTTTATGGCATTTATTAAGTGCTTACTGTGTGTAAAGCACTGTTCTAAGTCCTGGGGAGGATAGAAGGTGATCAGAATGTCCTGCAGGGGACTCACAGTCTTAATCCCCATTTTACAGATGAGGTAACTGAGACACAGAGAAGTTAAGTGACTTACCCAAAGTCACACAGCTGACAATTGGCAGAGTTGGGATTTGGACCCATGACCTCTGACTCCAAAGCCCACACTCTTTCCACTGAGCCATGCTGCTTCTCTGCGAAAGATCATTTATTTGGGCAATTACACCCACACATACACGCATACACATATTCTGCCCATTAAATAGTTGACTTAGCAAGCTCCTTCTCTTACTTTTCTCCATCCTTGCTCCCTGAAAAATCTACTCTTTCCACTGTGTATGGTTCCTGAGCTCTGCATTACTCAAAGTGGGCTGTCCAGATGGTGGGAGTGGACAGGAAAGCCACAGAGAGTGCTTTAACCCAGAATATTCCTGATTTTCTTCTTTTAAAAGATAACCTTTGATATGTCCCTGAAATCTGTGTAGAGAGGTGGCTAATGCAATAATGCGGTTCATCGATAATTCTCCACATTGCTTGAATGCAAACCTGAGTAAAGGGAAGAGTCCAGGAGGAATCCAGGAGTGGAAGCACTCAGAGATAAATACTATCACCTTGAAGGGAAGAATTGAGCTCAATATGGGACTCTCCATATATAAATAATATGAAAAAAAATCCTGGCCAATTGATATTACACTGCCGGCTACTTAGCAAACACAATCATCTGTAGTGTTAAAACTGGAAATTGGTCCATAGGCCTGTTGGTCCATACCTGTTGAATAACTGGGTGATGAGCACTGTATCAAATGCTATAGAACTGAATCAGGGTTGTATGCTTATTCATGCATCTAGTAATCAAGTTCTATATTGTTCATTGCCTTGGGATATTAGTTTATTGTGGATATTTTAAAATAAATTTAGTATGAATGATTTAATGAATACAAAATGTGCAGGCAAGCCAAAAACTTTAACACTTCCCACATACTATCAGGGGAGGTATGGAAGGCATTTCAATTCCAAGACCTCTTGATCCTTGGTTGTTTGACTCTGACAGCCAAGACTGGTTCCAGTTATGATGGTGGGAACACTTTTCATGCTGATGGACTCTGACCATTAACCCACTGGATGACAATAGATCACAGAAGAGTTACCCAATGGAAACAGCCTAAGTTCAGTACCAGAGTCAGCAGAATTTAAACCAGCAATCCAGAGTTGAAAGGGTCTGTATTCCATTACCAACTCTGAGCCAAAAAGGCTTTATTTTTTATAAAATGTCTTTGTCAGAATTATTGCAGTGAGGAAAGGGGGCAAATAAAGGAAAGGAATAAAGAGAAAATAGAAAATGAAAGGATAAATGTGTTTTATACAAACAACAGGACATAACAACAAGATTTCCGAATTAGAAACACATGTGTGAAGAGAGAAATGTGACAGCTACTTGGTCAAACCGATCCATTGGCTGAAAAATTAAAATGAGTGGAGTTTGAACAAGGGATAGAAACAGTAGTAGCAAAGAAATAGGGCCTTAATAATCAAACCCCTCTAAGATACTGAATCTACCCTCCTCTATTCCAGTGGGGGAAGCATTTCACAGTCTCATTTCACAGTGTTTGAGCACAGGATGTAGAATCTAAAGATATATTGCTCAGCTGAAGACAAAGCTAAGAAAAGAAGTGTGGGAAAGAAATAAATTATAAGTTTAGTGAGGGAACTCAAATAACTTTTGAGATAGAGATTACTTGTTCCTAAAGCCAACAGAAATCAGATTGATTCCAACCTCTTTTCAAAGTATGCAACAAATATCAATCTTGGAAAATATTTATTCTGGTAATTAGACCTTTAAAATTATCAATAAGTAAATGATAAAATAATTGAAAATGAACCAAAGCAAGTTTCTAAATCATGTTAAGGAGGAAGATGTCCTGGACAGTCAGACAGTGTTTATGTTCGAAATGTTGAGGAGAATCCCTTGAAGGAATACTGATGCTGAAATAATGGATCTTGGGAAAAGAAAATAATTGATATTGGAAGGGGAGTAACCGTCTATAGGAAATCCACCACACCTTTCAGCATCTTATGGAAATAGTTCATGTGAATTGAAGTTCATGTATTCTCTCCAAATATGATTTTAAAATACAGATGCCACTTGTCCAAACCCAGTTAAATGATGCAAAGCAAAATTGAGAAAATTAAGACCATTTCAAAGTTACACAGCCAAGGAGGTAGATGTTTGGATGAATTAACCAAACAAATAAATAAGAGCAAACTGAGAGAGGATATTTTAGACAATGGCAGGATAATTAAAAATAGAGGAAAAACTCAGGGCACTAAGGAAAAAAGCAAGAAGATAATACAAAACATAACTGATCCTGCATATAAGCAGGATGCCGGCTCCATTACTTGTCAGCTGTGTGACTTTGGGCAAGTCACTTAAATTCTCTGTGCCTCTTACCTCATCTGTAAAATGGGGACTAAGATTAAGTCCCACGTGGGACTACCTGATTACCTTGTATCTACCCCAGCGCTTAGAACCGTGCTTGGCACATAGTAAGTGCTTATCAAATACCATCATTATTATTATAAGAATTGCAATTTACTAGGACAAGTTACAAGGAGATTAGCCATTTTCTTCTCTGAAGGTCTTGAAAAGTAGACAAATTCATCTGTCTCAGGGTATAAGGTATGGGCCACAGAATCTCAGGGGATCCAGATTTTAAGTCGCTCCATTAGACTGTACATTCCTATAGGGCAGTCACCTCAAACAAAGCCTTATGCAGGACTCATCTCCTCCAAGAGACCTCCCTGACTAAGCCACCCTTTCCTCTTCTCCCATTCCCTTCTGTGTCACCTTGACTTACTCCCTTTGTTTTTCCTCTCTCCTAGCCCCATAGAACTTATGTACACATCTGTAATTTATTTATATTAATATCTGCTTCCCGCTGTTCAAACTGTAAGCACATTGCAGGCAGGGAATGTATCTTTTCATTGTTGTATTGCACTCTCCCAAGCACTTAGTACATTCATTCAATTGTATTTATTGAGCACTTACTGTATGTGGAGCATTGTACTAAGCACTTGGAAAGTACAATTCAGCAACAAATAGAGACAGTCCCTGCCCACAGCAGGCACACAGTCTGGAAAACTGCTCTGCACACAGTAAGCACTCAATAAATATGACTGAATGAATGAACGAATATCTATCAAATTCCACTGAATTTACTCTCACAAGCGATTGTAATTGTAATTTACTAAGACAAGTTACAAGGAGGTGAACCATTTTCATCATATCATCATATCCACCAACTCCATTGTATTGTACTCTCACAAGCACTTCTAATTATAAATGCAATTAACTAGGACAAGTTACAGGGAGGTGAGTCATCTTCTCTGAAAGTCTTTAAAAGTAAAGTAGAAATTCATTTGTCTCAGGGTAGAAGGGATGTGTCAGAGAATCTCAGTTTATCCAGATTTTAAGTTCCTCCTCTATACTGTAAGCTCCTTCAGGGCAATGATCATACTTATCAATTCTGTAAATTGTATTGTACTCTCACAAGTGCTTAGAACAGTGTTCTGCACATAGTAATCACTCAACAAATACATGGATTGATTATTATTCTATGAAGTCCTAATAAGGTGTTTTAGTTAGTACATGATTCTGTATAAAGTATAAACCTTATATGACAATGCAAATAATATCAATAATAATAATGATTATTGTGCTATGTAAGTACCTACTGTGTGCCAAGCTCTGCATTTGACAATAATGATAGTTCTATTGTTCTATTTGTTATGTATTTACTATCTGTCAAACAGTTACTTGGAGTTGGGGTAGACAAACATTGTTGTCACTATTAATAGTAATTATTCAATAAGAATATTATTATTGTATTCGTTAAGTGCTTACTATGTGCCAAGTACTACAGTAGATGCTGGGGTAAATAGAAGATAAATCAGGTTGGGTACAGTCTTTTTCCCTCAGGGGCTCACATTCTAAGTAGGACAGAGAATGATTTAACCTGCTTTTTACAGAGGAGAAAACTGAGTCACATAGAAATTAAGTGACTTGTTCAAGGTCACACAGGAGGCAAGTGGCAAAACTAGAATAACAACTGTGATATTTGTTAAGCGCTCATTATGTGCCATGCTCTGTACTGAGTGCTGGGCTGGATACAAGCAAAGAAGGTTGGACACAGTCACTGTCCCACATGGGGCTCACAATCTCACACCCCATTTTACAGAGGAGGTAGCTGAGGCACATAACCTTCTCACTGTGCCTTGTTCTCCCCTGTCCCACCGTCAACCCCTGGCCCAGTCCTACCTCTGGCCTGGAATGCCCTCCCTCCTCAAATCTGCCAAACAACCACACTTCCCCCCTTCAAAGCCCTACTGAAGGCTCACCTCCTCCAGGAGGCCTTCCCAGACTAAGCCCCCCTTTTTCTCAGCTGCCCCTCCCCTTCCCTTCATCCCGATTTGCTCCCTTTGCTCTACCCTCCCTCCCTGCCCCCCAGCACTTCATCATCATCATCATCAATCGTATTTATTGAGCGCTTACTGTGTGCAGACCACTGTACTAAGCGCTTGGGAAGTACAAATTGGCAACATATAGAGACAGTCCCTGCCCAACAGTGGGCTCACAGTCTAAAAGGGGGAGACAGAGAACAAAACCAAACATACTAACAAAATAAAATAAATAGAATAGATATGTACAAGTAAAATAAATAAATAAATAAATAGAGTAATAAATATGTACAAACATATATACATATATAGAGGTGCTGTGGGGAAGGGAAGGAGGTAAGATGGGGGGGATGGAGAGGGGGACGAGAGGGAGAGGAGGGAAGGGGCTCAGTCTGGGAAGGCCTCCTGGAGGAGGTGAGCTCTCAGTAGGGCTTTGAAGGGAGGAAGAGAGCTAGCTTGGTGGATGGGCAGAGGGAGGGCATTCCAGGCCAGGGGATGAAATGGGCCGGGGGTCGATGGCGGGACAGGCGAGAACGAGGTACGGTGAGGAGATTAGCGGCAGAGGAGCAGAGGGTGTGGGCTGGGCTATAGAAGGAGAGAAGGGAGGTGAGGTAGGAGGGGGCAAGGTGATGGAGAGCCTTGAAGCCCAGGGTGAGGAGTTTCTGCCTGATGCGCAGATTGATTGGTAGCCACTGGAGATTTTTGAGGAACTTGTGTATATATGTCTTGTCTTATGCTTTTGAACAGTCTCCGACACATAGCAACACCATGGACACATCTCTACCAGAACGCCCCAACTCCATCTCCAATCGTCTTGGTAGTTCATAGAGTTTTCTTGGTAAAAATACAGAAGTGATTTACCATTGCCTCCTTCCACAGAGTAAACTTGAGTCTCTGCCCTTGCCTCTCTCCCATGCCACTGCTGCCCAACACAGGGGAGTTTTGACTTGTACCAGATTGCCTTCTACTCACTAGCCACTGCGCAAGCTGGGAATGGAATGGATATTCCTCTGCTTAACTCTCCCTCCTGTAGTCGAGACTGGTAGAGTACTGAAAACTCTCCAGGTGTCACTCTGAGAGGGGTGTGTATATATGTACATATCTATAATTCTATTTATTTACATCGATGCCTGTTTACTTGATTTGATGTGTATATATCTATAATTCTAGTCATTCATATTGATGCTACTGATGCCTGTTTACTTGTTTTGATGCCTGTCTCCCTCCTTCTAGACTATGAGTCCGTCGTGGGCAGGGATTGTCTCTCCTTGTTGCTGAATTGTACTTTCCAAGTGCTTAGTACAGTGTTCTGCACACAGTAAGAGCTCAGCAAATTCGATTGAATGAATGAATGAGTTAAATGACTTGCCCAAAGTCACACGACGGACAAGTGGCCGAGCCAGAATTAGAACCCATGACTTTCTGACTCCCAGGCCCGTGCCCTATCCATTCTGCCAGGCTGTTTCAGATAGAAAAGCCTAGTTTCTTCAATGCTATAAATGGTTGATCAGATCACTAGATTTTTTTTAACTCACATTTTTTTTTATGCCCCAGCTTCTGAAGCATGTAGACACATACTGGAATGAAACAGAGATCAGCACAGCCCCTGAGGGGAAAAGACACATGAATGTGGGAATGGTTCCATATTTTTTTCCCCATGCTTCTTCAAAAGTCATGTTCTGTACACACTGCACCTATTGTCCCTAGCAGCCATCACAACACACTGCATGCTCCTGGCAAAGGAGTTAACCAGACAAGAAATTGTGGATGACTCTATGCAAACCGTCATCTATTCTGCAAAAATAACCCTGAAAAATCAGCTGCTGGTGGTAGAACATACATTTCTCACATAATGATACTAATAATGATGGCATTTATTAAGTGCTTACTATGTGCAAAGCACCATTCAAAACACTGGGGAGGTTACAATGTGATCAGGTTGTCCCACGTGGGTCTTACAGTCTTAGTCCCCATTTTACAGATGAGATAACTGAGGCACAGAGAAGTTAAGTGACTTGCCCAAAGTCACACAGCTGACAATTGGCAGAGCTGGGATTTGAACCCATGACCTCTGACTCCAAAGCCCATGCTCTTTCCACGGAGCCATGCTGCTTATCAACCACTGGTTTCTAAGCAATGCTCATGCCAATGGCAAGGGACCAGAAAAGGTGCTGGATTGTATTCCATTAACAAAGTGAACAAGTGTGGGAATGATTTTATCATAAACATTCACACTGCTGTTGACACTGAGAACTCCCTTTTTTTGGAAACACACTCTAAACTCTTTTTTTCAGATACAATTCTCTTCTAGTCCTTACTTCTCCTGTCAATCCTCCTCTTCCTTTCTTGATCTTTCACTGGATCTTCCTCCCACTCTCACTCCCTTAATGATGGTAGCCTTCAAAGCTTGGTTCTGGGTCCTCTTCTTAATTTACAGACATTTTCCTGTGGAGCTGATCCACTCTCATAAACTTCCACCTCTATGCAGATGACTCTCAAATCTACCTCCCTAGTGCTTACTCTCTCCTTCTCTGTAATTTCATATTCCTTCCAGCCTCCAGAACATCTGTAAGTGGATATCCAGTTGCTCCCTCAAACTTAATATGTCCAAAACTGAACATCCCATGTTGCCTCCCAAATCTTCTCGTCCACTTCACTTTCTCACCATAATTGATATCATCAATATCGCTCATTTGCTCAACTTCACAACCTAGGCATTATCCTTGAAACCTCCATCTCTTTCTTGGAGGTAATGTGTCCTAATGGAAAGAACATGGATATGCAGGAAGAGGACTTGGGTTCTTATGCCAACTCTTCCATTTCCATGCTGCATGCCCTTGGGCACGTCACTTTACTTTGAAGCAGCATGGGTTGGAAGAGCACGGGCTTGGAAGTCAGAAGGAATGGGTTCTAATCTCCACTTTGCCACTTATCTGCTGTGTGAGTTTGGGCAAGTCATATAACTTCTCTGTGCCTCAGTTACCTCACCTGGAAAATGAGGATTAAGACTGAGCCCCACGTTGGACAGTCTGATTACCTTGTATCTACTCTGGTGCTTAGAACAATGCTTGGCACATAATAAGTTTTAGGTCATGGGTTCTAATCCCAGCTCTGTCACTTGTCTGCTGTCTGACCTTGGGGAAGTCACTTCACTTCTCTGAGCCTCAGTTCCCTCATCTGTAAAGTGGGGATTGAGACTGTGAGCCCCACGTGAGACAGGGACTGTGCCCAACCCAATTTGCTTGTATCCACCCCAGCGCTTAGTACGGCACCTGGCAACCAGTAAGTGCTTAACAAATACCAGAATTATTATTATTATTTACTGGGCCTCCATTTCCCTATCTATACAATGGGAATTAAATACCTGTCCTCCCTCCAATTTAGATTATGAGCCCCATGTGGAACAGGGACTGAGCCCAAGATAATTATCTTGTATTTATTTACCCAGAATGCAGTACTTGCCATGTAATAAGTGCCTAGCAAACACAATAATAATCATCATATTAGCACAGTTCTTGGCACATAGTAAGTGCTTAACAAATAACATCATTAAGTGCTCAATAAATACGACTGAATGATTATGATTATTATCATTATTATTTCAACTCCCATATTCAGTCAGTCACCAAATCTTCTTGATTTTTGGTCCACAACATTTCCTGGATCCATCCCTTCATGATACGGTAAGTGCTTAATAAATATGATTGAATGAATTAATGAATTATTATTATTATTAAGATCATTATTATTATTGTAATTGTTAAGCACTTAGTATGTGCCGAACACTGTACTAAGTGCTGGGGTAGATATATGCAAATTGGAAATAGTCCCTACCTCAGAAGGAGCCACCATGTATGTATGCAGGAGATCAGGTACTTAACCTCCATTTTAAAGGAAGAAACTGGGGCATGGAGAAATTAAGTGACTTGCAAATGACAGTGCAGGAATTAGAACCCAAGTCCTCTAACTTCCCAGGCCTTTTCTCTTTCCACTATGCCACACTGCTTCTCTAAACTTCATCCGAACTGCTCCCTTGATGGTTCCAAGGCTTGTCATAGCCCAGTTTCACTACTGCAACAGCCTAATCTCCCTGTCTCTATTCTTTCCTCTGTCCGACCTCCCTTCACTCTGATGAAAATCATTTTTCTAAAACGCCCTGGACACAGCTTCCCATTCCTCAAAACACTGCCCATTCCTCTCTGAATGAAGCAGAAATTCCCTATCCTTGGTTTTAAATCATCCAATCAGATCTCTCCCTCCTATTTTGCACACCTTACAATCCATCTTGCACAATTTATTCCTCCTAAATCAACCTACTCACTGTACATTGTTCTAATTTCTGCCACCTCTGATATCTTGCTCATTCCCTCCTTACTGTCAGAAACTGCTTCAGTCTTCCTATCAGGAAAATAACGTCTTTCTCCACTAGGCTGTAAACTTCTTGAAGGCAGTTATTGGGTCTGAATCACATCTCTAGGAGGTCTTCCCAGATTAATTTCTACTCTCCTCAATCAATGATTTTTGAGCACTTACTGGTGTGCAGTATTGTATAAGCATTTGGGAGAGTAAAATACAACAATAAAGAGTGACACTTCCTGCCCACAGTGAGCTCACAGTCTACAGGGGGGAGACCGACATCAATATAAATAAGCAGACATCAATACACATAAATAAAATTGCTGATATTTACATAAATGTTGTGGGGCTTGGAAGTGGGGGGGAAGAGCAAAGGGAGCAGGTCAGGGTGATGCAGAAGGGAATGGGAGATGAGGAAAAGTGGGGCTTAGTCTGGGAAGGCCTCAGAGGAGATATGCCTTCAGTAAGGCTTTGAAAGGGGGAAGAGGAATTGTCTGTCAGATTTGAGGGAGGGTGTTCCAGGCCAGATGCAAGATGTGGGCCAGGGGTTGGCAGTGAGACAGGTGAGAATGAGGCACAGTGAAAAGTTTAGCACCAGAGGAGTGAAGTACGTGGGCTGGGTTGTAGAAGGAGAGAAGAAAGGCAAGGTAGGAAGGGGCAAGGTGATGTAGTGCTTTAAAGCCAATGGTGAGGAGTTTTTGTTTGATACAGAGGGGCATAGGCAACCACCAGAGATTTTTGAGGAGGGGGATGACTCCCAAATACATGTGCCATCCTACACAGTGTACTGGACAGTCAACATCACCATTTTGCTGATGTTCACTCAAAGCTTGTTATCTGTTATCATGTTAACCTTTTATGTGACAATTATATCACTTAAGCAGTTTGATACTCACCTCAGTCCCACAGCACTAATATAAACATCGTTATACTCTAAAATTTCCCCTATCTAATAGACAGAGCATGGACCTGGGAGTCAGAAGGTAGTGGGTTCTAGTCCTGGCTCCACCACTTGCCTGCTGTGTGACCTTGGGCAAGTCACTTAACCTCTCTGTGCCTAAATTACCTCTTCTGTAAAATGGGAATTAAGACTATGCACGGGGCTGATTCCAACCTGATTAGTTTGTATCTACCCCAGGGCTTAGTACAGTGCTTGGCATATAGTATAACCACTTAACAAATATCATAAAATATGATTAAGTGGCTACTCTTTCCATTTTATAGACCAGGAAACAAGTATAGAGTTGAAAAGCAGCTAAAGTGAATTAGTTGCAGAACAGGGATTAACAAATCTCAACTAGACGCCTAAAAGAAACTGAGGTTGACACAAAGGAAATCAGAAGGCATGCTTCACAGAGATTTAATGGGCTCTATCTCTCCTTACAATTCCCTAATTGTTCACTCTTTATAGGTATTTGTACTTGTGGAAGAAATTTAGGAAGGTTCTGGTTGCAACAGAGAGGTGAATAGTCTGGGTATGACCGACAGCAGATACAAAGGCAGCTTCAATGCAAAAAACACACAGCAATCCCATACGGACTTTCAGGAACCCGAAAAAAAAAGTTTTTGGAGCGATATTTGGGGGAGAAATGTGTAGAGTGAATTTTATGGATAAATTTCAAGGATACCGTACTTCCCTAATGGAGTACCTAAAAACAGAATAAACCCCAAGGAAAATCTCTCAAGTAATTAGTACACAGTAAACACCCAATAAATATGATTGATTGGCTGAGTAGCATCGGAACAGTGTAGATAGCAACATCTGTTGGTAAAAGGAGAGTAATCTCAAAACTGAAAAATAATTAGTCTTGGAATAGGTAACCAATTTAGTTAAAAAGGGCCAATCAATCAGTGCTTTTTATTGAGTGTTTACTGTGTGTAGAGCACTGACTAAGCATTTGGAAGAAGACAATACAACATAGTTGGTAGGCATGCTCTATGACGTAAAGACTGGAGGAAACCGTGCACCTGCTAGGTCAGTGCACACCAAGAAAAAAACAGAAGGCAAATTACAGTAAAAATTTGATTATCCAGAAGGCATAGGCCAAAACCACCTGGAAATACAAACATTCTGAATAATGAATCAAAGGGTGTTGGGGAAGGAATGTTTTGGGGAATCATAGCCACCACAACCCCCTGTCACCTCCTATCACTACAGTCACTGTTGGACTGGAGGATTTGGAAATCCCAAAAGGGCCAAGATTCAAAGCCCCTGAGGTTTTTCATTCATTCGTTTATTCATTCATTAATTCAATTGTATTAGTTGAGCACTTACTATGTGTGGAGCAGTGTACTTAGCATGTGGAGAGAGTAGTATATTGTACTAAGTACAATAAAACAATAAACAGACACCTTCACAATAAGCTTAAAGTCCTACTTTATCTTAGTGCCACCACTACTTGACTTAAAGAACAATTTTTGTCTCCCTCTCCCCCAGGTTAATCAATCAATCATATTTATTGAGCACTTAGTGGGACAAGAGGAGTTCTGCTCTCCTAGGTAACACTCAGGGGCTAAATCTCCTAAACTGGAAGAGACCTTAAGCCTTTCTTCCAGCCTGGGAAGGGAACACATCTATTAACTTCATTGCATTGTTGTACAGTGTTCTGCATAAACAATCAATTAATCAGTTGTATTTTTTGAGCACTGTGCAGAGCACTGTACTATGCACTTGGGAAAGTCAAATATCACTGAGTTTGTAGACACATTTCCTACCCACAAAGAGCTGACAGCCTACAACCTAAACACTAAATTAATACCATTGATTGATAGATTGGATAACATGCATTTAAAGCTAATAAAAATAGAAATAATGATAAAAACAAAAAAATATAAATAATAAAATAATCATAATAATAAAAACAAGTACTAAAAAAAGGTTAATATTCTTATATAAACAACAAGAAAAAATTAACTTTGAACAGAACCAGCTAACCTTGCTCTTAATAGCCTCTAACTCAGGGGAGCAATTGATCTTCCTAAACCAAGGGAGCAACCCTTACTATCCATATTTAAAAGTTAGCTATAACCAGGTAGGGATTTCCAAGCTTCTTCTTATCTGTCTCTTTCAACCACGTCATTATATTTATTCCAACAATGGGATCTGGGTAGATAGAACCAGACGTAGTGTCATAAAATAAGTTTGTGTATGTGCACGACATTGGACAAGGTGTTAATACTACAACGCAAGTTTCCTCGATTAGTAGCCTCCGTGTTATCAGAAAATTGACTGTTCTTATATACTGGACACTTAAGGATGAAGAGTTAAACATACTGTAACCACTATGTTATGCTCTCCCTGAACTGTGCCACGAAAGTACAGAATTTCACTCTACCTTGTGAATATTACAGTCCCTTATAGTAATAATTAATATTTGTGGTAGTTAAATGCCTAACATGCACCAAGTACTGTACTAAGCACTGGGATAGATACAAAATAATCAGGTCAGACACAGTCCCTGTCCACATGGGGCTCACAGTCTAAGGGGAAGGGAGAACAGGTATTGAATCCCCATTTTACAGATGAAGAAATTGAGGCATGAAGAAGTTAAGTGACTTTCAAGGCCACACAGCAAGCAACAGGGCCAGGATTAGATATAATCAATTGAAATATCTCTATTTCCCTACCCTTACATTGGTTTGAAATAAAATGTCTGGATCTACCTGATAGACCTATACATCCCCAAAGAGTCTGAACTCTCTGGATAACTGAGTTTTCTAGATCAATCATAACTGTAAACAATAATTTTGGACTCTTTAATTTTTAAAGATTATGTGACAGCCTGATGAATGTGACTTTAAGCTGAAGGCCAATCAGTCATTCCATGCCATGTCCTCCCTGCACTCCTACCAATGTCTCTGATGGTGACCAAGAATTGATTGCCCATTCCCAGACTCATCACTGGCCTGCACAAGTCTCCTTTATAAACTTCATGCCTTCAGCATCCCTCAATTTACTGAACTTTGAAAAAGTTGAAAAAAAAAAAGCTTAGCCACTCTCTGACAGCTTTTGGAGTATGGCAAGACTTCAAATACATTAAACTTTGGTGCAAATCCAAAGCCTGGCTCTTGGCCACACAAACCCATGACATTCCTCTCCTTTCCAGATTCTGCTTTTCACTGGGGTCCTCAGCTGGCTCAGGATCTACAAAAGTTAGCTGGCCATGCTTTTCTACTCTGTGTTTTCCCAAACCTAGGAAGCCCCTACACCCAGAAACAAGCAGGTACAAAATGTTAACATTTTGATTCCTGTTTCTTTTGGTATTCAAAGTGTTAGGAGGTTCAGGCAGAAGGTACATAAAGATTTCTGCACTACCATCAATGTCTCTGATCATGACCAGGAATTGACTGACATTTCCCAGCCTCGTCACTGGCTTGCACAAGTCTCCTTTATGAACTTCATGCCTTCAGCATCCCTTAATTTACTGAACTTTGAAAACATGTCCACGTGACAATTCAGACAATGGCTGTGTTCATGCAAATGTTCATATCAAGATATTTATCAGTTGGAGGTTTCCTGCCCTACTTTCTCAATTATCATCATCATCATCATGTCGTATTTATTGAGCGCTTACTGTGTGAAGAGCATTGTACTAAGCGCTTGGGAAGTACAAGTACAATTGTATCCATTTGTAAACTGAGCCTACCAAGAAGCAGCATGGCTCAGTGGAAAGAGCCTGGGCTTTGGAGTCAAATGTCATGGGTTCAAATCCCTGCTCCTCCAATTGTCAGCTGTGTGACTTTGGGCAAGTCAATTCACTTCTCTGGGCCTCAGTTCCCTCAACTGTAAAATGGGGATTAGGCCTGTGAGCCCCCCATGGGACAACCTGATCACCTTGTAACCTCCCCAGTGCTTAGAGCAGTGCTTTGAACGTAGTAAGCACTTAATGCCATTATTATTATCACAACTTGGCTTTAATTTTCCATTAGATCGCAAAGTTTTCTGGGCCAGGGACTGAATCTCTTGCTAGTATTGTATTCTGTCTAGTGCCTGGTTCTATAAACACTATTGAATAATGGTGTTGGTTAGGGTACCATGACATTTACCCTTGAAACATAATTCTAATAATTAATTATGCCATTTTTTAAGTGCTTACTATGTGCCAAACACTGTACTAAATCCTGGGGTAGATATTAGGTGATCAGGCTGGACACAGTCACAGTGTCCAATATAAGGCTAACAATCTTATCCGGAGGGAGTAGGATTTAATTCCCATTTTGCAGATAAAAATTAAGGCACAGAGAAGTTAAGTGACTCGCCCAAGTTCAGGACACAAGTGGTGGAGCTGGAATTGGAACCCCAGTGCTCTGACTCCCAGCCCCATGTTCTTTTCACTAGGCCAAACTTCAGATACTCAAAACCTTAAAAATGCATCATCTATTGAATTGGAAAAACTATCCATTTACACAAGCAGTGTGTTCCAAAGTAAAGATCTAATAGAGAAATTAAACAACTAAGTTGAAGTAGAATTCACATAGTGGGTAATAAGCATATGGAATACATTACAAGGAAAGAGGACTAAGCAAAACGCATTCATAAGTTCAAGAGACACCTTGGCTTAGCCCTTCAGGAGAAGATTAAGTGGTATGGTGAAAAGACAGGAAGGTGGGGCTAAGATAAATTTTTTAAAAGGACAGGTTTGTTGGACCATATGGCTTTTTCCCATTACTAAAATATTTCATGTTCTTTTTTTCACCCTATTGATCTGACACTTTAGTTTAGCCTGATTACTAAATTTCCCACCCTATCCTGCAAAAACATAGCTTCTTATTAGTGTTGCTCCTGACTCATTATTTGAAAATGTACAATTTTTGCTTTTTAATACAATCATCTACAGTATACTGCGAGGCATATGTTTAAGCAATAAAAATCTGGGATCCTAAGACTGATGCCTCCACTGCCGTGCTAGTATGTGCTTTCCAGACTGAAAAAATAAGTTCCATTTACAACTCCCATTTGTTTCCTGCTATTAGGCCAAGTTTCCATTTATTATATGTCTCTCTGAGCCTTAATGTTCACTTCCAGGACAGAGCACTGTAAACCGTTTCCCGGAAAAGCAAAGTGTATGATGTCCCCCGCATATCCTGCGTCTGCCTCAGTTGCAGTAGCTTCAAAACTTCCAGAAAAACACTGTTCCAGCTACCTGAGAGGCCTGAGGCCTGTGTGCATGATATTCTTCACTGAACTATGCTTCTCTTCAGTCACCTCCACTTGAAGATTGAGGCTTCCTTCCAGTTTGGTCATTGAATGCAGGGAATACTATTTGTTAAGCACTTAGTATATGCCAAGCACTGTATTAAGCGCTGAGATAGATACAAAATGATCAGGTCCCACGTGCGCCTCACAGACTAAATAGGAGGGAGAACAGGTATTCGATACCCATTTTGCAGATGAGGGAACTGAAGCACAGAGAAGTGAAATGACTTGCCCAAGGTCACATAGTGGGTACATGGTGGAGCTGGGATTAAAACCCAGATCTTCTTTTCATTCATTCATTGAATTGTATTTATTTAATGCTTACTGTGTGCAAAGCACTATACTAAGCGCTTGGGAAGTACAAATCGGCAACATGTAGAGATGGTCCCTACCCAACAGTGGGCTCACAGTCTAGAAGGGGGAGACAGACAACAAAATAAAACAAGTAGGCAAGGTGTCAATACCATTAGAATAAATAGAATTATAGCTATATACACATCATTAATAAAATAGAGTAATAAATATATACAAATATACATAAGTGCTGTGGGGAGGGGAAGGGGGTAGAGCAGAGGGAGGGAGGAGGAGAAGGGGAGGAGGAGGAGAGGAAAAGGGGGGCTCAGTCTGGGAAGGCCTCCTGGAGGAAGTGAGCTCTCAGTAGGGCTTTGAGGGAGGAAGAGAGATAGTTTGGTGGATGTGTGGAGGGAGGGCATTCCAGGCCAGAGGTAGGATGTGGGCCAGGGGCTGATGACAGGACAGCTGAGAACGAGGTACAGTGAGGAGATTAGTGGCAGAGGAGTGGAGTGTGTAGGCTGGGCTGTAGAAGGAGGGAAGGTAGGTGAGATAGGAAGGGGCATAGTAATAGAGAGCTTTGAAGCCAAGAGTGAGGAGTTTTTACTTGATCTGAAGGTTGATAGGCAACCACCGGAGATTTTTGAGGAGGCAAGTGACATGCTCAGAGCATTTCTAAAGAAAGATAACCCAGGCAGCAGAGAGAAGTACAGACTGAAGTGAGGAGAGACAGGACGGTGGGAGATTAGAAAGGCAGCTGATGCAGTAATCCAGTGGGGATAGGATGAAAGATTGAACCAGCAAGGTAGCGGTTTGGGTGGAGAGGAAAGGGTGAATCTTGGCGATATTGTGGAGGTGAGACTGGCAGATTTTGGTGACCGATTGGATGTGTAGGGTGAATGAGAAAGTGGAGTCAAGGATGACACCAAGGTTGAGGGCTTGTGAGACGGGAAGGATGGCAGTGCCATCCACAGTAAAGGGAAAGTCACGGAGAGGACAGGGTTTGGGAGGGAAGATAAGGAACTCAGTCTTGAACATATTGAGCTTTAGATGATGGGCAGACATCCAGATGGAGATGTCCTGAAGGCAGGAGGAGATATGAGCCTGGAGGGAGGGAGAGAGAATAGGGGTGGAGATGTAGATTTGGGTCTCATCAGCGTAGAGATGATAGTTGAAGCCATGGGAGCAAATGAGTTCACCAAGGGAGTGAATACAGATGGAGATATAGGGTCTTTCAGACCCTTGGTCTTTCCACTAGGCTACTCTGCTTCTTAGGAAAGCAGTCCAATTGCTCCTCATAGAGACTGTTTGTGGCCAATGATGACATACAGATGTGTAGAGTTATTTTCCTTTAGTCAAAAGCTATTCCACCTATAAAAATTCTCAGGTTTGTGTGATTTCAAGAATAAGCATTGTACCTACTCCCTTTCCTAAGATCATGGACTTGATAGGCAAAGTTACATAATTCCATATTATCTTTCCCTCAAGTCCCATGTCACCATAGCTACTCAAACCCTGGGTACCTCTTTGCTTCCATGCCTTCTTTCCATTTCTTTCTCTCCTGCTCTCTCTCTCTCTCTTCTGGGTTCATGTTGATACCACTGCACTGTAGTAGTAGTAATGGTATTTGTGAAGCACTTATTCTGGGCAGAGCACTGTACTGAGCACTGGGAGTGAATACACAGGTGGGAATTAGGCAAGGATCCTGTCCACTGGATGGACTCACAATCTATGGGAAAAAGTGGCTGTTAAGCCCAATGTAAGACCACCAATCTTTTCCACCATCAGCACAGACCCAGTCTATCACAATTGTTGAGTGCTTACCATGTACAGAGTACTGTACTAAGCACTTGGGAGAGTACAATATAACAAAATAACAGACACACTCCCTGCCCACAATGAGAGCTTGCTGTGATAACATCACACAGCTACTACTTTATGTAAATCTACTTGATTCAGCCTATACTGGTTTGAATGTACAATGTGGAACCCCTAGCCTTCCATTTCCTCGCCTTCCCCTCTCAGGCCAGTGTAAAATCGGACCTGAGGTGTGAAATGTTGGTGCAGCTTCTGAGCCACGCAACTTGGAAGCAAGAGCCAGGGCTGAGTGAGTCTCAGCACCAAAAACTAGACAGCAAACACAAAAGCCCCTGCTGTCAAAACAGATTCAGGAGAAGACAGACCAGCTGAAAACCTACTGCCGGGTTTTACCAGACCTCAGAGCACCCTAAGATTGTTCTTTGCTGAGTTAATTGTTGTTGCTATCTGGAGGGCCTAGTCTTATCTCTTCATTCTTCTCCTTGAATCACAATCTCTCCCAAACATCAATTTCAGAACACCCACCCCTCCTCCTGGTTGACATACAGTAGGTTCACTGGCCTACTGTTCTATCAGGGAATGCTGTTCAGTGCATCCCTTGATAGACAATGATATAAGTTGCACTTCAGTATTTCTAAAAGTCTCATGCCCTTTCTGCCTAGGACTTTCCTTTTGGGCAAACCATTCAGGAACTGCTTGGCTGTTCTGCTATTATCCATTTCCTACACATTTTTAACTGAGAGATGTTGTCTCTCAATATATTTTTCTGAGCCTTTTTTAGTATTTATTATAATGCATTGCCTACCTGTGTTGCTGTTGACACTGATGGAGAAACCTACTGCACTGCTGTGGTAACTCTTTCTGCTTTAGGCACTGTTTATTATAGATTTTCTGATGTTCAGGTTGATCTGTCCTTCTAAATCCCCAAACCTCCAATTTGTCTCAAATCCATTAATTCATTCCTTCAATTGTATTTATTGAGTGCTTACTGTGTGCAGAGCACTGTACTAAGTGCTTGGAAAGTACAATACAGAAAAGAAGAGAGATAATCCCTGCTCACATAGGTTTACAGTCTCATGCCTTACAGCTGCCCAAATATGATCTGACATCTATTTCCCCAGTATTTAAGGATCGTGAAAAAAATCGATTTGGGGCACTTAATCTCACAGACAAGAAACTACAGAAAATGTGGATGGAGGTTAAAAATATCACCAAGGAAGACAGCATTGCAAAAGGTCAGGAAGCAGAAAAAGCCAAAGTGTATATCAAACATAACTCTGGAAGTAGCCAGAAAAAGGAAAGAAGCAAAAATCAGAGGACAAAAGAACCTGGTTAAACAACTGAGCTGAGAATTCCAGTGCTCTGCCAGAAAGGACAAACAGTAATATTATAACAGCATATGTAAAGAAATGGAAGTCAATAACAAATGTGGGTGGACAAGATCACTATTTCAGAAGATTAAGGAAATTAAGGGAACATGTTGTCCTTGCATTGGCTTTGTCAAAAGCAAAGATGGACTGATGATACATGATGCCAGTGGAATCAAACAGAGACGTAAGGAATACACACAGAAACTATACCAGAGAGATCACAATATACAAGAAGTATTTTAAGAAGTTCTTTTTGAATTAGAACCACTTATCATTGAAAGTGAAGTTAGATCAGCTTTAAACCATCTTGCCAAAAATAAGGCACCAGGCTTTGGTAGGCTTCATATTGAGGTGTTTCAGGCAGCTGGAGAGGAACTGGTTAGAGTCCTTACCAAACTATGTCAACAGGTATGGCTAGCCAGACAATAGCCATCTGACTGGAAGAGATGTTCCAATACTGAAGAAAGGAGATACAAATAATGCGACAATTATTATACAGTTTACTTGATCTCACACATCAGCAAGGTATTGCAAAAAGTTATATAGCAATGTACATGGAATGTGAATTTCCTGATGTTCAAGCAGGAGCCCAGAAAGTACAAGGGATGTGAAATATTATTGCTGATGTCCATTGGATAATTGAAAGGACAAGAGAATATCAAAAGGAAGTCAGCATGTGCTTTACTGATTATAGTAAGGCCTTTGCGTGAATCACGAGAAACTCTGGAGCATATTAAGGAAAATGGTTATGCCAGACCATTTAATTGCATTAATATGGAACCTGTATGCCAAACAGAAGGCTACAATAAGAATAGAATATGGAGAAACAGATTGGTTTTCCATTAGTAAGGGCTTAAGACAAGGATGTATCTTATCATCTTATTTGTTCATTTTTTATACCGAATACATAATGAGAGAAACCAGATTGGATGAAGACGAGTATGATGAAGGGATGAAGATGAAAGGGAGTAAAGATTGGAGGAAGGAATATGAACAACCTTCGTTATGCTGATGGTACTACCCTACTAGCAGAAAGTGAAGAAGACTTGAAAGGCCTATTGTTAAAAGTTAAGGAATGGAGGAAAAAGATAGGCCTACATTTGAATGTCAAGAAAACAAAGATCATGACAATTGGAAGTTTTAACTCATTTGTAGTGGATGGAGAGAAGACTGATATAGTTGTCAGTTTTTCTCTCCTGGGATCGATAATCGAAAATAAAGGAACTAGTAGTCAAGAAATACACCGAAGATTAATGTTAGGAAGACCTACTGTGAAGAGCATGGAAAAAGTCATGAAATGTGCTGTTGTAACAATTACCACAAAAATACAAATTGTCAATTCTATGACGTTTCCAGTGACAATGTATGGATCTGAAAGCTGGACAGTGAAAAAAAAACAGGATAGAAAGAGAATCGAATCTTTTGAAATGTGGTGTTGGAGAAGGCTTTTGAGACTGCCCAAAACACAAACAAATGGATTTTGGAGCAAATTAAGCCAAAATGGTCTTTGGAAGGCCAAATAACTCGACTTAGATTAATGTATTTTGGACACATCATCAGGAGGACTAATTCTCTGGAGAAGACACTAATACTAGGAAAAGTCCAGAGAAAATGTGCAAGAGGCAGACCAGCAGCTGGATGGATAGAGACCATAACAACAATAATGGAACAGCCATTAGAAAAGTTATGGATTATGGCAGAAGACAGGATGTTCTGTAGAAAATATATCCATAGAGTTTCTGTGAATCAGAAATGACTCTGTGGCACTCAATAATAATAATAATAATAATCTCTTAAATCCAATTCCATAACAGTCCCACAAAAAGAACTTGCGTATCCCTTCTCTGTGTCTGCAAAAAAAAGGTTGTGTAAGTGAATTCCAATGGTAAGCATGCTTCCCCAGGAAATCAGACTTTAGCCCACCGTAGTTATGTAGTTTTATATGAATCAGTCAATCAATCAGTGGTATTTACTGAACACTTACTGGGTATGGAGGCACTCATTGTAGGAGGTGCTTGGAAGAGCATAATACAATAAAGTAAGTAGATAGGATCCCTTCCCTCAAGGTGTTTACAATCTGGTGGGACAGAGAGACATTGAATTACAATAAGGGAAGCAGCAAAGTATAATGATATGTCCATATGTGCTGTGGAGTTGGAGGTGGGGTGAGTATCCAAATTGATAATGGGTAGAGACCCAAGTACTTAGATGATATAGAAGGGACAGTGAATGGGGTGGGGAAATGAGACATGAGTCAGGGAAGATTTGTTGCAGGAAATGAGATAATGAAGATGGAGGGAGTAGCAGTCTGTCAGGCAGGAAAGAAGAAAGATTCCAAAAGGCTAGAGGGAGGACATAGATGAGCAAGGAGTCAATGATGAGAAAGGTGAGATTGAGATACAGTAAGTAGGTTGGTGTTAGAGGAGTGAAACGGGCAGGCTGAGTTGCAGTGGGAAATGAGCAAGGTTAGGTAAGAAGCGGTGATGAAAATAATGAAACCACTTAGTTATTGACAAGATATTTAGGCAAAAAAAGATTATCAAAAAGCCTCATTCTTCTCCCTAATAACAACAGAGGAAGTGGCAATACCCACCTAGTTATCCTAACCACAACAACTGTAATTATAACAATAATAATAATAATAATAATAATAATAATAATTTTGGTATTATGCAAGGAGCTCTTTTGTACTGCACTCTTCTAGGCACTTAGGACAGATCTCTGAGCATAGTAAGGGCTCAATAAGTATAATTGATTGATTGGCATTTGCTAAGTGCTTACTTTGTGACAAGCATTACACTAAGCACTGGGGTTGATACAATTTAAGCATATCAGCCACAGTCCATGGCCCACACAGGACTCACAGTCTAAAAGGTATGGAGAACAAGTATTTCACAGATGAAGTAACTCTCCCAAGGTAAAAAAGCAGGCAAGTCGTGGAGGTAGAATTCAAACCTGGGTCCTCTGACTCTGAGATCTGGACTTCTTCAGTTAGGCCACGCTCTTTCCCATTAAGTCCACTCCTAAACAAGGCAATTTAATAAATCTATTTCCTTAAAAATGGCATGTCCTTCAATATTAAATCTCACAAGCAAACTGTCTCTTTTTTTTTCTAGAGTCTGCACTGGAAAGAACACTGAGAGACTATCTAGTCCTATTTCTAGTCCTTGGGAATTTGTTCTATTTCCAATGACTATGATCTCAACAAGTGTACAGTTCATTCATTAAATTCCACAAAGACATTATCTCATAATTTATAGGAGGAAAATCTTTGTGTCACATTTGGGCACAGTAGTCCTGGGGCAAGAAAGTTGTATTATCCAAATTCTGTGGGCATTATACAGTCTGGAACAATCACATAAACTATTCCTATTTACTTTCCCAGGCATGTTCTGCACATAGTGTGCAATAAATACCATTGGTAGGTTGATTGATTAGATGTTGATAAATGTAATTTTACTGATTGAATCTTTAGAGCAATTTAAAGAATGGCCTAAAACCGGGGCTGTTAAGTGATGTTATTTTCTAAATCAGTCTAGGTTAAAGTTTAGCTCTCTACTGTTAATCTTTACTGTCTGAAAATCTAATTCTGGTCAGTGTTAGTTTGGCCTATTGGAAAGAGCACAGGACTGGAAGTCAGAGGACCTGGGTTCTAAACCCGGCTCTGCCACATATCTGCTGTCTGATCTTCGAAAAATCACTTATTTGTGGTCTCGACATGAATGTAATACATTTCTAAATGGTAGTCTGGGTTTTTTTTTTTTGTTTTAGTCAATTATTTCTGATATTTGATAAAAATGGTAAGTTATGGCTTTAATAATAATGATAATAATAATAATAGTTCTATTTGTTGAGCATTTACTATGTGCCAGGCACATACAGGCAAATCAGGTTGGACACAGTCTCTGTCCCACATGAGGCTCACGGTCTCAATCCCCATTTTACAGATGATGTAACAAAGGCACAGAAGAATGAAGTGACTTGTCCAAGGTCACATAGCAGACAAGTGGTGGAGCCAGGATTAGAACCCAGATCCTCCTGACTGCCAGGCCCATGCTCTATCCACTAGGCCATGTTGCTTCTCTTTCAAAGGTATGCCTTACAGGTACCTCTGAAGACAAATATATTGCTGCACATGAAATTTAAAGCTATCCCTAATGTCTACAAATATTCATACACACCATTCAATCAACTATATTCTTTAACCTATTCTTCTATTACTACCTTCAATTTGATATTATTCACATAAGAATAATCACCTTGATATTAACCAAAGGACTTAATTAACCTTGCATACCAAGTCCACAATAAGGAAGGATTCACTAAATATATATATTTCATCCTAAATTGTTTTATTTTAAGATGAGACTCTCAGCCTGGCTAATATCTCTATACACCAATAATATAAAATATTTCTTATATATAACTCTCCATGTAGCATCTCAGATAAAGTACAGTAATATGCATTTTAAAGCATTTGCAGGACTAAAATGTTCTTTGGGAAACACGTTACAACTAAGGCTTGTTTCATGGGATGTTAACTGAAGCATTTTTGCATAGACACCCTCATCTATTGAAGACATTTTCTGTAAGTGCAGAATCTAGTGTGTATTAATATAAGATGAATACAAAATTCCTCACTCCTCTCATTGTTTTCAAAAAGAGAGAAGATTTTACCTATAGGTTCAATTATTAAAACCAAGTGTCAAAATATGCAATATGACACATGCAAAAAAAAGAGTTTGCATCCCATGTCATCTCTACCCCTCTTTGCCCCAGCAGATTCTACCTCTACCTACTCTGGACTATTCTTTAATTATTCATCCCTTAGTAACTACTAGAGTTTGGGCAAGTGTGAAGTATAGAGAATAAAGAAGAAAGGAGAGAAAAAGAAGAACAAAGTGAAGAGAGCCCAAGATAATGCATTAGATTAAATTGTCAAGGGTTATTGTTTTGCTATCAGAAACTCCTACCCCGGGGTCAGGACATGTTCTTTTAACTCTGACAATCTAGCAGGTATATTGATGTACCCAGGATAGACAATATGAAGAAACTGTGGAACAAGGGTTGGAAAATTTTATCCTGCCTTATAGCTCTCTATGAAAGCACTGGGTTGGTGCTGGACTTAGATGTGCCCTGGGCAGAGCTAAGTCATAAGATACATTTTCCACAGATAAAATCCTCCATGAAATAATTTTCTGCAGAGAAACCCATATCATACAACTAAGAGAACAGAACCCCATATAGATGTTTTCCATTGTTGTTAACATTAGGTCACATTTCCTCCCACTCAAGAGAGAAAATAGTATACAGTTCCTTTCCTCCCTAATCCCACATAAGATTTTTTCCTTACTTCTCCAGGATACAAAAGGATTTGTGCACATATGTTTGAAAATCAGAATAAGCCCTTATTGGACTTCATATTAGCATTCCATTAAAACATCCAGCAAGCAACTCTATATCAAAGACTAAGGGCTTAGATGTACTTATTGATTTGCACCATGAAAACCTTTGTGTGTGGTCTTACTGACATACACTTCTATTCTGAGAATAAAAGACAGATTGGTTTCAATTGAGCTTAAGAAATGTTACTTTGGTAAAACCAAAAACCACTAGAGTACATTGCTCTTTTAATACAAAATGTCTTAACATGTTTCTCTAGCATTTGCACCCACATTTAATATGGGATTATTTCTCTGGAATTTATTATGGACTCTTTGTGTATTAAACTTAAGATAACCACTGGAAGTTGTCATTCTATTAATATCGAATAAATTTCAAGGGGAAAGAGAATCTTACAAAACCTAAGGGATATTTTCAAAGAATGCTTTAACAGTTTAAACTGGAGACTCCACTCAGCAATATCTAATGCAACACTGAAGACTGAGTTTATTACACTGAGCACAATTCTTAGAGGAGGAGGATGGCCTAGTGGAAACAACAAGGTCCCGAGAGTCAGAGGACCTAAGTTCTATTCCCAGCTGTGCCACTTGTATACTGTGTGACCTGGGGCAAGTCAACTTCTCCGTGCCTCCGTTACCTCATCTGTAAAATGGGGATTAAGACTTTGAGCCCTAGGTGGGACATGTGCTGTGTCCATCCTGATGAGCTTGTATCTACTCCAGTTCTTGGTTTGGTGCCTGGCACATAGTAAGTGCTAGGAAAATACCATAAAAAAATCTCCCAAGCTAAAGTTGGAATGTAAGATATTAAGCATCCTTATTACTGGACCTCTTTTTTCCCACATATTAGGGGCTGATAGGTCTCCATATTCCAAGGACCCACAGGAATATAGTTCAATATTCTGTGATTTATCACACAGAAGAGAGATTTCCCTATCTCCCCATTCCACTGAGGCTTGCTCCCATCAGCCTCTGATAAAGCCTGGAAGCATGAACTCCTCCATTGCTCCCCTTACTCCCAAACTTCAGGGCCAACTAAACAAAAGAGAGGCTGGCCCAACCCTATGCTACCAAAGCTCTCATTGGCCCATGATCCAGCCCAGAAAGGACTCAAACAAGTGGCAGCATGGCTTTTCAACTTTCAAAATGTTGGGAAGGCCACCATCATGCCTACCGCTGAGACTTCTATGACTGTTCTAAACTGTTAAAAGCCTGAAGCCCTGTTGCTTCCGTAGTACTTATAATCATCCACGGCACGTATTTTTGTTTCTGCTTTCCTTAGACGTCTCGCCAAGTGCATTGAACCTGTATTCTTAGATTGTAGAGTTCAAGCATAATGTCTACATTTCAGTGCTTTCCATACAACAGATGCTTAATAAATATTATGGCTACTAAGATACTCCTTCATGACACTAGTAAATAAACAAAACCCTTTTAGTCTTCAAAACTCCCTGTTGGCATGAGAAGCTGGAAAGATAATGATTCCAAATACTGATTTGACTCAAACTGTGAAATATTACTTATGCTTTAAAAACAGAGAAAAGACTGAAAATTACCTGCAAGGCAGTGAGAATATTTGCTAAGGCCTGTCCATAAGTGTCATGACAATGTACACCAAGAGCACTCTGTGGGATTTCTTTCATAACACTTTCCAACATTTTTTTCATGTTTCCAGGAGTCCCCACTCCAATTGTGTCCCCCAAAGATATCTCATAGCAGCCCATGCCATACAGTTTCTTAGATACCTGTTGAGAAAAGATGAAGCTCTATTAAAAGTAGGGCACTGAGGAGGCATGAGACAAACAATAAATGATCAATCCCTACATTCATCAGCAAGGATAATCTAAACATAAAAAGAAACAGTGTGGCCTAGTTGATGGGTCCTAGTCTGGCCTGGGAGTCAGAAGGATCTGGTTTCTAATCCCTGATCCCCCACTTGTCTGCCGTGTGACCTTGGGCAAGTGACTTAACTTATCTGTGCCTCAGTTACCTCATCTGTAAAATGGGGATTAAGACTGTGAGCCCCATGTGGGACCTGGACCATTTGCAACCCGATTAGCTTGTATCTATCCCAGCCCAGCGCTTAGTAAAGTGCCTGGCTCATAGTAAGACCTTAACAAATACTATAAAAAACCTTAGTTCCAAAGATGACCCTTCAGAAAACAAATTGGCTTCTATTAATAGAATATACTAGTGTTCAAATTAAAATTCATTAATAAATGGGAAAGCATCATAAATTTATTTTCCTATACATGTGAAGGTACCCAAAATGTTATACAAGGAGCTCTTGTCTCTTTAGGAAAAAGATCAAGTCAGCTTTCACCTAAGTTAGCTTTATAGGGCAACACTAAAAAGGCATTTGGAAACTGGTTTAAAATGCATTTCTAGGTATGTAGGAGGTTTATTCAAGCACACTCAAAATAAGCTTTTTAAATTAAGATTTAGCCGACAGAACAGCTGGGCAAATGAATGCACATTTGTTTCTAGGGAGGAATATCATTTGCAGTGCCCTGATAATGCATCAGCCATTCAAAAATTCCATAAATAAATTTTGGGAAACACATTTAAAGTATTTCCAAGGATGGGGCCTGCTGAAGTACTTTGTTAACTTGAAAGAAAAGGGGCATATACTGTGCATACACTGATTATTCTGGGCACATGCATAAAATTTAATAATATGCTGTGATTTTTCCCAATAATCATTACTGTTTTACAAAGAGACTGTTATTGGTTAAGCAATTACACTCTTTATCGATGAGTCACTAAGTCAAAGACAGCAGTAGAGTTTGTACTGATGGAGAGTCTTTAAAATAAAGTGGAAGACCTGCTATTCATTTGGCATTATTAAGTTTTCCAACTGACTAGTCAATACATTTTGGAGATACTATAAGTTAAGAGTCTATTAGGTGCTACGACCTAATTTATTTCCTTTCTTTTACCATGGAGATCTTTCTCGTGGCATGTTATAACTGGGATTTATTGAGTGTTAGCCAGATGATTTTACTAGCAGCTGACTACATGCTCTCTTGAGACCTTGTTCAGTAAGACACTTCCCTAGCTCTAGACCCATGGAACAGAAATAACACTTCAAACACTTCACTCCAGCAACTTTGCCTGTACTTCAAAATTAGTAGCAAAGAAGCCTACCTTAGCACTGGATGAGAAATAATACTGTAATAAGACATGAAAGCATCTATTATTGATCTTTGGATCCTCTAGAAATGAGTAGGCCTTCTGCCAAGGAAACTAAAATCCCCCTATCTCTGAGGAATCAGTCTTGCTAATCCAGCATGGAATGTTTCACTGTAATGCCCCCACTGTTTCTTTTTCAGAATTTCGAACATTATGTAAAATACATTCTGTGTTAATATTTTTAGGGTAATATAATGGAATTGAGCATTGTTTGGAATAGGACAGGAAAATTCAATGACAGACATAACAGAAGACAGATAGACTCATCCACACCTTCACCGTTTAAAAAGAAATCTGCAAGGAGAATGGAAGCAGATACATATTTTTAATGATTCTTGTTTAACAACCTGCCTTTCCATTTTCCCCTGCAGATCTGTTCACCAAATCTCCACTGGTGACAGCTGCTTTCAAGAGCTGGATCATTCTTATTTCTCATTATGGAATAATATCGTCAGGGTAGACTTTCCTTAAAGTAAGTGCTAAAGGAGAGTAGCTTCAGATGAATTGCAGTCTGCTTCACTTTGTGCTTTCATAATGCTGATTTTCCACTTGTGACATAACCATCAGTGAAGCTTTCAGTACTGCTTCACTTAGAGCCCAGCCACTTTTACCTTTCATTTTTTATTAAAACCAGCTAAATCATATCCCTTAACCTACCATAAAAGGTACCATAAAAACTTAATCACCTGACATGCATGAGGCCAAAACCAGTCCATCTAACTGGATATTCCAGATAATTGAGTTTTATCCTGGCACTATCGGAGGTGCAGGCTTTTTCTGACATGGGCCTTCATGTACTACAGGGCTATATGGGGTCATTGCCTCAGGGCTGGTGGGAGTCCAGGTGACCTCAAGAGAATCCAAGATCATCTCCTAACTCTGGGACTGTTCCCTCAAGACCCTGAAGATCCCAGACAGACTCCTTATAGGAGTATTAGGCAGCCTCTCATAAAGGCTCACAGAGCCAAGAGATGTGGAATCCAGATAGGGAAGTTTTATCGGCATTTTACAAATCTGAATAAAAAACCTGAACCACTGTGTCACAGGCTTGTCACATTGACTGTGCTGTAGGAAACCCATAAAAGAGAGAAATTAAGGTGAAACAGATAAAAAAACTCACACAAAAAATCAATGTGCCACTTTTAAAAAATGTTCTATAAATGATCAAATGTATTAGACAATACATGGAGGTGAAGGCCAAGTGGTATGCTTTAAAAACCTAACAGGCCAGGCTAAAACTTCACAAAATATTTGAAGTTAAGGAAAGGACAAGAAAACCTTCATACTCCAGGGGCAAAGGGGCTCTTTAGCCGATGCCACCCAGAAGCCATTGAAATATCTTGAGACAAGATTGCTCTCAATGGACTTGAGTTATCCTCAGGGTTGAGTGGCAGAAACCTCTGGCTACTCTGTTGCTTTGTCCCCTGCTGATCACTAATTCCTTCTCCCCCCACCCCCAATCTCTTCTGGTCTGGGTCTCTGCTAGAAATTTTCCATGCGGATACATGGTTTTCTCTCAGATTACATGTTACTTTAGGGTATTTTACATATAAAGTTGTTTCCACTATCCTCTCTAAGCAAAAGCCTTGGTCCCTGTGGCTCTAAGCACAGCTCAGAAAACTCTCTGTATTTCTACAATTATCTCTGGGTCTAGAGTGGCCAAACCTTAGCCTCTGTACCACTCTACTGATATTTTCATTAGCTGTGATAATGAATAAACATTGGCTTTGGTTCATTCTGGTGGAGAGTCTAGTTCAGCCATGATGCCAGAGGCCTTTCCAGAGTTAGCAAAAGATCCTGGCTAGCTTCTCTCACATTTTTTTTCCCCTGAATTATTCTGAAAGTATAATGATCCCTATTCTTATTAGTTATAATCCTAACAGTGTAAATCAGATAAGCGGCTCCAATCTTAGGAAGCAGCATATGCTACTGGCTCTTTGAAGCGGCAGCCCATTTTCACATAACAACCATACACAAGGGTAGCATTTTTCATCAGTGGGAAAAAGATGAGAGAAATAAAAACTTCATGCATATTCAGAATTGCTGTATTATTCTTATTATGAAATCAAGAAGGCAATAGATATGTTCTTACTTCAGCCACCTTATCAGGTGCGATGCTTCCTTCATATGGACAGCCCAGTGCACAAGACACATACCTAAATGTGAAATACATGTAAATGCACTGTATATGATTAACTTTTTCTACACAAACGGAAATAAAAAAGTCAAATAGATATTACCGAACTATATTTTATACACCTCTTGTCTTTTCATCCCACAGATTTACCATGAATCAACTAATAATAGATTTTTTGGATGCTGACATTTTCTACTATGCTGTCTAAAGACAATCTTGTCAAATTTGACAATATTCAAAATTGTTCCAGAGCAGTGGGATGAAAAAACAAACTTGTTTATTAAAAAAATCACTTGATAGTTTATTAAGCCCTTACTCTTATTCTCCTTCTTCCAGGATCACACTGCAACAGTTCCAACCTATACAGTATCTGCCATATTCTCAGGTATGTCCAGTAAGCAATTCCAGCTTTCAGTAGTTCGTATTGTAAGTTGTATTGTAAGTTCTTTGTTGTGTCTAATGCAATTGTCCCTTCTCCAATTGGTCACAGTCATTTAATCAATCATTATTTTTGTTTTATTTTTTCAAAATTATTTGTTATTATTAACAAGAATAACAATATTATTTGTTAAGTGCTTATTATGTGTCAGGCACTGTATGAAGCACTGGGGTGGATACCAGAAAATTAGGTTGAACACAGTTCCTGTCCTGCATGGGGCTCACAGTGTTAATCCCCATTTTACAGATGAGATAACTGAGGGACAGAGAAGTGAAGTGACTTGCCCAGGGTTGCATAAGCAGACAAGTGGTGGAACTAGGATTAGAACCCATGACCTTTTGATTTTCAGGCCCATGCTCTATCCACTATGTAATGCTGCTTTCCATTGAGTGCTTACTATGTGCCAGGCATTGTAGCATGTGCTGGGGTAGATACAAGCTAATTAGGTTGGACACAATCCATGTCCAATGTGGGGCTTACAATCTGAATCCCTAGTTTTCAGATGAGGTAACAGGCACAGAGAAGTTAAGTGACCCGCCCAAGGTCACACAGAAGACAAGTGGCAGAACTGGGATTAGAACCCAGTTGCCCTGATTCTCAGCTCCATGCTCTATCCACTCAGTCACACTGCTTTCTTTTATGCTTATTCTATGCAGCACACTGTACCAAGCACTTGGGAAAGTACAAAAGAGTTGGTAGACAAAATGAGTACAGAATGAGATGGAGAACATCGAACCAATAGTCTTCTACCTGCCATTATTATATTTAAGGAACTTGTCACCCTTCAGCCTGTTTAACTCTGGCCCAACAATCCCAAATTCTTTTAGCCTTCACTCATTGCTTCCATTTTCCAAAGCTTTGACTACTTTTTTGCTCTCTTCTGGACCCTTTCCAAATTTTCCACAACTCTCAGGATGTGGAACCCAATACTGGACATAATGCTCTCGGTAAGGCCTGAAAAATGACTGGCATAAAGAGCCGATTATGTCACAACTCCCATATGTCCCTTTCCCTTGAACATATCCCAGCAGTGTCCTTTTTTTTTTATTAACAAATGCTACACTGTTGAGCAGTATTACTCAAAGTTACCTCAGCCTTTAGTCCCACTATGTAAAGAACATGTGAAAAAAATATTTACTATTATTTCAAATACTTAGACTTACAAGTTTTTTCAACACTGTCCTACTGGAATTCCTCAATTTAAAACTCAAACAACTAGAGGGGACAGTTCAATCTGAACAATTACCACTTCATTTTCTAGCTCTTCTCGCAAAAGGTACACTGAAACTGACTTTCTCCACCTGTCTAAAATCTCCATTTCCTTCCACTGGTTAAGGCCAGGAAAGGAGGGCTTTCATGGAAGTAGGATTCTTGATTCTTGGATAACTTGGAGAAGAGAGTGTCTGGGCAAAGTTCTTTATGCACAGACTTCACATATTTAAAATTTGATTTTTCCTTCCCACTCCTTTACTCTACACAACTGATACAACCAAACAGCAGATCAATAGCAGTTATTAAGCACTTAGCATTGTATGCACAGGTTGGTTTTGTATACAGATAATTATTGTGAACAGTCCTTCCAAACTCTACCCATCAGCCACAATGGCTTTCTGTTGACACTGCACTGCTCCTGAAACAATGTCCATTACTTGAGTATACATTGCTCTGGTGCTTCTGCTGTTTTCGGCCCAGGTCTGCCTGGTTGAACTGAGGAAAACTATGTTTTAGGGGGGCGATTTTGCTACTGCTGTAGTTCTGTGTTTTCCTTTTTTTTTTTTTCTTTTCCCTGGTTTTTTGTAAGCCACTCTATCATTCTTGGAGATGTCTTACCAAAAAAACAAGATTCCAGTGGTTTCTGCTAATATTCTATTTGGTGACCACAGATTACCTACCTTCTTATATATCACTTTGTAATTGCAGGTTGAAGAACCCCGGAACAAGAAAATGTGGATAGCTCATTGCATACTATCACCACTTCTGCAAAAACAACTCAGGCCCACTTCCTGCATACCTATCCCCTCTGTATCACTGGTGTCTGAACGACACTCACCCTAAATGGCAAGGAGTCAGAAAAGGTAATGCTATTGCATTTCATGGGCAGAGTGTGCAATTCAGCAAGATATTTTCAGATAGGGGTACTGTGGTGAATGACTTTTCACCATTATTAACAGCAGCAGCTTCATGGACAAATCTACTATTGAGTTTTGATGTGGAATAATAGATTTTTGATAAAGATGTGTATAATTGGCAAAAGTATTTTTGTCAACTAGCCATATCTCCAGTTTAGAGCCATGAGATAGCAAAATAATTTCTTTATTTCTTTTGTTCTTAGGAGAAATGCCTCAGTCCAGCAGAACAATTTTTTTATGGTATTTGTTACACCTTTACTAAGTGCCAAGCACTGTAGTAAGGTAAACACCGCCCATGCCCCACATGGGGTTCACTGTCTTAATCCCCATTTTACAAATAGGTAAGTGAGGCAAAGACAAGTTAAGTGACTTCCCCGAGGTCATACAGCAAAAATGTGGCAGAGCAGGGATCCAAACCTGGATCCTTCTGACTCACAGGCCCATGTTCCATCCACTAGGCTACACCACATCTCGTAATTGGATTACAGCAGTTCTTCTCCTAAAGGTAATAGTAATAATTAAGTGCTTACTGTGAATGAATAATACTTACTAAGTGCTGAAAGGAAAAGTATTTGCAGCTTCTCCTGAAGGAGTAATGGTTTGGGTTTTGAATTTAAAAGGAATACAAACTGCAGATGACCTGAACATACTAAGTTAGTTTATTATAGTTCACCTTATAGATAATTGGCTTGAAACATTTGGTCATTATTCACATTGAGAATTTTTGCTCCCTAAGAGATAGCACAAAGGAAGACTCCTCAGACAAAGAACTTAAAACCTCACCTGGAGAGTTGTGAATTGGGAGGCTGCATACCATTTGTAAAGATGGCGCCTACACACTACAGTGTCTCTCCTTGTTCTTCGAATACAATTTCTCTATCTCAACTGGTCTGGCTGTATACTCTGAAGAATAGTCTGTGGCACTGGTGGAATTTTGCTGACATGGACAGGATAATCTGGGATATCGTTTGAAAGGAATTGGAGCATTTAGTACAATATGCTGCTCACAGCAAGCATTCAATAAAAAACATTGATTGATTGATCTTCTCCAGAATTTGGCAATTTTTGGTGTATCCCATAGAGGCTGTATAAAGCAAAATCACTAGCCAAATAGCAGATGACATGGTTGAACTGATGTATTCAGCCAAAAATTCATTTAACCTCCCATTGGAAACCCAAATATGTGGCTATATAAAACATACAAATATTCCTTTTTAAACAGATGCCCCTGAGAAATAAACAAAAGAAGAATGGAAAGAAGCTGGGGATTTTAGCTCACTGCCTGATTTTCATTAAACCATTTGTGTACTATAGCATGCCAAGCTTTCACAATCAACATGTGTTAAAGACATATCTACAGTCAAATTAACCTCATCACTTAGTTTCAGAAATACCCTATGGTCACAACTATAGCTGTTTATGTAGCCGGAAACTCAGCTTCTTAAACTCAGATGTCGATGCTGAACAGCTATTATAACAGGGTAAATTTGGATGTCGTGTTGCCACCCCAATTCAGATGTATTTATTTTTATTGGTCAGACAAGAATGCACGTTTAAGCCTTTCACAGAATGCAGAAGTTGAAGTTGATTTGTTACATGCCCTCATATAGGAAGTTGTTTGTCAGAGCAAATTTTGCTACTGGGCAGAGGAAAGGAGAACAAGTAATGACAGATGTCTTCTTCAAGAAATGAGGACATTTTCTACTAGCATTCAAGTACCGAGCAAACAAATGAACCCACTATCCACAGGCCATGACATTTCTTTTTTCTTTACTTTCAACTAAATAACAAGCAAATTGCTTTTGTTAGCTGTCTAGCTAAACCCCAATAATAAGACTAATGAAAAAGCTCAAAGAAAGTCCAACTGTTAGAAGCCACCTTCAAAAAGGTCTTAAATAATGTCTTATCTGGGCCTAGACCTGTGATGAAAAATGAATATGCAACAAGAGAAGTTAGAGAAAACAGCATTCAATGTGGAATAAAGTCTGTTCCAATGCTTATAGCAAATGACTACAGAGTTGTTTCAGAAAAAACTAAAGGCATAAACTAGGGCTTCAGAAAATCTATTTGTGAACAAGCAATCAACTTAGTGATTGAAAAAGTGAGTGTTCTGGTCCTCTTTAATTTTATAGTTGGTTAATTTGTAGCCTACAGAAATTCCTCTGATCACATCCTATTCAGTGCCTTCTTTTGATGTCCACAATTAGCCTCATGCATTACAAAATTAATAGTTTAGGAAAACAGCAAAAGTACTACGAAAAATAAAGTGAAAATGGGAGACTGTGTCCAATAGAGTCTCTTTTATGGCATCAGAAATTGAGGATACTCTTTCTAAAACTATTTACAAACTCATCCAAAGAAACAAGGGTGTATATATATATATACACATATATATTTATATAGATCTTTCTATAGATACATATATCTGCTGTATATAGATACACATTTATATGTTTATATACGTGTGTGTGTGTATGCGTGCGTGTATATACCACAGATTTTATCAGTCCTACCAGATTTTCAAGAATCTACCGCAGTGCTCAGTACAACGCTTGACCCATAGTAAGTGTTTTACAAGTACTATGTCAAGTTTTCAGTCTGTCATTCCTGTGGTAGATGGCCTCTCATTTTATAGGGGCTCACTCTACAGAATACTGCAGGCATTCAATTGTTTTGTACATATGGATATTATATATATATATATTTATCTGATTAATAATAATAATTAGGGTCATGAATATATGTATTTGCATATGCATATACATATAGTTATTCTAGAATGATCATTTTCTCTCTGAAAATGTGTATGTGCAAATGTATAGCCCATATACTCATAAAACTATGAACGAGGATGTAAACATGGTGGGAGATCTATGATAACCAAAGAATGAACATGATGATAAGATGGAGCTATTAAAATTAATTCAAAAGGAATGTTCCAAAAGGAGAGAGGAAAAGGGAAATTTTTATATACCTAAAAATAGCATGAAGAGAAAGCATTTTGCTCACAAAGGATTCAAGACTTCAGAAAATAACCAAGAGAAAAGCAAAAAGTAAGCAAAAATTTTTATGGGCAGCTTAAGGGAAAAGCAGTGTTGCCAAATAGAAGGAGCACAGTCCTGGGAGTTAGAGGACCTGGGTTCTACTCCTGACTCCACCACTTGTCTGCTGTGTGACCTTGGGCAAGTTATTTAACTTCTCTGTGTCTCAGGTTCCTTATCTGTAAATGGGGATTAAATCCTATTTCCTCCTACTTCTACCTCCTACTGTGTGCCCCATGTGGAACAAGGACAGCATTCTACCAGATTTTCTTGTATCTACCCCAGTGCTTAGTTCAATGATTGACACGTAGTAAGTGCTTAACAACTTCACTGTGGGAAGGGAATGTATCTGTTCACCGTTGTACTCTCCCAGGTATTTAGTACAAAACTATGCACACAGTAAGTGGTCAGTAAATATGATTGAATGAAGTACCATAATTAAGTTTTACTCTGTCATCACTGTGATACATGCCCTCATTCTACTGTGGCTCCCTGTATAGAATACTGCATGCATTCAACTGCTTTAACTCAAGTAATGTGCAATGGGGCTCCAGATAATAATTATAGTATTTGTTAAGCATTTACTATTTTCCAAGCATTTTTCTAGGCACTGGGGTGGTTACAGTGTAATCAGATTGGACTCAGTCCCTGATCCATATGGGGCTTAGTCTTAATCCCCATTTTATTATTCAATTCAATCATATTTCTTAAGTGCTTACTGTGTACAGAGCACTGTACTAAGCACTTTACAGATGAGGGAACTGAGGCCCAGAGAAGTGAAGTGACTTTCCAAAGGTCACACAGAGGACAAGAGGCAGAACTGGGATTAGAACATATGAAAACATTATGGTCTTTAAAAAAGTCTACCCAATTACAAGCATTCATTTTCCTTGATCATTTGACAGAGTATTTGTCTTTGCAGTTATCCCCTGACAAAAAAACTGAACTAGGTAGAACAGAGTCAAGTGATTGGGAAAATCAGCCCACTAAGCTTTTCCTATATAAACAGTTAAGAATGAGCAAACATTTAGGACAGACCTAACAATGCCCAGCATGCTTTCATTCAAGTTTGGAAAGGTTCTGTAGAAAGCTTGTTTGCAATTTGCCACTTAAGTATCTAGGATTTGTGGCAATTTCCTCCAATCAACATTTAGATATCAGAATAACATTTGCTGAAGCCAACAATTCTTTTATGCTTACAAATAAATACAGTTTAGATAAAGGCAATCCAAATTTTGTTGATTCCATGAGGAGAGTATGGTTAAATAAACCAAAAATTATGTGTAATGGAAAAAACAGCAGTTTGAGATTTTCAGCAAGAACCAAATATGAGGCTCTTGAGGAACTGAGTTGAATGAGAATGTTACTGAAGATAATCTAATCTGACAAACTACTTTTGCACACATAGAAAGCCGAATAAAAAATAAAACAATCACACATCATCATGCAAATAAAAGCAAATTAAATTTTATAGTACAAACACAGAATGACCCAATATATCAACTATTGGCCTGGTCTCTATTTTTGTTTTGTATTTTTACATCACTACACATCGCACAGTATAGCAATATTATTCACTTATTTTGGCCATCCAGGAGGCAATGTAACAATAATCACGATATTTGTTAAGTACTTACTATGTCAAGCACCAATCCCGCCCCCTCCTACCTCACCGCCCTTCTCTCCTTCTACAACCCAGCCCACACCCTCCGCTCCTCTGCCGCTAATCTCCTCACCGTGCCTCGTTCTCGCCTGTCCCACCGTCGACCCCTGGCCCACATCCTCCCCATGGCCTGGAATGCCCTCCCTCCGCACATACACCAAGCTAGCTCTCTTCCTCCCTTCAAAGCCCTACTGAGAGCTCACCTCCTCCAGGAGGCCTTCCCAGATTGATCCCCCTCCTTCCTCTCCCTCACCAACGCCTCCCCATCCCCTCTACCTTACATCCTTCCCCTCCCCACAGCACCTGTACATATGTTATTTAAATATGCTTGTATGCATTTATTACTCTATTTATTTATTTATTTTATTTGTACATATGTATTCTATTTATTTTATTTTGTTAATATGTTTGGTTTTGTTCCCTGTCTCTCCCTTCTAGACTGTGAGCCCACTGTAGGGTAGGGACCGTCTCTATATGTTGCCAACTTGTACTTCCCAAGCGCTTAGTACAATGCTCTGCACACAGTAAGCGCTCAATAAATACGATTAAATGAATGAATGAATGAAATACAAATTAATCAGTCACAGTCCCTGTCCCATATGGGGTACACAGTTGAAATAGACAGTCTGACTAACCCCTGCCTTCCTTTTTCATCCTTTCAGCCTCCCTTAGTACCTATGTACATGTATGCTTATTTATCCTACTTGTTAATTTATTTATTCATTTTCTGATGACTTTCATTTTTATCAGTTATTTCTAGACTACATATCCAATTGGTGTTAGCTGGTTCACCTCAATTAGAAACTCCTTGAGGGAAGCGACCATATCACTTACTTTGTTTACTAAGTACTGCTAAGTGCTGGTCAGTACTCCCATTTAATTCCATGAAAATCAGAAAAGAATATTAAAACAAATAACTTCCCAAGGAAATAGTAAAAGGCATTATTGCATTGCAAAGCCCCGAAAAATTGACCAGAATGTTGACACGTGATCAAATAGCAACGTAAAGACATACCAATAACGAACATTTTGAATTAGCTTAGTTTCGTGTAAAACGGCAACATATCCTTGTTTTTCCTCCTGCTCCACTATCTGTAAGTAATTATTGTCTGTATGTCCAACCCACTAGATCAAGCGATGCTATTTGAGTGCTTACCCGTCCATTTCTTTACCTTCCTTAGAAGCCTATATCATCTGCCTCCACCACCAACTGCAGATTCTAGTAACATTCATCTACGACTCCTACCACTCCTCAGGTCCTACCTCTACTTTTTTAATCATTTTGATCCCACTGTCACATTTTTTCTCTCTTTCTTCATGTCTACACTGATCCTTCAGGACTTCAATATCCACATAGTCGTTCCTGATGACCCTTCCGCTGCTTACCTTCTCTCACTCCTCAACTCCACTGACCTCCTGCACCATCCCACCTCGCCTTCTCACTAACTTGGATACACACCCAATCTCATCATCTCTGGGCACTGCACAATCTCTACCCTCACCAACTCTGAAAAACCTCTGTTTGACCAAAACTTCCTCACTTGACTTCTCACCCACACACCTTTTCCACATAAATCTGAACTATTCCCTCACAGGGACTTCTGATTTTTTGACCCCCAATCCAATTTTCTCAACCCATCATGCCCCACTTAGCCTCCATTCCCAAACTATCCTTTGATGACCAAATTGACTTTCTCAACACCATCCTCTCTACTGAACTGCCCTAACTCTCTCCCCTATCCCTTCATTGATCTCTTACCACTGACCCACAGCCCTGGATCACCTCCACAGTCTATGTTCTTCACTCTTGAGCACAAGCCTCAAAGTGCTGCTGTTGGAAATCGAGATAACAGGCCGACTTCACGTTTATCCTTGCGTGCCTTAACTCTGCCCTCTCCTTTGCCTGGGAAAATTATTTTTCCACTCTTATTGACACCCATGTCCACTGCCTTGGCAAGTTGTTCCAGATATTTAACTACCATCTCAAACCCTTCCCTCTCCTGCTGTCTCCCCAATCCCTGGCCCCCTGTGACCTGGCCATTTACTTTGTTAAAAAAACTGACATGATCAGATGTGATCTCCCTAAAATTGCCCCTGTCTCCCCCCACCTCCTAGCCCTTCTTCAACTCTTCCATCTTTCCCAGCATTACCTTTAGAAGAGGTCTCCTACCTCCTCTTAAAATCTACCCCCTCCGTCTGCACAACCAACCCCATTCTTTCATACCTTATCAAAACACTTTCCCCCTCCCTTCTTTCCTCCTTAACAACCACCATCAACAGTTTGCTCTCCACTGGCTTCTTCCCCACTGCTTTCAAATATTCCCATGTCTCTGCTATCTTAAAAAAACCCTCCCTTGACCACAAGGTTCCCTTCAGTTATAGCCCATCTTCCTTCTTCCATTCCTCTCCAAACTCTGTGACTGAGTTGTTCACATCCTCTCTCAATTTACTTTCCTCAAATTCTGTCCTTGCTCCCCTCCAATCTGGCTTTTGTCCCCTTCACTCTATAGAAACCACCCTCTCAAAGGTTGCCAATGATCTCCTTCTTGCCAAATTCAACAACTCTATTCTGCCCAAATTCTCCTCCACCTATCAGATGCCTTCAACATTGTCAACCACTCTCCTTCTCCTGGAAATATTATCCAACCTTGGCTTCACTGACACTGTCCTCTGTTGGTGATCCTCATCTCTCTGGATGCTCATTCTCAGTCTCCTTCATGGGCTTCTCCTCTGCTTCCCACTTACTAACCGTGGGTGTCCCTCAGGCTTCATTTCTGGGTCCCCTCCTATTCTCCAGCTACACCCACTCCCTTCGAGAAGGAATTCAGTATCTCCTCTGTGAAGCTTATACCCAAATCTACATCCTGAGCCCTGATTTCTCACACTCCCTGGAGTCTTGCATTTTCTCCTGCCTTCAAGATATCTCTACTTGGATGTCCTCCCATCACCTCAAGCTTAACATGTCCACAGCAGAACTCCGTAACTTCTCACTCAAACCCTGTCCTCCCTCTGACTTTCCCATCAATGTAGGTGGCACCATTATCCTTCCTGCCTCACAATTCTGTAATCTTGGTCTTATCCTTGACTACTTTCTCATTCAACACACATATAAATTCATCAGTAATTCCTGCTGGTTCCACCTTCACAACATAGCTAAAATCTGCCCTTTTCCCTGCATCCAAACTGCTACCACGTTAATACAATCACTTATCCTCCTTCCACCCACCCTAACTTGCTCCCTTTATTCCCATAGCACTTATGTATATATCTGTAATTAATTTATTTATATTAATGTTTGTCTCCCCTCTAGACTGTAAGCTCACTGTGGGCAGGGAATGTGTCAGTTTATTGTACTCTCCCAAGTGCTTAGTATAGTGCTGTGCACACAGTACACTCATAAACATGATTGAATCAATAAATGAATGGATGAATCCTGCCTTGATTTTTGTACTGGCCTCCTTGCTGGCCTCCCATCCTCCTATTTCTCCAGTCCATATTAGACTCTGCTGACCAGATCATTTTTCTACAGAAATGTTCAGGACATGTTAGAGGTTTCCCATCCACCTTCACATCAAACAGAAACTCTTCACAACTGGCTTTAAAGAACTCAGTCACCTAACCCCCTCTTACCTCACCTCTACTCTCTAAAACCCAGACTGCATGCTTCACTCCTCTTATGCTATCCTTCTTATTGTTCTTCGATTTCATCTATCTCACCTCTGACCACTCACCCATGTCCTGCCTCTGGTCTGAAATGCCTTTCCTCTTCAAATCTAACAAACAATTACTCTCCCTGCATTCAAAGCCTGATTGAATAACTGTGGTATTTGTTAAGTGCATACTATATGCCAGGCACTGTTCTAGGAGCTGGGGTAGATACAAGGTAATCAGGTTGTCCCACATGGGGCTCACAGTCTTAATCCCCATTTTTCAGATGAGGTAACTGAGGAACAGATAAGTTAAGTGACTTGCCCAAAGTCACACAGCTGACAAGTGGCGGAGTTGGGATTAGAACCTATGACCTCTGACTCCTAAACCCGTGCTCTTGCCGCTAAGCCATGCTGCTTCCAAGAAGCCTTTCCCTGACTGAGCTCTCCTTTCCTCCTCCACTCCCTTCTGCATCTACCTGACTTGTTCCCTTTATTCATCCTTCCTCCCAGCCCCACATCACTTATGTACATATCTGTAATTCAAATTTATTTATATTACTGTCTGTCCCCCTACAGACTGTAAGCTCAGTGTGGGCAGGTAATATATCTGTTTATTGTTATGTTGTACTATCCCAAGCACTTAGTTCAGTTCTTTGCACACAGTAAGTGCTCAATAAATATGATTGAATAAAAAAATGAATGAAAGAGCCTGGCTCATAGTAAGCACATAGTAAATACCATAAGAAATAAACAGGGTGGATAAATCCCATGGCAATGCAGGGTGAGCAATACTTAACTACTTTCACTGTTTAACTCTTCAGTTGGGGATTTTTACTCTTCTTTTCAATTTCCCTGAATTTCATTTTTCCATGTGTAAGAAGACATGGAGCAGTCAACAGCCTATATGTTTTTGGTTAGTCTGTTTCTTCAGACAACGGAGAAATACATTTGCTTGGCTCTGATGATAAATACTATATATAATATTGAATTCATCTGGCTAAGGCCTTCCATGGGTCAACCAATGGTCAAATGAGGCCCAGCCAGAGACTACAAAATTACTAAATCTTACATTTCAACATCTTTTTATGACTTGTTCTTTAGGGTAATAACATTGGTAACTTCGACTGATAGGCAAGTGTTTATTTTTTTAATTTCCTAACAAATACATAAAGATACCCTCTAATATCAACTTTTATAGCAAACATTTTAGTAGTACTTTTCACTAAGATTTGACATGCTTGAAGAATGGGAGTATTTCTTTCCTTTAAAAGAATGTTCTGCCTGTTTCTGATGACCGATGTTGTAAATCCTAAATTGTTTAGGATGTAACATACATCTACATCTCTGAAGCCTGATATCTTAGTGAATTGGGAATTATGAATTTCATTATCTTGAAAAATATCTTGGCAATACAAGTACTTAATATTTAATTTAGATATTATTATGAATTGCATTGATAGAATACAAGCAAAGTGGTGCTTGACTCATTTTTTAATAGTAATAATGGTTTGCACTGAGCCATCCACATCTTCCCTAAACCAACTGCACACCTTATGAAACATCTGGTTAGAAAATTGGCACAGTCTCAGCAGAAGACCCCGCTGTCCCCTCGTCTGGTTTATATACATTTAATCTGACACATCCTCTGTACCTACCATTGTGGTATTCACCAAAGAAAAAGTCTATTGATGGTGGGAGACTTCAAACCTGCATACACCTTAGCCAAGTAGGTAATCCAGGATATTGGTTAATTGCATAATCCTGTAATTATGCAACTAAAATAGTCCTATTCTGTAACTAAAATAGCCCTATTTAAGAATCCCCAGTTTACCTGAATGGAAAAGGGGACTGGAAAAGGTAGCTCTATAAATTTCCTATCTCATTCAGTTCTACAATAAAATGCAGTTGCTTTGTTGTACATCTGTGGTGGAAAAATCAATTATAAAGGCTTATATTAAGGAAGTACCAATTGTATCATGCATGGACCATGACAGTCTCTTACATGACGATGACAACAGTCATCATCCTGTAAGAAGAACTGCTCTGATAGCATGTTAACTGGCCAGATACAGAATCACAGCATTAGGGGAAGTTACACAATTAGAAGAAGGCTTGCTCACAGAATTAGGTCCTTGTCCTCTCAACAGCTTTTTATACTACAGACTACCCCCTGCTCCTGGATATGCTACTTAACCTTGGGTTTTTCTAACACAATTCTTTTCTGGTGCTCCTTCTACTTTACTGGCTGATTCTTGTCAACCCCTGTAACGAGCTCCTACTCTACCTCTCATCCTCAAAATGTGAGTGGAATAAAGTATGGACCTGGGTTCTAATCCCGGCTCTGCTGCATGTCTTCTGTGTGACCTTGGCCAAGTCACCTAAATTCTCTGGGCCTCAGTTACCTCATCTGTAAGATGAGGATGAAGAGTGTGAACCCAATGTGGGACAGGGACTGTGTCCAACCTGATTAGCTTGTATCTACCGCAGCACTTGGAACAGTGTTTGGCACATGGTAAATGCTTAACAAGTACCATGATTATTATTATTATTAGTTGAATTCTGGGTTCTCTTCTCATCTCAGTATGCAGTCACTCCCTTGCGGAGTTCATCTGCTCCCATGGCTTCAACTATCACCAATATGTGGATGTTTCCCAAATCTACTTCGCTAGTCTTGACCTCCCTCCTCCTCTGCAGTCTCACATTTACTCGTGCCTTCAAGACATGTCTACTTGAATGTCCCAGGGCATCTCAAGCTCCAACATATCCAAGATAGCTGTACTCATTTGCCTTCCTAAATACTCTCCTGCCCATATCTTTCCCATCACAGTTCACAATAGCATCAATCCCCCAGTCTCCTAAACCCCAAAACTTGGACTGCTCTTGATTCTCCCCTCTCTTCCATGCCCTTTATTCAGGCTACCATCAAATCCTGTTAATTATTCCTCTATGACATCTTCAGAATCATCCCCTGCCTCTTGACCCAGATTGCTATTATTCTGGGCCAGGTATTTGTCCTATCCTGACTTGACTACATCTACCTCCTCACTGACTTTTCTACCCCCAGTTTCTCCCTTCTCCATTCAAAGTTCACTCTGTTGCCCAATCTTCTAAAGCCTTACTCTACACTCACCTCCCAATTCCTCAGAAACCTCCTATGATTGTCCAGACCTTTCCACATCAAGCAGAAAGACTTACTGGCTATAAAGTCTTCAAAAAGCTCTCTTCCCTCAAATCATTATCACTCTTCTCTCATTAAAGGCCAACTCATATGCTTAGTTCTTCTCAAGCCAACCAAATCATTGGGCCTCACTCAGAACACATTCAGTGCAAACCTCTTGCTCAAGCCCTCCATTCAGTTGGAAATCCCTTTCCCTTCGTGTTTGTCAGAACAATGTTCTCCCCATCTTCAAACCTCTTTTTAGATCACATCTCCTCCAGAAGGCATTCCTTTATTAGTCTTTTGCCTCCCCATCCTACAGTTGTCTCACCTCAACAACTGCCACTTCAGCACTTCTGCATCTCCTAAGGACTTGTGAACTTACAGAACCCCATCTCCAATGCTGTAGCAGTTACATGCAATCTTTAGATTCTACTACTCCCTCCTATCTGTAATTTATTTTAGTATATTTTGCTCTTACTACATTTTAAGCTGAGAGCAGAAATTCCATATACTAATTTCTTTGTACACTTATAAAGATTTAGTATAGAATTTTACATACATATAGTAGGCGCTCAGTATACACTATTGATCAATTGAAATTAATGTAGCAGTTAGTATCACGAAAAATGGCAAAGCACCCGGACCCAGAAGCATACCCGTTGAGAACTGCAACATGGGAAGGGGCGATCTGTTTAAACATTTATACAAGCACTTCCTCTAAATAAGGCACAGTCAAGGAAATGTCACAGGATTTCAAAAACACCACGGTCATCACCATCTTCCAAAAGGAAGTCAAAAGATCAGATTGCACAATTATCAAGGCACTTCATTACTCTTCAATCAGTCATTACCAGTCTTCACTGCCAAAATATTTGTTAGAGTACTCCTGGATTGGCTATTAAAGAATATAATTGAACAACAGCATGGTATAGCCAACACAATCTCTTGCGGTGGATCAGATGCAGTCAAAAACAGGGAAAAGCAGTATGACCTAGTGGATAGAGCATGAGCCTGGGAGTGAGAAGCTCATGGGTTCTAATCCCAGCTCCTCCACTTGTCCTCTGTGTGATCTTGGGCAAGTCACATCACTTCTCCGTGTCTCAGTTCCCTCATCTGTAAAATGGGGTTAAAACTATGAGTTCCATGTGGTTCATGGACTGTGTCCAGCCTGATTATCTTGTATCTAAACTAGCATTTAGAATAGTGCCAGGCACATAGTAAACACATGACAAATATCACAGTTATTATTAATGTTATTAAGCACTAGAATATGTTTCCACATCTCTGGGAAACTCTTCCAACTCAAATGGTTTGGGGCATCACCCAAAATCCTAGAAAGAGTTAAACAAAAATTGCTGTAGGCATACGATTGGTTTTGATATGAAGTGATTTACTATCAGTTTCACCGAATCTGTTATGTGTATCAGGCTGATAAATCTAAAACAAAATCAAAGTGATTCATCAGTCTGCACCAGGAAAGCCATACAAAAATCTACATTGGAAACCTAGATCTAAATACTGTCACAGATTCTGTTCCCTCAGCAGCACTCTAATAATAATAATAATAGTAATATAATAATAATTATTATTATTACTATTAACATTATTATTATGGTATTTGTTGAGTGCTTAGTATGAGTCAGGCACATTTCTTAGAGCTGGGGTATATACAAAACAATTTGGTTGAACACAGTCCCTGTGCCATATAGGGCTTCACAGTCTTAATCTCCATTTTACAGATGAGGTAACTGAGGCAAAGAGAAGTTAAATGACTTGCCCATGGTCACTCAGAAGACAAGTGGCAGAGCCAAATCAGAATCCAGACTCTGACCTTTATTGTAATAATAGACAAAATAGACAGAAGCACACACCATGGGCTAGTGGATAGAGCATGGGCCTGGGAATCAGAAGGACCTGGGTTCTAAACCCTGCTTTGCCACTTGTCTGCTTTGTGACCTTGGGCCAGTCAGTTGACTTCTCTGTGCCTCAGTTACCACATCTGTAAACTGGGAATTAAAACTGTGAGTCCCATATGGAACATGACTGTGTCCCTCCTGATTAGCTTGTATCTACCCCAGTTATTAGTACAGTGTCCAGCACATACTAAGCAATTAACATACCATTTAGAAAAAAAAGGAGAAAACAATAGAAGGCCAGAACTTCCTTTGTGAGACTGTCAAACAGAATATGGGGCAGCATGGTATTAGGATCCAACCTAAACTAAACATCTAGAAAAGGTGAAGTGCTGCTGCCCAACCCTATCTATGGCTCTGAGACCTGAACTCTGCCAAACACTACATTTGACTCCTTGAGAAATTCCAGTGGTGTCATTTATGGGCTATATTGAATATCAAATGACCCATGAAATTCTAGAGCAAACTCAGTCTCCAAGCATTGAAGCTATGCTCACCTTAACACAGCTGTACTGCTGGCACATTTGAGGAGAATAAACAACAACAGGTTCCCCAAACAGCTGATATATGGTCAAGTGAAAATCCAAAAGCAAAGATGAGAGAGGAAAATTTTTAAGGTTACTAATAAAACAAAGTCTCAAAGCTGCATTCTATCCAAAACCTCAAAATGTGTTACCACCAAGAGGTGAGCAAGGACACTACAATAAAGAAAGGGCTGTTCCTTTAGAACTGAGGGCTTTGAAATACTTTAGAGTTAAGGATGAAAAATAAAAAATAGTACCAGATATTGTAAACATAAAACATGAAAACACAAAGAGGGACAAACCTTACATGTGCACAATGTGGCTGGGACTTGCAGTTTAGCACTCCTTCATGCACAATGCCCCAATAGGTGAATTCCACCATCAGAAACATTCTTCCAAGATGAAAAACAACTATATATACTACATATGTATAAATGCATTTATTATGTACTTTTCATTTTTCCTCTGTCTTTTTCAATTTAGAAAACTGCTGGAAAAAATAACAGGGGTTTTCAAAAATGTCACCTGAATTACACATTAAAGAATGAAGCTTTTACTATAGATGCTTCAATGCCATTTCATGTGCAAAGTATGTGTAGTAGTAGTTAGCTGACCACACATTTTATAATCCTGATTTGGCACAGGATTTTGGCAGAATGCAACCCAGATGTTATCCAAAGTTTCGTTCGTGTGCAAAAAGTGAGTGTGTGTGTATACATATATCTCAAACAATAGACTTTATGGCTCTAATTAAAAACTACTATTTAGACCAAATGCACATTTTCTTTTTTATAAACATTTAAACAGTTTCAGTAAACATTTAGAAAATGTGTACTGCTTTACAGACTTTAAATCTGACAGCTGACAGCATAAATTTTCTGGATGATGATCAAGTACATGTTGATGCAGCTGTTGCAACAGCAAGACATTCTGAAGCTTTAACTTTGGTTTCAACTGAACATTTTTTACAAGATCCACCAATGGCCAATGATTTACACTGACTATGTGAATTCTAGATTGCCAGGGAAAATATGAAGAGAAATTTGAACCCTGTGTTAAAGAAAAAAAGAAAGTATTTTTCAACTGCACTTCAAAATGTTACATCACTAATTTCCTAAAAAGAAATACAGTTTTGAAATAAAAATTTAAAAACAGGAAAACACCCATATGGCAATCTACCTAAGCTATCTTTTGTATAGGAGCTTGGCTAATTTTAACTTCTTAGTAACAAGTAAAGTGATACTTGAATTTTATTCTGGATTTCCTAAAAAAACTGCTATAATAAGGTGAGAAAAAGAAAAGGTTGAACATTCTGTTTTCAAAGAATTCTTTCCACTAGAAAAAGTAGCCCAACAAAGGTAGGCTTTTAAACTGTATTTAGAGTACAACTGCAGGTACTTTTAAGTAGCAGAACTCCCACCTCTGGAAAACAACTATTAGGGACTTTGATGTAATTCAGTAGTTTGGACCTGGTCCAGAAGTGATCAAAGTAAGACAGATGGCAGAAGGGAAGAGTGTAATCCAGGATCACTGATGGAGAGGCTCAGCCCCAAGCACCCACTTGGCACAAATGTTCAAGAGGCCCTCAAATTCTCGATGAAAACCTGCTGAAATAACCATGCCCTTCAAAATCCCACTGTAGAAGCCCATGGGAGATTTGTAGACTAGGGTATAGGGAAAATAACCAAAATGGAAAGGGTGGAATCTGGGCTCAAGAAATAGGGGTTTAATGAAAAGAAAATAGCTTAATACAATTTAAGAGTAGGAAAAAGAGACAGAAGGAATGGACATATAGGAAGTGGGTGGTGAAAATGTCAAAACTTTGTAATGAAAACAGTGATCTCTCTCTAAATAAAAGTGTCCTTCATACTCAAAGAATATGCCATTAACTGTGTAATTCACCAATTAGTATGTGTACGGATGAAGAGGCCAAAGTGAAAGTCACAGTCACAACTGCATGGTGAATACAGAAAGGCTGTTCTTTGTTGTGCTGACATGTTTCTTACTTGTAGAAACTGCCAGTTTTCACTTCTGCTTCCTTGTGTCAGGATTCTTAAAAGTGTCTGGTAGAGTACACTTCTTTCTTGGTTGCAGTGTGCTATTTTGGATTTACTTCCAATTTTTAGCTGAAATGCAGTAATTTGAGGAGCTTTTATTTAGTGTATTCTTAAACTGACAGTTCTACTCTTGCTTTGTTTCCCAATTCACCTTACCATAGAGCAGTGATATGGTTAAATTACTGTTGTCTGTTCTCACATGTCTCATCCAGAGAACTGTGTTGAGGTGAATATAGCTTCAATACTAGGAAATGGACTTTGTTCTTTGTTATCCTGTTCTTTCATTTGATGTTAAGTTTGTCCACTAAGCGGCACTGATGGAAATCTATATAAAGTCAGTTGTGGCAACAGTGGAGAGTCCAGATCTCAAAGACTAAGAGAAGGTGAAAAGCACTACCACTTTGAGACCTGAAGTTTGGTCTGGGCATATTACCACACTGCCACAACCCTTCCAGCCTTCCAGTGAATATCCTGGCTTTTTTTATTCCATTTTGTTACTAATAATGGTTGTGGTATTCATTAAGTGCTTACTATGTGCCACGCACTGTACTAAGTGTTGGGGTAGATACAAGGTACCCAGTTTGGATACAGTCCCTGTCCCTAAATTTGTATTGATGACATATATTTTTGGTTGAGGGTATGGCTTAACGTGCGCCAGTTGATACATCACCTTAGTTTTCTTTACAATGTTGGTAAACCATAACATATTACTGGATTGAGAAAGCAAATTTGCATCTCTTCTGGGGTGCATGCCTCATCTGTCAAATGGGGATTAAGACTTTGAACCCCATGTGGGACAGGGACTGTGTCGAATCTGATTTGTCTGTATCGATCCCAGAGATTAGTACAGTGCCTGGCACATAATAAGCACTACACAAATACCACCATTAAGCCTCTACAGCACAGTTAAATTGTATTTAGCAATGCTTGAATGACTGTGTTTGGGACTTTGGGTAATAATCAAAGCCTATTGATTTGGAAGTGCTTCAGAAAGGAACAGAACTCCCTTCTAATCAATCAACTAATCAATCAATCATATTTATTGAGCGCTTACTGTGTGCAGAGCACTGTACTAAGCGCATGGAAGGTACAAGTTGGCAACATATAGAGACAGTCCCTACCCAATGGTGGGCTCACAGTCTAGAAGGGGGAGACAGAGAACAAAACCAAACATATTAACAAAATAAAATAAATAGAATAGGTATGTACAAGTAAAATAAATAGAGTAATAAATATGTACAAACATATATACATATATACAGGTGCTGTGGGGAAGGGAAGGGTCTCTTGCTATATCCACAAGCATGGCTGCATGGAATCTATTCAGTAGGACTAGACTTCCTGCACACCCCTGCTTTACCCCATTAGTAATGGGGAATGGAGTGAACAGGATGTTCCCAACTCTGGTAGACTCTGGTCCCCCTGACTCTTTCTTCTGCCCTTCCCCATCCCCCCTGCCCTACCTCCTTCCCCTCCCCACAGCACCTGCATATATGTTTGTACAAATTTGTTACTCTATTTATTTTACTTGTACATATTTACATATTCTATTTATTTTATTAATATGTTTTGTTTTTTGGACTACTGCACCAGCCTTCTCTCTGATCTCCCATCCTCGTGTCTCTCTCCACTTCAATCCATACTTCATGCTGCTGCCCGGATTATCTTTGTCCAGAAACGCTCTGGGCATATTACTCCCCTCCTCAAAAATCTCCAGTGGCTACCAATCAATCTGCGCATCAGGCAGAAACTCCTCACCCTGGGCTTCAAGGCTCTCCATCACCTCGCCCCCTCCTACCTCACCTCCCTCCTCTCCTTCTACTGCCCAGCCCGCAACCTCCGCTCCTCCACCGCTAATCTCCTCACTGTACCTCGTTCTCGCCTGTCCCGCCATCGACCCCTGGCCCATGTCATCCCCCGGGCCTGGAATGCCCTCCCTCTGCCCCTCCGCCAAGCTAGCTCTCTTCCTCCCTTCAAGGCCCTGCTGAGAGCTCACCTCCTCCAGGAGGCCTTCCCAGACTGAGCCCCTTCCTTCCTCTCCCCCTCATCCCCCTCTCCATCCCCCCATCTTACCTCCTTCCCTTCCCCACAGCACCTGTATATATGTATATATGGTTGTACATATTTATTACTCTATTTATTTATTTATTTTTCTTGTACATTTCTATCCTATTTATTTTATTTTGTTGGTATGTTTGGTTCTGTTCTCTGTCTCCCCCTTTTAGACTGTGAGCCCACTGTTGGGTAGGGACTGTCTCTATGTGTTGCCAATTTGTACTTCCCAAGCGCTTAGTACAGTACTCTGCACATAGTAAGCACTCAATAAATACGATTGATTGATTGATTGATTGATTGTTGTCTGTCTCCCCCTTCTAGACTGTAAGCCCGCTGTTGGGTAGGGACTATCTCTATATGTTGCCAACTTGTACTTACCAAGCACTTAATACTGTGCTCTGCACACAGTAAGTGCTCAATAAATACGATTGAATGAATGAATGGTAGAACATGCCTGCTGTCATGAGCTAATCTCAAAAATGTTAATGAACTCTTCAAGACCTTTAAATTTACTAACCAGTTTCCTGGTGTTAAATACTTCTGTGAGGTCATGAAAATCATTCAGAATCCTTAGTGCTGCTTCCTGTATTTCTCTTGTATATTTACAAGAGAAATATATGCATATGTTGCAAGACCACATGTGCTGTGCTATGCTGTAACAGGTTTACCTTTGAAGCCACACTATGACTGTGAGAGGGTGGATGGATGATTTTTCATTGACTGACCCAGAGGTACTCTGGCCAGGATCTTGTTGGTGATGTTTTTATTGTGATGCTAATGATTCCCAAATCCACAGCTCCAGCCCTGACCTCTTTCTTTCTCTACAGTCTCAATTTCCTCTTGCCTTCAAGACAAGTCTACTTGGATCCCTCACAGGCACCTCGAACTTAAAATGCCCAAAACTCCCCATCCTCCTACCCAAAACTTGTCCTCCTCGAGACTTTCCCATTACTGCAAATGACACCATCATGCATTCTTTAATAATAATAATAATGATGGCATTTGTTAAGTGCTTACTATGTGCCAAGTACTGTTCTAAACGCTGGGGGAGATACTAGGTAATCAGGTTGTCCCACTTGGGGCTCACAGTCTTAATCGCCATTTTACAGATGAGAGAACTGAGGCACTGAGAAGTTAAGAGACTTGCCCAAAGTCACACAGCTGGCAAGTGATGCAGCTAGGATTAGAACCCATGACCTCTGACTCCCAAGCCCGTGCTCTTCCCACTGAGCCATGCTGCTTCTTCATCCCAAAGTAGCATGAGAAGCAGTATGGAATAGTGGATTGAGCACAAGCATGGGAGTCAGAAGGTCAAGGGTTCTTGCCTTCAAGCCGTCACTTGCCAGCTGTGTGACCTTGGGCAAGTCATTTCACTTCTCTATGCTTCCATTATATCATCTGTAAAATGGGGATTAAGACTGTGAGCCCCATGTGGGCCATGGACTGTGTACAACCGGATTTACTTGTACCCACCCCAGTGCTTAGTACAGTGCTTGGCACATAGTAAGTGCTTAACAAATATCAGTTATTATTATTATTGTCATTACAAGCCCATATCTCTGGCATTTTCCTGAACTTATCTCTCTCATTCAACCCACATTTTCAGTGTCAACAAATTCTGTCAGTTTTACCTTTGCAGTATCTCTAGAATCTGCCCTTTCTCCTCCAACCAAACTGCAATGATGCAGATCCAACCACTTATCATATCCTGACTTGACTACTCCACCAGCCTCCTTGATGATCTGACTTTCCCCTCTCCAGTCCAAACTTCACTGTCCTCCCAGATCACTTTTCTAGAAAAAGCATTCAATCCATTTCCTCTCCCCACTAATCAAAAACCTCCACTGGTTGCCCATCCACCTATGCATCAAACAGAAACTCACTCACTCCCATCCAACCCCTCCCCACTCCTTAAACCATCTTCCCCATAGAGCACCCCCCTTCCAACAACAGCCTCAGCCAAGTGCGTCCTGTGTAACTCCTGCTCCATTATAGGAAAGCTCCCCTTCATCCTTGACCTGTTCCTGCCCCAATCACTGCTCCTCCTCGCTATCACTGAAACCTGACAGCCCAGATGACACAGTCTTCCTTGCTGCCCTCTCTAGGGTGGGCCTCATCTGCACCTACTCCCCAAGACTCAGTAGGAAAGGGGTTGGAGTTGGTTTCCTTCTCGATCCCCAATGTCACTTTCACACCATTCCACCTCCCCTATCCCTTTCTTTCCCTTCCTTTGAAACCCATATCATCAGCTTCTACCACCCACTCCAGATGCTAGTCACAGTCACCTACTCCCCCCACAAGGCTTCACATCCAATTTTTCTAACCATTTTGATCATTTTCTCACATTCCTTCTCTTTCTCCATCCCTACATTGATCCTTGGGGACTTCAAAATCCACATAGTTGTTCCTGAGGACACTTCTGCCACCCTCTTTCTACCACTCCTCAACTCCACCTATCTCCTGCTTCATCATCAATCGTATTTATTGAGCGCTTACTGTGTGCAGAGCACTGTACTAAGCACTTGGGAAGTACAAGTTGGCAACATATAGAGTCAGTCCCTACCCAACAGTGGGCTCACAGTCTAAGAGGGGGAGACAGAGAACAAAACCAAACATATAAACAAAATGAAATAAATAGAATAGATATGTACAAGTAAAATAAATAGACTAACAAATATGTACAAACATATATACATATATACAGGTGCTGTGGGGAAGGGAAGGAGGTAAGATGGGGGGATGGAGAGGGGGACGAGGGGGAGAGGAAGGAAGGGGCTCAGTCTGGGAAGGCCTCCTGGAGGAGGTGAGCTCTCAGTAGGGCCTTGAAGGGAGGAAGAGAATTAGCTTGGCAGATGGGCAGAGGGAGGGCATTCCAGGCCCGGGGGATGACGTGGGCCGGGAGTCCATGGCGGGACAGGCAGTATCCTCAGAGGAGCTCTCCTCCCTCCTCTCAAGTGCTACTCCGGCCACCTGTGCTTCTGATCCCATTCCCTCTCATCTCATGAAATCTCTCGCTCCATCCCTTCTCCCCTCCTTAACTTCCATCTTCAACCGCTCAATCTCCACTGGTTCCTTCCCCTCTGCCTTCAAACATGCCCATGTCTCTCCCATCCTAAAAAAACCCTCTCTTGACCCCACATCACCTTCTAGTTATCGCCCCATATCCCTCCTACCATTCCTTTCCAAACTCCTTGAATGAGTTGTCTACACGCGCTGCCTAGAATTCAACAACAACTCTCTCCCCAACCCCCTCCAATCTGGCTTCCGTCCCCTTCATTCCACGGAAACTGCCCTCTCAAAGGTCACCAATGACCTCCTGCTTGCCAAATCCAATGGCTCATACTCTGTCCTAATCCTCCTTGACCTCTCAGATGCCTTTGACACTGTGGACCACCCCCTTCTCCTCAACACGCTACCTGACCTTGGCTTCACAGACTCCGTCCTCTCCTGGTTCTCCTCTTATCTCTCTGGTCGTTCTTTCTCAGTCTCTTTTGCAGGCTCCTCCTCCCCCTCCCATCCCCTTACTGTGGGGGTTCCCCAAGGTTCAGTTCTTGGTCCCCTTCTGTTCTTGATCTACACTCACTCCCTTGGTGACCTCATTCACTCCCACGGCTTCAACTATCATCTCTACGCTGATGACACCCAAATCTACATCTCTGCCCCTCCTCTCTCCCCCTCCCTCCAGGCTTGCATCTCCTCCTGCCTTCAGGACATCTCCATCTGGATGTCTGCCCGCCACCTAAAATTCAACATGTACAAGACTGAACTCCTTGTCTTCCCTCCCAAACCCTGCCCTCTCCCTGACTTTCCCATCACTGTTGACGGCACTACCATCCTTCCCGTCTCACAAGCCCGCAACCTTGGTGTCATCCTCAACTCCGCTTTCTCATTCACCCCTCACATCCAAGCCATCACCAAAACCTGCCGGTCTCAGCTCTGCAACATTGCCAAGATCTGCCCTTTCCTCTCCATCCAAACCGCTACGCTGCTCATTCAAGCTCTCATCCTATCCCGTCTGAACTACTGCATCAGCCTCCTCTCTGATCTCCCATCCTCGTGTCTCTCCCCACTTCAATCCATACTTCACGCCGCTGCCCGGATTATCTTTGTCCAGAAACACTCTGGGCATGTTACTCCCCTCCTCAAAAATCTCCAGTGGCTACCAATCAATCTGCACATCAGGCAGAAACTCCTCACCCTGGGCTTCAAGGCTCTCCATCACCTCGCCCCCTCCTACCTCACTTCCCTTCTCTCCTTCTACAGCCCAGCCCGCACCCTCCACTCCTCTGACGCTAATCTCCTCACCGCGCCTCATTCTCGCCTGTCCCGCCATCGATCCCCGGCCCACGTCCTCCCCCTGGCCTGGAATGCCCTCCCTCCGCACATCTGCCAAGCTAGCTCTCTTCCTCCCTTCAAGACCCTAATGAGAGCTCACCTCCTCCAGGAGGCCTTCCCAGACTGAGCCCCCCCTTCCTCTCCCCCTTGCCCCCCCTCCATCCCCCCATCTTACCTCCTTCCCTTCCCCACAGCACGTGTATATATGTATATATGTTTGTACATATTTATTACTCTATTTATTTATTTATTTTACTTGTACATATCTATTGTATTTATTTTATTTTGTTAATATGTTTGGTTTTGTTCTCTGTCTCCCCCTTCTAGACTGTGAGCCCACTGTTGGGTAGGGACTGTCTCTAAATGTTGCCAACTTGTACTTCCCAAGCACTTAGTACAGTGCTCTGCACACAGTAAGCGCTCAATAAATACGATTGATTGATGAGGCATTGCTGCTATTTTTAGTTGTAGGTGTTTAGATCAAGCCTTGCAGAGCCTGCCCTGCTGATTAGGACTCGGACCCCCTCCTTCGCTTGCTTGCTGCGCTACAGCTATATGAGTACACCCAATAAAGAGGCAGAACTGATCACTTTGGCTGGATGTCTGGTCTTTGGCTCATTGTTGCTCAATCTAAAGAACCTGTAGCCATCTTCTGGTCGGTGACCCCAGCTGACTTGGGGGGAGAGGGCATCTCCCCACAATCTCCCTAAAAAATCCTCTGCCCCTCTCCAGTTTCTCCCTCTTCATGCCCCTTCTAAAATTTTCTCATCCTACCCATCAGTATCTCTAGAGATCTCCTGCATTTTCTCATAATCTACCCCCACCACCTGTGCACCTTATCAAAACACTTTCCCCCTCCCACATTTCCTCCCAATTTCAAGACATCTCTATTTGTATGTACTTCCAACACCTCAAACCTAACAAGTCCAAAGCAGAACTCCTTATCTTCCCACCCAAACTCCTGACTTTCCCAACACTATAGTGACACCACCATCCCTATCCTTCCTGTCTCACAAGCCCATCACCTTGACATTATCCTTGACTCCTCTCTCTCATTCAACCCTCATATTCAATCTGTCACTAAATCCTGCCGGTTAAACTTCACAACATTGCCAAAATCCATACTTTCCTCTCCAGTCAAAGAGTTACCATGCTAAACCAAGCACTTATCCCAACTTGATTACTGTATCAACCTCCTAACTGACCTCCCTGCCTCCTGTCTATCCTCAATTCAGTCCATATTTCACTCTGCTGCCCAGATCACTTTCCTAGAAAAACATTCAGACCATGTTTCCCCCCTCCTCAAGAACCTCCAGTAGCTTCCCATCCACTTCTGCATCAAACAGGAACTGCCTACCATTGGCTTTAAAGCACTTAATCACCTTGCCCCCTCCTATCTCCCCTCAGTACTCTCCTGTTTCAACCCAGTCCACACACTTCGCTCCTCTAATGCCAACCTATTCACTGTACCTCAATCTTGTCTATCTTGCCACCAAACTCTCACCCATGTCCGGCCTCTGAACTGTAATGCCCACCCCATTCATATCTAACAGATAATTACTGAAGCACATTTCAATGAGGCCTTACCTCACTAAGCCCCTCTTTCCCCTTCTCCCACTCCCTTCTGCATCACCCTGACTCATTCCTTTTATTCGCCACCCAACACCCCCAGCCCTGCAGCCCTTATGTACATATCCAAGATTTTTTTTATATTAATGTCTGTCTCCAACTCTAGACTGCAAGCTCTTTGTGGGCAGGGAATGTGCCTGTTATATTGTTGTGTTGTATTCTTCCCAGTGCTTAGTACACACAGTAAGCCCTCAATAAATATGATTAACTGAAGGCACTGAATCAGCTTTTGCACTTCGCCCTTATCTTACTGAACTCCTACTACATCCTAGCCCACACACTTTGATCCTCCAATGCCAACCTAGTCATTGTACTTTGATCTCATTTACCTCACCACTGATTCACCATCTACATCCTCCCTCTGGCCTGGAACTACTTCCCTATTCATGTCCTACAGTCCACCACACTCCCCACCTTCAAAGCTATGCTAAAATTACATCTTCTAAAGAGGCATTCTCTATGTCCTCACTTCTCCTACTTGCTTCCCCCTCTGCATTTTCTATACATTTGGATCTGTACCCCTTAAGCCCATAATATTCACGCTAACCCCAACCCCACAGCAGTTATATACATATCCTTACACTCTGCCATTTTTCTTATTTGTAATTTATTTTAATGTCTGTCTCCCCATCTAGATTATAAACTCCTAATGGGCAGGTATCATGTCTACCATCTCTTTTATATTGTACTCCCTCAAGTGCTTAGTACAGTGCTCTGCACACAGCAAGTGCTCAATAAATGCCTCTTGATTACATGATTGACTGCATGTTCTTTACCTATATTGGTATGTCAAAATGAGGATCTGAATCTGAATAATGAAATGGGAAGCAGTGTCGCCTAGTGGATAGAGCAAAGGACTGGGATTCAGAAAGACCTGGGTTAATCCTGGCTCCACCCTTGTCTGCTGTGTGACCTTGAGCAAGTCACATAACTTCTCAGTGCCTCAGTTCCCTCATCTTTAAATGGATATTAATACTGTGAGTCCCACGTGGGACATGGACTGTGTCCACCCTGAGTTGCTTGTATCTACCCCAGTGCTTAGTACAGTGCCTGGCACATAGTAAACGTGTAACCAATGCCATAGAAAATGCTACATGGTGTTGTTGGTTTTGCTACAAGTAGATTTTTATTTATAAGTCATTTGTGCTCAACCAGTGCCAGTCTTAGTAAATTCATATACCCATGCCCAGTGCTTTAACTGTTATCTGGTAGATGGAACATGAGAAAATGCCCATCTGTTGCTGATCTCACTCCCTGGCTCCGGGTCTCAGGGCCTGGCTCCAAGGAAAGATTCTTGTCCACTTCTGTATTCAGGCTCATTATGATATGAACACAAAGACAACTGTTCACTCTATTCCCACATTAGCCAGAGGATGATCAGCAGGGAAAAATGTTTCTTTACAAACCATCCTTCCTTGGGCCAAGTCATTGGAGGGACATGGAGGCAGAAGAAGAGAATGCAAATATAAAGAGAGAAATAACTTGTTTCCTTCCTTTCTACTGCCTGGATCCAAGAAACATTAGAACAAAAGCTCTCAGGTCCAGAAGACCGGCTGACAAGTATTTTGGCTTTCAATATCAGAAAAATGAGAGGAGCCATAAAAACCCATTTTCAGGGGCCTGAAAGTAAGAGGCGGGGAACAAGTCCTTTATGGAAATCCAATGTCTAAATAATATGTGAGTTTTATGCCCTATATTTCTCCATTGAAAATAAACACACTAGAGGATTATTAGGGGAGGAGGACATGAGAAGGTGAAAAAGAATGAAGTGCCATTACCCAGGTCAGGGTTCTGGAATGTCCCCAAACAAATCTGCCTCAACCTTTTCAAGACACTGTCCCACCTAGTAAAAGCTCTCTCACCAATTGTAAAATTCCACTCCTCTTTGTTTTCAGAGTACAGATTAGCTCAACCTTTACATCTTCCATGAGACCTTTATTTTTTCTGGTAGTAAGAAAAGGAACAGAGTAGCTACAACTCAAAGTTAAATTTGAGGTCTCTTCCACATATGATGCATATTTACATAACTATTTAGAAACTGACCCACAAACATCTACAGTCTTATTAAGTTTATGTTCCCTCATCTTAGTTGTATTGGATGGCATTTTGGTTGGGACTGTTTAAGATCCTAATTTCCAGAATTACTCCTCTCCTGTTACCCAGTGAAAGAATGCATGCCTTGTTTAGAACAAGGGTTTCAATAAGATTGGGACACCAAGGAGGAACAATGGCTGGGGTCTGGCCACCAGCTGTACCTCCATAATGAGGATGTCATTAACACTGCCCAGTAGACTGGGCTTCCTACATGGCTGTTTTTTGACAGTTTCTCTCAGCCACAGATGGATGCAGTGCTAGCGTGGACTGTGAAAGTAACTGGACCCCAAACAGGGAGTCTCTGCTTAAACCAGGAAGAAGTCTAGTTTGAGTGAAGAGTATGGAATTCTATTGAAATCATCCTTTCTCCTCCCAGAGGCACAATATTGCAGTATGAGGCTGTAAGGGCCAGAATAGAGTTCAGTGTATGATAAATTAAGCCATAAATTGAAGATTGGGACATCAAGGAGGAGCAATGAAAATGATACCTCCTCCCCCTCCCATCCTCTTACTGTGGGGGTTCCCCAAGGTTCAGTGCTTGGTCCCCTTCTGTTCTCAATCTACACTCACTCCCTTGGTGACCTCATTCGCTCCCACGGCTTCAACTATCATCTCTACGCTGATGACACCCAGATCTACATCTCTGCCCCTGCTCTCTCCCCCTCCCTCCAGGCTCGCATCTCCTCCTGCCTTCAGGACATCTCCATCTGTATGTCCGCCCGCCACCTAAAGCTCAACATGTCGAAGACTGAGCTCCTTGTCTTCCCTCCCAAACCTTGTCCTCTCCCTGACTTTCCCATCTCTGTTGACGGCACTACCATCCTTCCTGTCTCACAAGCCCGCAACCTTGGTGTCATCCTCGACTCCGCTCTCTCATTCACCCCTCACATCCAAGCCGTCACCAAAACCTGCCGGTTTCAGCTCCGCAACACTGCCAAGATCCGCCCTTTCCTCTCCATCCAAACTGCTACCCTGCTCATTCAAGCTCTCATCCTATCCTGTCTGGACTACTGCACCAGCCTTCTCTCTGATCTCCCATCCTCGTGTCTCTCTCCACTTCAATCCATACTTCATGCTGCTGCCCGGATTATCTTTGTCCAGAAACGCTCTGAGCATATTACTCCCCTCCTCAAAAATCTCCAGTGGCTACCAATCAATCTGCGCATCAGGCAGAAACTCCTCACCTTGGGCTTCAAGGCTGTCCATCACCTTGCCCCCTCCTACCTCACCTCCCTTCTCTCCTTCTACTGCCCAGCCCACACCCTCCGCTCCTCTGCCGCTAATCTCCTCACTATACCTCGTTCACGCCTGTCCCGCCGTCGACCCCCGGCCCACGTCATCCCCCGGGCCTGGAATGCCCTCCCTCTGACCCTCCACCAAGCTAGCTCTCTTCCTCCCTTCAAGGCCCTGCTGAGAGCTCACCTCCTCCAAGTGGCCTTCCCAGACTGAGCCCCTTCCTTCCTCTCCCCCTAGCCCCCCTCTCCATCCCCCCATCTTACCTCCTTCCCTTCCCCACAGCACCTGTATATATGTATATATGGTTGTACATATTTATTACTCTATTTATTTATTTATTTATTTATTTTACTTGTACATTTCTATCCTATTTATTTAATTTTGTTGGTATGTTTGGTTCTGTTCTCTGTCTCCCCCTTTTGGACTGTGAGCCCACTGTTGGGTAGGGACTGTCTCTGTGTGTTGCCAATTTGTACTTCCCAAGCGCTTAGTACAGTGCTCTGCACATAGTAAGCGCTCAATAAATACGATTGATTGATTGATACTAGGGATTTAGGTTAACATCTGTGAAGGCAGCATCCTTTGCCCTTGACCAGTATGGAAGGAATTTCCAGTCACACATTGGGATGTCAGTCACCCTCAGGTCACAGAGACAATCTCACCATAACTGCATTATCATCCTACCCAAAGGACAGGACTCACATATTCTAAAACATATATACAACACACTAGATGGTCAATAAATACTCAGTGCCAGTGGTTAGTATAAACTCAATTTTCAAAATAGATTAAGACAAGCAGTATGGCCTGATAGAGAATGGGCCTGGGAGTCAGAAGGACTGGGGTTCTAATCCCGGCTCCACAATTTGCCTGCTGTGTGACCTTGTGCCTCAATTACCACATCTGTAAAATGGGGATTAAGACTGTGAACCCCATGTGGGGCAGGGACTGTGGCCAACCTGATTTGCTTGTATCTACCACAGTGCTTAACACAATGTCTGGCAGATAGTAAGCACTTAACAATTACACAGTTGTCATTATCAAGGCCTAAGGAAGTCCCGGAGAAAAGCACAATTTCAAGTACCTGAGACTTTAAATGAAAAAAGAAAAAAAAATTGAAGTCTGTGGTTTATAAAATGCAATTGCTTGCAAAGTTTCATAAATACCCTCGCACTGGTATATTCATGTGTCTTGCTGATTTAATGACTGCTTCAAACTTGTCCATGCTTTCTCCAATGGAGCAGTTAATATTCTTTCTGCTGAAGGATTCCGAGGCTGCCCCAAACACAGACACCTCACTGGCTCCTGCTGCGACCTGCAAAACAGGATTCAAAGCTCCCATTCAATCAATCAATCAATCATATTCATTGAGCTCTTACTGTTTGCAGAGCACTGTACTTTATGCTTAGGAGAGTACAATATAATATAATGGATGCACATTCCCTGCCCACAATGAGCTTATTCACTCATTTGTGTACTAAGTACACTGTGCTCTTGGGAAAGTACAACAGCAGACATAAACATTCCCTGCCCACAATGAGCTTACAGCCTAAAGGCATGTCACCAGTCCTCCAGGGACAGGTTCCTTCAGTAATCGGGGAGGGGAGGGGAGGGGAGGGGAGGGGAGGGGAGGGGAGAGAGAGAGAGAGAGAGAGAGAGAGAGAGAGAGAGAGAGAGAGAGAGAGAGAGAGAGAGAGAGAGAGAGAGAGAGAGAGAGAGAGAGAGAGAGAGAGAGAGAGAGAGAGAGAGAGAGAGAGAGAGAGAGAGAGAGAGAGAGAGAGAGAGAGAGAGAGAGAGAGAATGGGAAGCCTGAGTTTTATATAAAATGTATTCCGTGAGGCTTACTGAATTATGTCATTGTTTAGGCACAATGGATTGAACTTCCCTTTCGGGAGGAATATAATCAATTAGCAATATTAGAGCTTCCCTACCGGGAGGAATACACTCATTTGTTAGTCGCATGTGGGGGGACACAGCTAGCTCTCACCAGGTGCTCTCCCTACATGGGAAAAGTCCACTTGAGTTCCCCCACTCACACTGGGGGCAGCCAGCTCCCACCACGTGTTTTCCCACCCAGGATGAATTCACTTCTGTGCATTGCCCGTGCGCATGGTGAGGCTGCCAGCCACGTGCTCTCCATATATGGGACGAACCCACTTATGTTCTCCGTCCACAGCGGGGCACCTGGCTCCCACCCATGGACGTTAGGTGAGACACTCACCCATCCTGTGGCCCTTCCCTCAGTGTGTTGGAGAGAGAGAGAGAGAGAGAGAGAGAGAGACAGAGAGAGAGAGAGAGAGAGAGAGAGACAGAGAGAGACAGAGAGAGACATGGGGGACCACTGCTGCTGCCCCTATTGCTGCTGCCCATCTCGATATTCTGCCCAGAAGGTCAGAGGCCAAACGTATTTATATGACCTGTGGCTTGGGCCAATCCTGCTTCCATCCTCTGCTTGCTCAATCTCCGCCCCTTTCATCCCCCATACCTAATTTGGTCGGCACAGAGGTGAGGGACACCTATCTTTCTGCCCTGCTCCTCTCCGGCCAGAGAAGTTGCATCAGAGGTGGCATTTTGACCTGAGGATGGCCGATGCCCAGGGCCACCTTGGCGCAGAGAAGCAGCACGGCTCAGTGGAAAAAGCCCGGGCTTTGGAGTCAGAGGTCATGGGTTCAAATCCCGGCTCCACCAATTGTCAGCTCTGTGACTTTGGGCAAGTCACTTAACTTCTCTGTGCCTCAGTTACCTCATCTGTAAAATGGGGATTAAGACTGTGAGCCCCCATGGGACAACGTGATCACTTTGTAACCTCCCTAACCCTTAGAACAGTACTTTGCACATTAAAAAAATGGCGCTTTAAAAAATGCCATCATTATTATTATTGACAGAAATCAGTACAAGTACATAAAGATATGTACATAAGTGCTGTGGGGCTGGGAGGGGGGAAGAACAAAGGGAGCAAGTCATTCATTCATTCATTCAATCAATCGTATTTATTGAGTGCTTACTGTGTGCAGAGCACTGTACTAAGTGCTTGGGAAGTACAAGTTGGCAACATATAGAGACGGTCCCTACCCAACAGTGGGCTCACAGTCTAGAAGGCGGGCTCACAGGCTAGAAGTCAGGGTGACACAGAAGGGTGTGGGAGAAGAGGAAATGGGGAGCCTAGTCTGGGAAGGCCTCTTGGAGGAGATGAGCTACAGTAAGGCTTTGAAGGAGGGGAGAGTAATCGTCTGTCAGATTTGAGGAAGGAGGGCGTTCCAGGCCAGAGGCGGGACCTGGACCAGGGATCAGCAGAGGACAGGTGAGTCCGAGGCACAGTGAGAAGGTTAACGTTGGAGCAGTGAAGTGTGTGGGCTGGGTTGGAGAAGGAGTGTGGCAAGGCAAGGTGGTGGAGTGCTTTAAAGCCAATGGTGAGGAGTTTTTGTCTGATGCAAAGATGGATTGGCAACCACTGGAGTTGACATGTCCTGAACATTTTTGCAGAAAAATGACCTGGGCAACACAGTGAAGTACGAAGTATGGATTGGAGTGGGGAAGAGACAGGAGGCTGGGAGGTCAGCAAAGAGACTGATGCAGTAATGCAGTCGGGATAGGATGAGTGGTTATATTAACATGGTAGCAGTTTGGATGGAGAGGAAAGGGCATATTTTAACTTACAACCTGGGGTGAGGCAAATATTAATATAAATGAATAAACTGCCGATAAGTTGTAATTTGAATGATCTTCCAGGCAAAGATGGAAATGTGTTTTTCCAAGGATTTATGTGGGCTTGGCCTTCCTTGAATAAATCCTCATTTCCTCTAAGTATGGATTGGAGTGGGGAAGAGACAGGAGGCTGGGAGGTCAGCAAAGAGACTGATGCAGTAATGCAGTCAGGATAGGATGAGTGGTTATATTAACATGGTAGCAGTTTGGATGGAGAGGAAAGGGCATATTTTAACTTACAACCTGGGGTGAGGCAAATATTAATATAAATGAATAAACTGCCGATAAGTTGTAATTTGAATGATCTTCCAGGCAAAGATGGAAATGTGTTTTTCCAAGGATTTATGTGGGCTTGGCCTTCCTTGAATAAATCCTCATTTCCTCTATCCACCTTCACCTATACACTTCGCTGTGGACTCCTAAGCACATTGATACTCGCTCCAGCCCCAAAGCACTTGTATACATATCCTCATATTGTCCTATTTCCCCTAACTATAATTTAATATCTGTGTCTCCTTGTATATTGTAAGCTCATTGGTTCAGGAATTGTGTCTACTAACACTATTGTACTGCATTTTCCCAAACATTTAGTTCAGTGCTAAGCACAGAGTAAAAGTTCAATAAATACTAGTGATTGATTGAATCACCTTGAATCACCTTTGAGAATTGGCCTTGTGTCTGTCACTGCTCTTTCCAGGCATGGCTGGGGTCTGGCCACCAGCTGTACCCTTGCCATGAGGATGTCATGAACACTGCCCAGTAGACTGGACTTCCTACATGGCTGTTCCCTGGCAGTTGCTTTAAGCCGTGGGTGGACACAGTGCTACCAGGGACTGTGGAAGCCTCTGTATCCAGACAGCAAGTCTCTGCTTAAACCAGGAGGAAGTCTAGCTTCAGTGGAGAATATGAAATTCAATATAAATTGTCCTTTCTCCTCCAAGAAGCAAGGTGGTGCAGCATGAGGCTGAAAGAGCCATAATAGAGTAATGCGTAAGATAAGTAAATTAAGCCATTTATACATTTTGATCATCTATAGTATTTTAAATCTGATTACTTCCTTTATAAAATGTTTCAGTTTTCTTTTGCCTTTTGATCATTTTGTACACTGCAACACTGACTGAATTCTTGGAATGGCAAGTACCTTAAAATAAATTCCCCAGTCATTTTTCCCCAGTCATGTTTCTTCTAGACTGTGAGCCCACTGCTGGGTAGGGACTATCTCCATATGTTGCCAACTTGCACTTCCCAAGCGCTTAGTACAGTGCTCTGCACACAGTAAGTGCTCAATAAATATGACTGAATGAATTTTTCCCTCTCTAAACTGAATTTCTCTAACAACAAGATTCTGGTGAAAGCAGAGGAAAAATATACACCATAATCACTTCATCACTCAGAGATCCTAGAGTTAAGAGATTTGTATTTAAAATATACCTGCTCCCTCCTATGAAAAAGCCAAAATAGGATAATTGGTAAATATTTCCATCTGTCTTCAGGGCTCTATTGCTACTTTTTTTCATAGCAAACCTCAAATAAATTTAAAACTGAAAGCTTCTGTTTCTTTGTAAGTGAATATACCTCTTTTCTGTACTACTCTGAATAAAGGAGAAGCATTCTGCCTAGTGGACAGAGCATAGGCCTGGGGGTCAGAAGGACCTGAGTTCTAATCCCTGCTCTGCCAATTGTCTGCATGTGACCTTGGGCATGTCATTTCACTTCTCTGTGCCTCCTTTACCTCATTTGTGAAATGGGGCTTAAAGACTGTGAGCCACATGTGGAACATGGGCCGTGTCCAACCTGTTATGCTTTTATCTCCTCCAGTGCTGAGTACAGTGCCTGGTACATAGTGAGTGAGTGAGTAACAAATACCACAGTTATTATTATTATTATTGAAGCCTTTCTAGTTTATGAATCTACTGATCAAATGCAATCAGCATTCAATAACTCATGCTTACAGAGTGTATTTCTCCAAATTTCTTTGGTTTGTTTGAGAAGTTTCATTAAAGATCATTTCCCCCTCTGTCTTGCTGATACAGATAGCATCTACTCTCATGTATTGTCTCATGCCCAGTGGTGGGTTTTATGGATAAGGGTCAATAGTACAATCGCTGCTGCTGCTGCTACTATTACTACGAATGATAACGATGATGATGATGGTTGATGGTAGTAATAAAAATAATAACAATAATATAATCTGGTATTTGGAATGGATGTTAAACTGGAAAAAAACAAGTAAAAAGTAATGCAACAGACTGTAAGCTCATGGTGGACAGGTAATGTGTTTGTTTCCTGTCATAGTGTACTCTCCCCAGCGCTTAGTCCTGGGCTTTGCACAAAGTGTTCAACAAACATAACTGAACAAAGGAAAGGCTACTGTCACCTACTGGTAGGAAGAGGAGAAATGACATGGCTGGGCCAGATAAAGCACTCCCACCACCTTGGCCACCCCCCACCCGCCCACCTCACCTTGGTACCCTCTTTCTACAACCCAGCCCGCACAATTCACTCTTCTAGTGCTAACCTTTTCATTGTGCTTCGGTCTCACCCATCTCGCCACAGACCCTTGGCCCAAGTCCTGCATCTGACCTGGAATGCCCTGGCTCCCCAAATCCAAAAGACAATTAGTCTCCCCTCCTTCAAAGGCTACTGAAGGCACATCTCCAAGAGGCCATCCCAGACTAGGCCCTCACTTTCCTTTTCTCCCACTCCCTTCTGCATTGCCCTGACTTGCTGTCTTTGTTCTTCCTCACTCCCAGCCCCACAGCACTTCCATAAGTACCCATAGTTTATTTATTTGTATTAATGTCTGCTCGCCCTCTAGACTGTCGGCTCCTTGTGGGCAGGCAATGTGTATGTTTACTGTTGTATTGTACTTTCCTAAGTACTTAGTACAGCATTCTGCACACAGTAAGCACTTAATAAATATGATTGAATGAATGCATGAATAAATGGCACTGATAAGCTTTGTAAAAGGGAGGTTAATCAGCTGTGAGGCACAATCAAAGCAGAGTAATAAATAGCAAGCAAAACAAATGATACCAACAGTACCCAAGATTCCCATATAGCTGTCCATTCAGATGGTAGCTGGGGGTCAGGCCTATGAAGGTGCTGAAATAATAATAATAATGGCATTTACTAAGCAGTTACTATGTGCAAAGCACTGTTCTAAGCACTGGGGAGGTTACAAGGTGATCAGGTTGTCCCATGGGGGGCTCACAGACTTAATCCCCATTTTACCGATGAGGTAACCGAGGCCCAGAGAAGTTAAGTGACTTGACCAAAGTCACACAGCTGACAAGTGGCAGAGCCAGGATTTGAACCCATGACCTCTGACTCCAAAGCCCGGGCTCTTTCCACTGAGCCATGCTGGGACTGGGCTTTTTCAGGCCAGAATGGGTCCTTTTTCATCTTTATGACAGCTCAATTCTCTACTCAGCTCTCTCCACCTAAACCCCAAGACTTTCTGCAGTGTGGATTGTATTTCTATTAAGCCTTTTATAGGGTGTTCAACCTTGAAAGCACTCAATGGTACCATGAATCCAATGCGACTTTATGGACAGAGATCCATTTGTTTTATCTTGTTTTACTTTAATCATATTTATTAAGTGCTTAATATGTGCCAAGCACTGTGCTAGATACAAGTTCAGTGAATTACCCAAAGACTGACCATTTCCCAGATGGTTTTACAAGACAATAATTTCCTTTCTGAAGTGCACTAATACTTGGTTTCAGCTTAGCTAGCAAAGCAGGGTTGGAGCAGAGAAGAGAGACAGAGAGGAAGTGCCAGACAGGGTGGGAGTGCCAGCTCTTCACAACCAGGTCAGGGGCAGATGGTAGAGGGCTCAGAGTGTCACACCCCACACTGCCCAGGGAGGTCACTTGCCATGAGGAAGCAGAGAAAAAGACGTCAAGTCCTCAGGTCCTCTTCTCTCTGGAGAAGTTCCCAAGACCATTGTGAAGCCAGAAGCCCCAGTATGTTCTGGCCCCATTCCTCTTCTCTTCCCCTCCTCACCTCTAAACCAGCTGTGGTAATGGGGACCAAGCCAAGGCTCAATCCAGGCCAGGGAAGGTACAAGGGCACCCTCAGGATGGAGAAGGTTATGGGGAAACTGGGGAGGCTTGTACTGTTTAAAGGCTTCTCTGGGTTTTCCAAAAGCTGGGCTGGGCTCTCCAGTGTGACTATGCTCAGACAGACACCCTCCCATAAGATCCAAACTGCTTTTCCCCAATTCACAGAATAAAGGAGAAAGGAGGGAGTAGCTTGTTTTCCACATCACTGCCATGGCTGGCAACTTGCACCATCCCCATCCCCAAGTTGTGGGGGGAGATGGAGAGAAGGATGGACACTGTGGGCAGGGAATGTGTCTGTTTATTGTTGCTTTGTACTCTCCCACGCACTTGGTACAGTTTTCTGCACACAATAAGTGCTCAATAAATACAGTTGAATGAATGAATGGTTACTCTCAGCTCCCAGTGCCATTGCTGCAGCCCTTAGAGAAGATCTTCATCCTAAAGTCATGATGATGATGATGGCATTTATTAAGTGCTTACTATGTGTAAAGCACTGTTCTAAGCGCTGGGGAGGTACAAGGTGATCAGGTTGTCCCACATGGGGCTCACAGTCTTAACCCCCATTTACAGCTGAGGGAACTGAGGCCCAGAGAAGTGAAGTGACTTGCCCAAAGTCACACAGCTGACAAGTGGCGGAGCCGGGATTTGAACCCATGATCTCTGACTCCAAAGCCCGTGCTCTTTCTACTGAGCCACGCTGGTTCTCTGGATCTCTAAAGTCATGGATCCGGCTTACCAACTTCACTTACCTATGTCATTCTAACATGACCTGATGTGGATATGGGGATAGACCAGGGAGAGAATTACACTTTCTCTCTGGGGTTTTCATGGGCCAGCTAGAGCTTACCAGACACCACCAGAATCATAAGGCTAGCCAAAGGTTTGTCCCCTCTCTCAGGGTGAACCCATTCCTGGAGGTCCTACCCTTCCTAAAGGAATAGCGCTCCTGCAGACCTCTCCAATATTGGTAATACTACCACTCTGAACGGCTTGTACCCATCTCCACCACTCCAGATTTGGGGAATCTCAGCCAGATTCCCATTAGCCCAGATTTGGGGCAGTGGAGGCTACATGGAACAACACATAAAATCTGAAATCAAATCAAACCCTAATTGGATGTAAGTTTGTAGTTTACTTACAGCTCTGTGAAAACCCTGAAGATTAGGAGTGAGGACAGGATAGTGCACACCAGGATGCCGGTCAATTCCTTTCATGACTTCTGTGTGATCTGCCATCTTGAATATATAAAGGTTTTCACTTTTAGATTGTTGGTTAAATAAATTATGAACCACTAAATAATGATTGACTCATTAATAATCAAAGATGTTAAAAATGATACAAGCCATTTGGGGCCATAGGAAGTCATTCAGGCAGAGAATATGATGAGTAAATTACAGGAAGAACAATCCAGAATAGGGAAAGTTAAGGATGTAAAAGTAAAGGGAGGGAAGGATAGATGTCTAGTCCGATAACTGACAAACTGAACCTCAAGTTGTCAAGTACCTGAGAAAGAATACTAGGCTGCATGGAACTTTGGCCTGGCCAGTGGTCATTTGCATTGTTTATGATTTTATATCAAAGTTGAAAATATGTGAATGAAGACTGTCTAATGCAGGCACAATGAAAGAGTCAGTAATTAGTTTAGGACAGGAACAATGATTGTGAGTTTGATAAGTATATCCAATCCAATTATCATACTGCAAAGGGAGGGGAGAAAAGGCTTATCCAGCGGAAGAATTCAGGATTATTTAAATTGTCAGAATTCTAATATTATATGTAAAGGTGTCACCTGCACTCTTTACTATTTTTTCAACAGGTGACCCCTTTGCATATCATCCTAGAATTCTGACAATTTAATTAATTTAATTCTTCCCCTGGATAAGCCTTATCTCTTCTCCTTTTGAAGTGTGGACTAATGGATTGGATAGTGTGAAACACATGGAGCAACCCAGCATGCTCTCTAAATTGGGAAGGGAAATTATGAAGACAAAGAGCAAGACAAATGGACCCGCTCCTTAAGGCAGAGATAATATCTCCTATCTCCAGTGGTCTCTTCCAAGTGCTTCATACAGCCCTTTGCATATAGTTGGTGCTCAGTAAATACTACTAACTGATTTATTGGATAAGAGCAACTAATCATTTGGGAATTTTCACTCCTCTTCCCCACCTTCTTTCATGAATATGACATAAAAAAATCCAATCCATATCAATCAATCAATGGTACTTATTGAGCCCTGACTGTGTGCAGAACCTTGTACTAATCATTTGGGAGAGTACAGTACTACAGAATTAACATGTTCCCTGCCCACAGTGAGCTTACAGTCTATAGGGGAATGATAGAATGATGGAGAAAACAACGAAAATAAATTCTAAACACTCTTTATTTTTTTCTCCCCTTTATCTATGGGTTTTTCTTTCATTCTCTCTCTCTCTCTCTATCTCTCTCTCTCTCCTTATTCTCTCTGTCTTCTCAAGCCAAGAGGCTAACTGCCTAGCAATTTAATATGATCAATACAAATGAACCAAAAGAGATATAGAATGTTTAAAAAAATGGGGTAAAATTGGAGATTAGTGACAAATACCCAGAGGTGTTGGGAAAGTTGTTTGCAGGAAAGGTTGACTTTGTTTTTATTTTAAAGCATGGGATTTCGAGTAGAGTGGTCTTAGATCTTAGCTGAACATAATATTTAATTAACATAAAGAACAGCACAAAAACTCCATGGAATTTTTGTAGTTCGAGACAGCAAAAATGTCTTTATAAAGACAAATATACAAGGTGATGTATCAACAGGGTTAGTAATCAGGCAGATCTGATTTTAGTCAAATTAGCATATACCAAAGGCCAAAGTTTGTAAAGATGGAGTAATAGCATTACAATCACTCTGTTAGATATGAAATATCATGGAATTGAAGTATTTTAGTTTTTCTTTAAATGTGTTCTGTTTCCTCAGATTAAATATTATGTTCTGTCTTAAATTATCTAATGAAAACAATAAATTTCCAGGTAGTGTATTTGAGTGCACTGCTGAGATTGACCATGTTTCAAGAATGATATCATATCTGTATTTCAATATAAATTTGCCCTTATAAGTTTATATTATAATCCAATCTTGATTTCTAATGTCTTAGATTTAGCCCCTTTTAAAACAATGATGCAGCTCTGACCTTTCAGAACTCTATTTTTACATTATGTCAATCTATCTACATCTGGCTTGATTTATGAGATTTTTGCAATATTTTGCTTTGACATTTCATTTGCTATCACAGGATATTCCATAAGATATTTTTTGGTGACATACACCACAAACTACATCTTCATTATGATTGAATTTGACCTTGCCGCGTTCTAACATTCTTTTGAATGGCCATGGACTGCGAATAAGATTTCCTAATTCTTTGCTGGTTTTTGACATTATCCTGACTATATTATACTACCTGTACCCTGTATAGCTCGTTGTGAGCAGGAACGTGTCTGTTGTTATATTGTACTCTCCCAAGTGCTTAGTATAGTGCTTTATGCACAATAAGCACTCAATAAATGATTGAATGAATGAACAGTCCCCCTAATATTCAGTTGTTTTCTATGCTTGCAGGTAAGACCAGGCATGGAAACAATGACTCCCTACTGACTGCACAGTGACATGAACTAAGTATTCGAGGTGAGATCTGTAGAAGTAGACAAAATCCCTGACAACAGGGATATTACAGTCTTTCTGAAGCTAACAATCAAGGTAGGAGGTTACAATCATCACTTTGTAGAGACTAGAACTTATTGAGAGATTACTCTATCAATCAATCAGTTATACTTATTGATTACTTGCTTTGTTCAATGCACTGTACTAAGCACTTGGGAGAGTAATAATAATAATAATAATAATAATAATAATAATAAAGATTTGTTAAGTGCTTACTCTGTGCCAAGCACTGTTCTAAGCGCTGGGGTAGATACAAGGTAACCAGGTTGTCCCATGTGGGGCTCATAGTCTTAATCCCCGTTTTACAGATGAGGTAACTAAGGCACAGAGAAGTGAAGTAGATTGCCCAAGGTCACACAGCAGACAAGTGGTGGAGCTGGGATTAGAACCCATGTCCTCTGACTCCCAAACCCACGCTCTTGCCACTATGCCATGCACAGTTGGTAGACATATTCCCCGCCCACAGTGAGTTCACAGGCAAGAGGAGCTTGTAGTGACATAAATACTTTTGTTCAAGTAGTGCCCACCATTATTCGTTGAGGCTTATCAAGTCACTCTGTCTGTATTGGTTTCTTCTCAGTACCTCATGACCAGACTGTGTTTTTTTGATTGGGTCTTTAAATAGATTTTACTGTCCATAATTTTGCAATTATCCCATTCTCAGTGCATCATTATCAAAAGCTGTAGGAACCTGTATGAGCTGTATGCGCCTGTCATCTATTCTGCTGTTGGAATCTTGTGATCACATAACCCAACAGCCTTATTTTGCAAAAAAAACATTATTTCAGTACTGACAGATAGATTGCATTCTAAGACCTTATGGTAGGTAATAAAAATTGTGATGCTTCAGCGCTTACTATGTGCCAAGCACTTTATTATGTGCCTGGATATTTCATCCACCTTCATCAACAATGAAAATTGATCATTAGTAAATGCAAAGTGTGCAAAGAACTACATTAAGAACTTTGGAGAGTACAGTACAACAGAGTTGGTAGACACACTTCCTATCCACAAGAGTTTAGAGTCAAGAGGAGGAGAAAATCATAATTATAAATAAATAATTTATAATATATAATTTATAGATATGTACATAAGTGTTGAGGGGCTGAGGATGGGAAGAATACAGTCTAGCATATTGGACAAAGTCCCTGCCCTACATGGGACTCACAGTTTAAGTGAGAGATGGTGAGTTGCCATTTCACAAGTAAGGAAATTGAGGCACGGAGAAATTAAGTTATTTGCCCAAATTCCTGCAACAAGCAAGTGTTTAATCAACAAATATTATAACCTAGGTATCCTGGTTTCCAAGCCCATTGTCTTTCCACTAGGCTACACTGCCCCTCAGCAAGGTAAGTGATGCTACATTATTTAATGCTGAATTCCTCTCAAACACAGTGTTCACATACTAATGTAAAATGGCATCATGGCAACCCTGTGGCCAGGAGCTCTTACCCCATTTGAGCAGCAGGGTCCAAGATATTAGACCATTCCCCCTGCCCACCATCCTGGAGACCAAATTTTGTTCCACTGGAATGGGACAGGTGAAGAACACTAGGGGCAGCATGATTTAGAACATTGGGAAGGTGGTGTCTGCTGGATTTTGGATGGCTCTGCCAGACCAGTGAAAGCCTGAAACCTATTCCTTTAAAATTCTTTTAACTAGAACATACCATAGTTCTTGTTTTACTTGTTGCCTGCAGTTCATTTTGCTGAATTTGTCATTTTATCAATCCATTGTATTTATTGAGCACATATTTTGTGCAGAGTTGCTTGTATGTCCATCACCATTTCTCTCTTCCCCCCATCTCTCATTTCCTAGACTGTGAATCCACTATGTTCCAGGGACATCAGCAGGATGGTATCAGTCAGTCAATGGTATTTACTGAGTGCTCACTGTGTGCAGACGATGGTATTTCATGCTTGTATTTTATGCTCGATTTCCAATTCAAACTTAATGAATTCTCCTGGGAAGAAGCCCTTCCTCCCCATACTTCCTAGCCCAGTCCACCCAGGATTCCTAGGCCATTCCCTTCTATGCAGCCTTCCCTTTGCACCTGAGAGAGAGAGAGAGAGAGAGAGAGAGAGAGAGCTTTCAATGTGAATGACCTGGCTGCTGCTGATGGTTTGTTGTTTTTACTGCCCCGTTCCTTCTGACCCACATCCCACCCCTTGGCTTCCTCTTCCATTCACAGGGATCGAAAGGGAGAGGGTGGAAGGATGCTGTGTTTGCATAAAGCTGCAGTAAACCTGCAGTACATAAGAGAGGGGCCTAAGGAGGGACTTATTCAATCACAGTTTGTATGCCCAGTTTAATAGAACATGTTTTGTTTTGTTGTCTGTCTCCCCCTTCTAGACTGTGAGCCCGTTGTTGGGTAGGGACTGTCTCTATGTTACCGACTTGTACTTCCCAAGCGCTTAGGACAGTGCTCTGCACACAGTAAGCTCTCAATAAATGATTGAATGAATGAATGAATTTGAAAGAGGTCAAAGATCTAACTTACAAGGCTCCTAATACTATGAAAGTCAATCCTTTGAACAAAAAAACTTAAGGGACCGTGCATCATTCTTGTTCCTTTTCTCAGTGCTTAGTAAACTATTTTGCACAAGGTGCTTAGGAAATCCTAGTAGTAATAACAATAATAAATTTGTTATATTTCTTGAGTGTTTATTGTGTGCAGAGCACTTAAGCTCTTGGGGAACAACAATAACAGTAATAACAAAAGTCAAAGCTCTTTTATTTTAGAAGCAGTTACACCTGCCTTATCAGAAGTCAGCTGTGCTTTCTGTGAAGATTTGAGTGACCAGAGACTAAGGTCTGTCTGATTGCAAATTCAAAGTCGTTAGTATTAGCATATTTCCACAACCTGAACCCTAGTTATCCCCAATGTTCTCTTGTGATAAGCAATATATGAACAGCATAAATATGGTTTCCTCTAAGGCATTTCCTCTAATGGAATGATTACTCTGCACATTAATTCATTTTGGCCCTTGAGCAGAATTGAGCCACAGACTGGTTAGTGTATTGTGGCGCTCAGTGTATTCGGCATATTTGAGGTCCTAATGCAAGGGAGGGATTCTGATTTGGATCCAATCTGGGGCCATAGCAATGAAAAATACTCCAGCTTCTGCTTCTCAAACTTCACTCTCAGCATGACTGTCAGGAGAGGTTTGTGTGCAAGGGGCAGCCGAAGAAAAGTACTGCCTAGGAAGCTGCCACCTCCCCCTCCCTCTGCCCATCTGCTGCCTTTACAACCCACAACCTTGCCCAAATCCACAGGTTCTGTGCTCCTGAAGGTGTGTTCACAAACCATGGATGACCCAGAAAAGCAGCAGGGCCTAGTGGAAAGAGCATGAGCCTAGGAGTCAGAGGTCCTGGGGTCCATTTGCAGCTCAGTCACTTGCCTGCTGTGTGACTTTGGGCAAGTCACTTAAGTTCTCTATGCCTCAGTTACCTCCTCTGTAAAATAGGGGTAAAATGTCTGTTTTCGCAGTCTCTTAAATTGTGAAACCTTTGCTGCCTACTGGATAGAACACTGGCCTGGGAGTTAGAAGGTCATGCATTCTAATCCCAACTCAGCCACTTGTCTGCTGTGTGACCCAGGGCAAGTCACTTCACTGCTCTGTGCCTCAGTTACCTCATCTATAAAATGGGGATTGAGACTGTGAGCCCCACATGGAACAGGGACTGTGCCCAACTTGATTTACTTGTATCCACCCCAGCACTTAGTACAGTACCTGGCACATAGTAAGCACTTAAATACCATCATTATGTATGCTAGGGACTGTGTCCAATTTGATTGCATTCTATTTAACCAGTGCTTAGTACTGTTTTTAGCATCCAGTAAAATCTTATTAAAAACCACACATTATTATTAAGGAATTAGGTCATCAGTGGAGGTAGAAGCAATGAGGTTCCTGATTGAACCAAGAAACACTGGGACTATTAAAAGAAACAAGTATGTAAAGACTAGAAATAGAAGAAAAATGAGGGCACAGGAATCTAGAAATACAGGAATACTCTTACATAGCCTCAAATTCTAGTCATTTCCAAATTTCCATTAATGCATTTCTCAACTGTTGCTTGAAATTCACATGTTAGGAACCAACTACATGCATGCTAAATTCACCTGGGATGATGGCCTACTTTTTTTTCCTACTTTTTCTTAACCTATTGCCGATTGATCCATCAATCAATGGTATTTATTGAGTGCTCATGGTTTGCAGAGCACTGTTTCAAGTGCTTGATGAGTACAGTATAATAGAGTTGGTAGACACAATCCCAGCCTTCAAGGACTTTACATTCCAATGGTGAAACTGCTTTCTGTATGTAAAAATTTCACCAAAAGCTTAATATGTGAACTGTATCCTCTTCCCCAGAGATGATATGTAAAGCTTTTCAAGCCTAAAAAGTGTTGTTTTGGGTCCTGAATTTTACAATCAACACAAGTTGTTACTCCTATGAATGTAATGGTGCGTAAAACTCAATTATATGAGTGGAACGTTTCCTGAAAATTATGGGTAATGGTCCTCTGAGCTGCTGAGAACAAACACCTGAGATTGAACCAATAATTCTCTTTCTTTCACAGCCTCTTGCAAGGAAACCCATATATCTTCACTTCAGTAGCACGTAGATGATAACTTGGTCTGCTTGGATAAGTGGGACAGTTTTAATAAATCACAGCCGTAGAATAATAAACACAGGAAGTCTCTGGAAAATTCAACAACCAGTTCTACTCAATTCCCTGTCTTGGCCTCCATTTCTGAAACTATCTGACAACCTGCTCACAAAGCTTCTGAGGTTCACAAGACTTACAAAAAAAAAGTTGGATTGAGGAGTGATTTCCTGTATAACTCATATACTCTCTTACCTTGACATTTTTGACTGTCCTGCTCCTCTTTCTTGGATGGCGCTCCTGGTTTAATCAAGAGTGATTGTTCAAAATCTGAACTGCACAAAGCAAATAGTATCTCAAACAACTAAAGCATAGATTTTCGGCAAATATTGAGGTATGACATCACAATTGGAAACAGCACTTATGAGCCCAAAAATAAAAGTGAAGTACAGCTAAGTGGACACACTGTCCAGGAAAATGGGCTAAGGATATTTTTACCATGTTAAGTAGTACTTTAGGTTGTATACCACTTTTGAATATTATTCTGCAATAAGCATCACCCTCAGATTAGTGCTCTGAGAAGCCTCCATCAGGAACCATTCTCAAACTCCATGGAATTGCCATGTTTCATTAGCATTTGCATTTCATTAGCATCATAGGTACATGGATCTCCTTCCAAAAGCCCTAAGATATATGTTCAGTCTTTTGATTCTGACTGAATATACATTATGTTTCTGAGTAGGGGCCGAGATGCTGAAGCAGGAAGAGATAAAGCAGGAAGTGAATCTGGCCTGCTTTTGGGTCTTAGGGACTTAAAGGATAAATAATTGTCCAAGAGGTGAGTAGGTCTCCAATGATGGGTTGGGTCCGGTAGAATGGGAAGATGCATGACCATAAGAGTACATCTTCGCTCTCTCATTACATGCTGTGGGGGAAAGAATGGAGAAGGGGGGAGAGGAGGATGACATGGCCTGAACCCAAGGCCATGAGTATTAGGTTCATATGGCCTAGTGGATAGAGCACAGAGTTAACAGGACCTGGGTTCTAATCCCAGCTCTGCTACCTGTCTGCTTTATCACTTTGGGCAAATCACTTCACCTCTCCGTGCCTCAGTTACCTCATCTGCAAAACAGGGATTAAGACTGTAAGCCCCATGTGGGACAGGGACTGTATCCAATCCAATTAGCTTGTATCCACCTCAGCACTTAGAAGAGTGTCTGCCACTTAGTAAGTACTTAAGAAATACCACTATTACAATTATTTTTATTATTAGAGAATGGGGGGAAAGCTTGGGCCTCATTCAAGGTTTAGAGTTAGAAGGTTGCTGCATTCTGGAAGCAGACCTCCCCACCCACTGCTGCCTAGGTTCTGTCAGCGAGAGATCTACACCAAGAGCAGGCTAACAGAAGTTTCATTGCATGCTTTTGGTGGTAGAACTCTACCTGCTCTCACCTGAAATGTAATGCTAGACTTGTGTGACCCTCACCTCCCCACCTCAGACCACAGTGGCAATGTCATCATTGGCCAGAGTACAACAGCAGATCCATGGGGGGAGAGGATGGTGGTGGGTAGCTGCAGTAAGTTCTCATTCCCTCTCTTCCTCCTCCCTATGTCTTTCCTTTCCCTTTTCACAGGCCTGGTAGTCAGAGGTCCTGGGCTCTAATTCCAGTTCCGTCACTTGCCTGTTCTATAACTTTTGGCAACTCATTTAACTTCTCTATGCCTCATCTGGTGTGTGGATCTGATTTTCAAAGGCCTAAATGATCCGGCTGCAACATTACCAGTGCATCTATTTTAGACACATGCATTTGGCTGACATGCTAGCTGCCTAGGCGCATTGTAGTGAGAACAACCAGGAAACTAATGGAAAGAGTAAAAAATGCAACCTTTTTAGATATTTTTAGTACAAAAAAAGAAAACCAAGAAAGCAGGAAAATCCTCAGGTGAATTGAAAATAGAAAAGGTTTAAGGAATCACATGTCATAGAAAAATATTAAAAAATGAGTCATATTGACTCATATTGAGATTAAATGCCTAATTGAAACCACCTTTTCAGTAATAGAAAAAAATCACAGCAAGTGTAACCATTGACTTTTAAAAGTTGCAGGTTGTTCTGAGATGATGTCGTGAACAGGGAGAATTTCAATTATTTCATTTCAAATGACAGTCATTTTATCATTTGCTTTTACAAGGGGTCAACATAGTATTACTTATTTTTATTGTTATCATTATTATATTTATTAAGTACTAACTATGTGATAAGGATAGTGATAAGCATGGCTGGAGTAGAAAGAGAATCAGGTTAATCAGCAGGTAACTGGCAAAGTCAGGATTAGAACCCAGGTCCTCGGCTTCTCAGCCCTGTTCTCTCACTAGGCCATGCTGCTCCTCATTATACACAATAACTAACTCTCAGTTTCCAAATATTATAGCCAGGGATGTCAACAACCTTCTTCTCTCAAATGCCTCACTCATATCAAGATGGATCAAGACAGAAAGAAAAATGGTGAAAATGCTTCCTGCAGCTCAGGGAGCTTTTCAAAGCACTTGGCCTCCATCCATAAGTTCCCTATTGGAAATGTGATCCCAACAGAATTGATTACTAAAGCATCTTTCAAATCTGAATCATATTATTTCAGCAACTCTATTAACAATGAGACCCTGTCCATTGGTTTGGCTGGAAAAAAAAAAACACCCAAAAAACAGATGCATGCAGATCTATTCCCTAATTCATTTTACCTCCCAATCTTGCCAGGTCTTTCCATACAACATCCCCAGGATCCACCACCTTCCTTTCCACCTAAACGGATATTGTGGCTAGCCTGTTTTATCAGCCTCCTATTTAGTCTTCCTGCTTCCAGGTGCTCCCACTCCAAATTATACTGTACACAGCTGCATGGATCATATGCTAAAGTACCATTTAGGCTATAATTCTCTATTCCACAAAAACCTCCATTTCTTTCCACATCAAGCAAAAATTTCTCACAATTTGTTTTAAGGCACTCCACCTACTTTCCTATTTTACAGGTGTGCTCTCTTCATCTTGCTCTCTTTGTCCCTTCCAAGTAAACCTTTTGATTGTACCTTACCCTTAACTCTCCTGCCTCCCTCCCCTTGCTCATGCTGCTTCCCTGGCCTGGAACTCCCTACCTCCCCAAATCCATTGATGGCAGTATTCTTCATATCTAAAGACCTCCTAAAACCCCACCTCCAACAAGCCTTCTCCAGTTAATCTTCAGAACCCCAAGATGTTCAAACCCACCAGCCACCACTACCACTGGTGTCTGTATGACTACTGTAAATTCAATTATGTGTTTTGATTTGTAAACTGATTTGTATTTTTTTGGGGGGATGTCTCTCTAATAAGAGTATAAACTCTTTGTCAGAAAGGAACTTGCCACTTCCTAATGTTTGTGCTTTTCTAAGTGCCAAATACAGTGCATTGCACCCAGTGGACACTCAATAAATAAAACTACTATGCTGTGCGCAAATACCACCTTTTGCAGTCCTGGTTTGCTGGCCATAGGGAGTGTCTCATACTGTACTTAAATCTGCCTCATACTTCTGTTCTTCCCAACACCACTACTCAAGAACAATCCTTCTCCAATATCAGTGTACCGAAGTCAGGAGAGCCCACTCCATTTGATTCTAAATACACCACTGCCATATAGCATTACTGGACACCATGTATCATTATTCTTTAAAAATTATTTCTGCCCAATTTGCTAATATTAATTCCATTTCAGTCCACCATTATTCTGCTCTTGGGTAGCTGGCTATCATTCGTTCTTATAAGCTATGCCCAATAAATTGGCTATTGTGAGCATGACCTCAATGTTGAAGAATAATCATGATAATAATAATAATGGTATTTAAGGGCTTACTATGTTCCAGGCACTGTACTAAGCACTTGGGGTGATACAAGCAAATCAGGTTGGACACAGGCCCTGTCTCATGGAGGCTCACAGTCTCAATCCCCATTTTACAGATGAAGTAACTGAGGCAAAGAGAAGAGGAGTGACTAGGCCAAGGTCACATAGCAGGCAAGTAGCAGAGCTGGGATACTAACTGGATTCCCCAGCTTCAATGTAGGTGATACAGTTTTGCAACATAATGTAGAGAATAGCTCATAACTGATGTCAATATCTTGCTTGAAAAGCTAGCCAGACTCAGAATTTCCTTCACTCAGATTTCCCTCCCCACCTTCAATTCTTTGAACAAGCTCTCTGTATGTTTTTTTTTAACGGCCATTCCACATCTCCCTCTTAAATTGCACCCTAAGGCTTCTCTACTCCAAATATTGTATCCTGCCCTGTTCATGACCCACACCTCCTCCACAGCTAATTCTTTTAATGAGTATATCTTTGTTTACCTGATATTAGATTACCTGGTAATCTATAAAGTCTTTTCAATTTCCATTATAAAGTACATGCTCTTTCTAAGGGCAGTTATTTTATCAACGTTAGCCAAATAGATCAAGTTGTGGGATCTTTTTTTAATAGCAACTTGCTACTGTGAAACTTTTTCTTTTGGCTGTTTTCAGTTAGAAATACTCTGCCAAACAAAACAGTAGGAGGGAAACTATAAAAGACTTTGAAAGTACTAAAAAAAGAAGTAAGTGAACAAGCAGAGATCTAAACATAACTGCAAGTTCTATTCCCATGACCTCTGAAGGGAAAAAAAAAAGAAAATACACAATCAAAACTTAATTTTGTCTCAGACCAATATAACGATTTCTTTGAAGCAGAAATAATTTCCAACAGTATATAAACTCTTAAAACAAAAAATTCAGACTTGATTATGAGATAAGAGATTTAAAATCAGACAAATATGAGCTGAATGTGCTTTCCCAAATTACCCGTAGAATAAAAAAGCAATACTATAGCAGGTTCAAAAGAAATGAAGCTGAAAATTATCACTGCCAGATTGAGACATTCCATATTACCTTGAAAAATGAAATCAACATAGCTATATGATGACACAACCAACAAAACATTCTTCACCAATGGTGAACGGGAAGGATTTTCTGTAAAATCATCCAACTGTAAAAACATCATTGAGCATTTTTCCATTATCATCTTGGGAATAACTAGTTCACTTTCTTGGGACATAATATTCAAACATTGGACTGCTGAGCAACCTACTCACAGTATCTCAATCTTGTTTATCTCACTGCTAACCCCTCACCAATATCCTGCCTCTGCCCTGGAACTCCCCCTTCAGAGTTGACAGACCATCACTCTCCCTTCCTTAAAAGCCTTATTAAAATCACATCTCCTCCAGGAGGTCTTCCCCCAGTAGCCCTCATTTCCCCTACTTCCTCCCACTTCTGCACTGCCCTTCCAGTTGGATTTGTACCCTTCATTCACCACACTCTCAGTCCTACAGCACTTATGTACATATCCATAATTCATTTAAATACCTGTCTCCCCCCCTGAAATGTAAACTTCTCGTGGGCAGGGAACATGCCTACTAAATCTGTCATACTGTACTCTTCTTAGCATTTAGTACAGTTCTCTGCACACAGTAAACACTCAGTAGATACATTTGATCGACTGTTCCGATGAGAATGAAATCCTCACAGGCACCTCAAAATAAAGATGTCTAAAATGGAACTACTAATTTCTTCATCTTAATCTGCTCCTCTTCCCACTTTCCATGTCTCAGTCAATAGCATAACCATCGTCCCTGACAGAAGTCCTTAATCTTGGAGCCATTCTTGACTCCTCACTCTCCTTCAAGTAACTACCAAATCCTGCCAGGTCTTCCTACCTAATGTTTCTTGGCTCTTTCCCTTCCTTCCTAACCAAACAACTACCACTTTGGTAAAAGCTCAAATCATATCAGAGCTAGTGTATTATATCAGCCTCCACTCTGGTTTCCTTCCCACCTTTCTCCTCTCCCAGTCTCCCCCTCACCAATATGCATTATATGCTGCTGAATATGTCATCTTCTTGAGGCATCTCTTCTCTCTGCACTCCTAATCTTTTACTGGTTCTCCATGTTCCTCCTCATCGAACAAAACCCTGCTCACAGTTGTTTCCACCATCTCACTCCCCTTAGATATCTGTTTCCTTCACCCTCTACTCTCTAACCCATTTTCTCCATTCCTCTCAAGAGAGACTGTATTTCAGTCTCTCTCTCTTTTTTGTGGTATTTGTTGAGTGTTTTACTATGTGCCAGGCACTATACTAAGCGCTGGGGTAGATATAAGCTAATCAGGTTGAACACAGGACTCACAGTCTCAATCTCCATTTCACACAGGAGACAACTCAGGCACAGAGAAGTTAAGTGACTTGCCCAAGGTCACACAGCAGACAAGTAGCAGAGTCAGGATAGCACCCAGGCTTTCCTGACTTCTGGGCCCGTGTGCCCATGCCGCTTCTCAGACTCTGTTTTGACTCTCTTGACTTCCACTCACACATAATTGTTCCCCCAGTTTGGAACTCTCATTGTTCCAAAGCAAACACACAAAAAGCCTTTAGCCTTTTTATGGGCAGGGATTATTACACTTGTTTGTTTATACTCCCCAGGTGGTTAATGCAATGCATTTCATACAGTCAGTGCTTAATAAAAACAACTACTACCACTACTATTACTACTACTTCCACCTCAGCTTTCCCCATAGTCAAAGCCCTTCTGAAAGCCCACCTCCTCCAAAATCTCTTCCTTGACTGATTTTCAGCAACCTAAGTTGAATAAGAGCCATCTCTAGCACTCACATACTTATTAATCCTCAGCACGTATTTCTATATGTTCATGCAATTGCCTGCTCAATTATTTATTTTTGATTACTCTGTTTGAAAAGAGTTTTATGTCTATCTTTCTCCATTGGAAATTCATGCTCCTTGGAGACGAAAAAAGTGTCACGTTTGTACAGTGGCTCTCCAGTCAAACAGTCACTACAGGGGTCCAAACACATGTCATATCACAACTCAACTACCATCACATCATCATCATTGGTATTTATTGAATGTTCATTGTATGCAGTGCACTGATCTAAACACCTGGGAAAGTACAATACTTATAGAGTTGGTAGGCACATTCCCTGTCCAAAATGATCTTACAGTCTAAAAAAGGGAGACAGACATTAATATAAATAAATCCACATCAACCTCCTTGCAGAATTCCCTGCATCCATTCTCTCTTCTAACTATCCCATACTTTACTCTGCTTCCTGGATCATTTTCCTAATACATTGTGTGACTTACTCTCGCTCCTCTCCCACTATACCTTTGCTCATATGCTTCTTTCTTAAACCAACCTACTCAATGTGCTCCGTTTTCATTTCTCACATTATAGACCTCTTGCTTCTACCCTCTTCCTACCTGTAATTCCCTCCCTCTTTACATCCAGCAGACCACTGCTTTCTCCATTTTCAAGGCCCTACTGAAATCACATCTCCTCCAGGAGTCCTTCCTGATTAATTTTATCCCCCAAACTATTTCTGCTTATCCCTTAACTGCCACTTCACCATTTTCCATCACCAAGCACTTGGGTATTCTCTCTCCTGCTCTCTATCTCTCCCTCTCACACAAATACCGACACACACACACACACACACACACACACACTCACACACATACACACCACACCTTTGAATTTATGTTCATATCTCCATTCTCTATTGCTTTCTCCTACCTGTACCTCATCACAGTGTCTGTTTCTTCCACTGGACTGAAGCTCCTTGAGGACAGGGCTCATATCTACTAATTCTTTTATGACCTTTCAAGCATAAGTGCAGTACTCAATACCAAATAAATGCTCTATAAATACTATTGATTGACTATACTCACTGGGCACTCAATAAATATTACCACTAGAACCATTACTATATATACCCAATCTGTTCTACCTCTTACTTGGACTGTGAGCCCACGTGGGACAGGGACTGTGTCCAAACTAATTAACTTGCATCCATCCCAGTGCTTAGAATAAAGGATATGACCAATTCCTACAACTAAACTTCAAAGGTGGTCCTGAGGCACCCTAAAAGAACTAGGATTTGGAACTCTCCTTACCTCCAGTCGTAACTCCCTGCCCTGGAACATTTTGGGCAAAATAGCATTAGGGGACAGATAATGATGACATCAGATTATATTCTGAGTATTTTCAGAGAATTCCTTGACGATCTTGAATCATGTCACAATTGACTAACCAATGAATTTTACCTACCTGAGGTACCCATTTTGCAGACACAAAACTAGTCACTTCTATTACTGACAAGCCTGTTTGGGAGAGTTGATTGATGAGCTCAATTTTTATGTTGGTGGGCACGATGGTCTAGAAAAACAAAAAAATTTTACTATACAGACAAAAAGAATTCACAGGAATCTAGAGAGCCAAATTATGAAAATATTTTTTCTAATTTAAATGTAATTGCATTTAAAAGAAAGGCTTGTGTTCAGTTACTATAAATTTAATATACACCATGAATAAAGATAAATAAGCACTTAAGTTATGTCACGTTGTTAACTCTTAAAATAATCAGTTGTTTCAACTCACACTTAATGTCCACATTATAAACTTAAATTGTCTTACCTGTTCATTCTGCAAGCCATCTCTGGGCCCAACTTCTACTATTTTAACATATTCAGGAAGGCCAGGTAATTGAGTTGCCTGAAATATAAAATTTCAGACACTGTAAAAATTAACCATTATGGGTAGAATTTTAAACTTGACTGTGTGAGTGTGGTGGCATGAAGGGCACACACACAAACACACACACACAGAAAGATATGTTTGTCCTTCATATTTGGAGATGACCTACTGGTGATGCACTTCACAACTGACTGCATGTTTGGCTTGAAAAGGTCAGTAAGGGACACATAATCTCACAGAAAAAATCATAATTTTCTATTTTGCCTCCTTGTTTCTATCTACAAATGAAAATTTTGCTTAAAGATATCACCTCCCTTCTTGATGGCAGTGTGTCATGATGGTCTTGCCCCCTCCTACTTTCTCCTGATCTCCTACTACAGCCTGCATGGCTTAGTGGAAAGAGCCCAGGCTTGGGAGTCAGGGGTCACGGAGTCAAATCCCGGCTCCTCCAATTGTCAGCTGTGTGACTTTGGGCAAGTCACTTAACTTCTCTGGGCCTCAGTTACCTCATCTGTAAAATGGGGATTAGAACTGTGACTGTCCCACGTGGGATACCTGATTACCTTGTATCTCCCCCAGAGCTTAGAACAGTGCTTAACAAATACCATTATTAAAGCACTTAGTACAGTGTTTTGCACATAGTAAGCGCTCACTAAATACGATTGAATGATCTACTACTATAGTCCAGCCCACATACTGGAGTCTTCTCTATCTCACCACCAACCTCTTACACATATCCTCCCCCTAGCCTGGAATTCTCTCCTTCTCCATGTATGTCAGACCACCACTCTCCCCACCTTCAAACCATTATTGAGGTCACGACTCCTCCAAGAAGTCTTCCCCGATTAAGCCCTCTTTTCCCTGTCACCCTCTCCCTTCTGTGTCATCTATGCATTTGGATCTGTGACCTTTGGGTATTTGATATGTGTCCCACCTTCAACCCCGCAGCACTTATGTACATATCTTTAAATTATTATACATTATTTATTTACATTAATGTCTTTCTCCCCCACTAGACTGTAAGCTCTTTGTGGGCAGGGAACATGTCTGTTCTAACTAACTCTGTTATATTGTACTCTCCCAAGCACTTAGTACACTGCTCTGCACATAGGAAGCAAATACCACTGACTGAGTTTATTTTTGCTGAGAAAGTTAATGACAATCACTCAAAAGAATGAAAACTACATGGAAAATATTTAAGCCTTGAAGGATACCTAGACTAGTTATATTATTTTCATCAAAAATCAGTCTCATTACTTTAGTGCCTTTAGAGAAGCAGTGTGACCTAGTGGATAGAGCACAGACCTGGAGCTGATGACCTGGGTTCTAATCCCAGCTCCTCCATTAGCCTGCTTTGTGTCCTAGGGCAAGTCTCTTAACTTTTTCTGTGCCTCAGTTACCTCTTCTCTCAATATCTGTTCTCCCTCCCGCTTACCCATTCATTTACATTTGTTGAGTGCTTACTGTGTGGAGAGCACTGTACTAAGCACTTGGGAAAGTACTTGGTATATGAGCCCCATGTAAGACAATGACTGCATCTGATCTGCTTATACTGTATCAACCCCAGTGCTTAGTACAGTGCTTGCCATGTAGTAAGCACTTAATACCCCAAATATTATCATCATCATCATAATTATGTCCTTTCCCTCCTGGTGACCATGAATGCAAGGAAGGAAAGGAGACAATAAGAGGAGTGGGGCAAATAGGGTATATAAAGAAAGGAAGAGAAATTTAGGAGATTGTGAAGTTGAAGTCACCCAGCATTCTGTGGCACTGATACAAGATTCCAATATTAAAGACACAGACAAAAAATGTGCAAAATTGGTCATGCATTTAATTTTTGTATAATCATAATAATTATTATTATCATGGCATTTGTTAAGCATTTATTATGTGCCAGCTCTGTACTAAGCACTGGGGTGGATACAAGCAAATCTGGTTGGACACAGTCCCTGCCCCACATGGGGTTCAAAGTCTCAATCTCCATTTACAGATAAAGTAACTGAGGCCCACAGAAGTGAGATGGCCTGCCCAAGGTCACACAGCAGCCAAGTGATGTAGCCGGGATTAGAACCCATGACATTCTGCCCCCAAGGCCCGTGCTCTAGCCACTAAGCCATGCTTCTTCTATGGTACTTAAGTGCTTATGATATTTGTTAAATGCTTACTATGTAAACCCGTTGTAGGCAGGGAATGCATCTGTTTATTATTATATTGTACTGTGCTAAATGCTTAGTATAATGCTCTGCACACTGTAAATGCTCAATAAATATGACTGAAAGAATGAATGACTATGTGCCAGACACTGTACTAAGTGCTGGGGTAGAAACACGCTAATCAGGTAGGACACAGTCCAGGTCCCCTTTGGGCTCACAGTCTTAATCCCATTTTGTCAACGAGGGAACTGAGGCACAGAGAAGTTCAGTTAAGTGGTCACACAGCAGGTGTGTGGTGGAGCCAAGATTAGAACTTTGACTCCCAGGCCCATGTTCTTTTCACAAGTCCACATTGCTTCTCAAATGAAACTAGAGTAATTTTGGGTTCTGAAGTAGTCATTCATTCATTTATTTGTTGAGCGCTTGCTGTGTGCAGAACACTGTGCTAAGCACTTGGGAGAGTACAATATAACACAGTGTGGCTCAGTGGAAAGAGTACAGGCCTGGGAGTCAGAGGCCTGGGAGGCCTGGGTACTAATCTGGATCCACCACTTGTCTGCTGACCTTGGGCCAGCCATTTAACTTCTCTGTGCATCAGTTCTCAGCGTTGGCTCAGGGGAAAGAGCACGGGCTTTGGAGTCAGAGGTCACGGGTTCAAATCCCAGCTCTATCAACTGTCAGCTGTTTGACTTTGGGCAAGTCACTTGACTTCTCTGTGCCTCAGTTACCTCATCTGTAAAATGCGATTAAGACTGTGAGGCCCCCGTGGGACAACCTGATCACCTTGTAACCTCCCCAGCACTCAGAACAATGCTTTGCACATAGTAGGTGCTTAATAAATGTCATTATTATTATTCGCTCATCTGTAAAATGGGGATTAAGACTGTAAGCCTCACGTGTTGACAAACTGATAACTTTGTATCTATCCCAGCACATAGAACAATGTTTGGCACATACTAAGCACTTAATAAATACCATAACCATTATTACAACACATTCCCTGACTACAACAAGCTTACAGTCTCGAGAGCCGGGCTTAGAGTCTAAAGGGGAAGTAAAATACTTATGAAACTTTTCCAATGTCTGCCCATGCTTGTCAATTGATGGACTGCACCAAGAGATTGGATAGCAAAAAGAAAGTTGTTGGTAACTACCAATAACCTCTCAAGGAACTTGGTGTGAGTTAATATGTTGGCAAGTATTTTAGGTGCTGCTAGTAGGAAGTATGAGAAATGTTAGTTAGCTTTAACTGGATGTTTATGAGGAATGTACTCAATAGCTGTTGTTGGTCAACATGCCAATTGACCAATCATTTGATAGTACTTAGTGAGTATTTCCTTTGAGCAGAGCAATATACTGAGCATGTGAGAGAGTACAATATAGTTATTCTTTCAGATCCCCCACCGTCAAGGAAGTAGGATGATAATTAGACTTCTAGACTGTAAACCCGGTATGGGCAGGGATTGTCTCTCTTTATTGCTGAATTGTACTTTCCAAGTTCTTAGTACAGTGCTCTGTACACAGTAAGAGTTCAATAAATACGAATGAATGAATGAATATATCTGTCTTTGTTAATAGCTCAACTGGATGAATTGACATTTCTTTGACTTTCCTTCTCCTGCCTTGCCCTACACCTCCCTCCAGCATCTTCTCACTTCTTGTTCTTTGTGTCCCTGTCTTCTGGCTTCCCTTCTTCTTCTCATCCTTTACCACTTCAGCTCCCCACCCCAAAACTTCAAACCTGATCCAGTTATGCTTCCCTCCCCTCTGTGGTAGTAGTCCCCAAGACGCAAGCACCATTTATTACTTTACAGCTGCCTGCATTCCTGTCATGCCGGCTTCATTCCAGAATCCCTTGTCCTCACTGCCCGAGTTTCCCCAGTCTAACAGTTATGGGGCCAGAGGGCCGGGGATAGCAGATCCTTAGGTTAAAAGTCAGACTTGACAGGGCATAAGGGTGCATTTTCACACATGTGAAAAGGTTTAGCTGGGCTTATATCAGCAGGAAATTGAGATTAATGAGGCCCTGCATATTAAGGTGTTATAAGAGAATAAAGCATCCTTTAACACTGCACCCGAGGGGTCTACGAAACTTACATCTTTCACACCAACTGGAAAATAAAATCCTAAGGAGAGTGGTTCTCACAGGGCTTCTCATGTTGTTCTTAGTTCAAATACATTAAAGCCCCCTGCCTGTGACAACTAGTGGCTTGGAGATATTTATATTTATAGACATTAAAAGTCCTGCTGTGCTAGGAACCACACACTGCCCCTTTTCCCACCATATTCACCCTCAAGCACTCCAAATATTCGCCAGCCCTTAGGGAGCTGACACCGCACAGCAGTGGTGATTCCCAGACAGATCTGCCCCAGACATGCCCGACGAACATCACATTACTGCTACTAAACTCGAGACATAATTTTATGTGTAAATAAAGACTTTATGAGGCCTGAAATATCATTCTCGGCTGCAAGAATTCCCAGAGAGAACATCTCCACTATGCCCAGATGAAATGCAAACCATCCTCTGACTGGGAAGGCTGCTGAAAAGGAGTTTTGTATGTGGGAGCCGTCATCACCAGAAAACAAAGTTGGCTTTCGGAAGGGGATTTTGTTTCTAAAACCCACTGCTTCATTTCCACTGGGGCTAACTGGGGTTCAGCCCAGAGGTTGTGGGTAGAGTCTTATTACTGCTACCGGGCAAATTAACAGGGCAGTCCCATTCTACCCTCTCCAGGAGTCATCCAAAGCAGGTGATCTTTACTCAACTCAGTTGTACTCTATGTGTGAGGGAAGACTGCAAAGTCTGCAACTGAAGAACTAGAATAAAAGTCCCTTCTCACCATCCTGCCACTCCTTTGACCCTCACAAGTTGCAGCCCTGAGAGAGTTCATGCTGGGAGAGCTGCAGGTATTGAGTATATGGCATCTTTCAGAAAGAAACATAAGCTACTTTAAGGAGATTTGTGATTTTCCAACAGAAAGCAGGAACCATTTCCAAGAGCTCATCAGATAGTATCATAGTAGTCTCATAGCATTTACAATTCCCTTCCCTATGCTGCCATGTTTCTCACTTGCAAGGTTCATTTTTACATACCCAACAGATAAATGAATCAATAGCATCCTTATCACATTTTCCTATTTTCAATGTTCACAATCTGTGTTTCTCCTACCACACTATGTAGAAATTTTAGTTGTCAGCTACCTTATAAGGATGAGGGGTTGAATAAACATAGCTGATATTTGAACCTCCCTCATCTAAGTGCTCCAAAGATTATGTGTAGACTACGGCTATCTTTGGCAGTTTTATTGGACTGCACTTGTTAATGGACAAAAAGTAAATTATGCACATACATTTTAAACCCTCATGTGGGGCTGCCATGACTGAAAGGATTGAAGAGGTGAAAAGTGAACCACAAAACATAAATAATAATAATAATGATAATGATAATAATGGTACTTGTTAAGTGCTTACTATGTGCCAAGCACTCTTCTAAGCACTGGGGTAGATACAAATTAATCAATCGATCGTATTTATTGAGTGCTTACTGTGTGCAGAGCACTGCACTAAGCGCTTGGGAAGTACAAATTAATGAGGTAAGTACATTAAGTACAATTAATGAGGTTGGACACAGTCCCTGTCCCACATTGAGATCACTCTTGATCCCCATTTTACAGATGAAGTAACTGAGGCACAAAGAAATGAAGTGACTTGCCTAAAGTCATAGCAGACATGTAGTGGAGCCAGGATTAGAAACCAAGTCCTTCTGACTCATAGGCCCATGCTCTATCCACACTGCTTAACTGTTCACCATGAGATGTACAGTGAGTAAAGACGACTTGTATGTGGCTTTCAAGCTATCATTTGGCCACCACCCAATTTTACTCTATTATTTTCCTTCCCTCTTGATGACCATAAATGTGAGGAAGGCAGAGAGACACTTAGAGGAGTGGGGCAAGCTGGCTTCCACCCAGACGCACCCCAGGTTAACTAGCCTTATTCCAAATGCCCTGTGGATACAATCAGTATCATTTGATAATGTTTGCGATTGGACTCCATTCTACTCCTTACATTCCAGACCAAAGTAAGATAAGTGAATCCCTCTCTGATCCCAAATATCCTTAGTCTGAGATTGCTGAAAACTCAATGAATGGATTAAAACCACAGTGTGGTTCTGATTTTCAAGGGATTTAAGAGACACCCAAGTTGATAACCAAGGAAGTTGCTGAACAGAGAAGACAGAATGATTTAGAATTGGATGATTTAGATGTCAGTGCCTTCACTGCATCTCATTCAGAGGAGTTGTTCTCCTGCAAAGACCTTATTGAATTATGAAAATCATTACTGCAAGATGCCAAAATGAAATAAAAAAGCAAGGTTTTATCACCACCAGCTAAAATATTGGAACTAACATGTCTTACATTAATGTTCAAGAAATCAGGTGAATTTATAAATATGACTGAAAGAGAAAACTGGATGATGAATAGAGGAATTCAAAGAGATACAGAGATTGTCAGGATGAATTGTCTTGCTGTAGATTGACTTAAAGAGAAATGAAGGCTGATATTCAAATTATTTGCCAAAGTTGAAAAATTGTAATAAAAATCAGCAGAACAAGTATCCCCATGGCAGTTTCCTTGAACGATTCAGTCATATGACAACTTCTTATTAATAGAATATTATGATGTTATGCTTTGGCTTAATCAAGTAATTAATCACTGATATTTCATAAGCATTTACTGGGTGTCAAGCACTGTTCTCAGCCTTTGAATTGTAGACACTACAATGTTCCCTGTCCACAAAGAACTTAAAGACAGACATTCAAATAAATTACAGATAGGGGAAATGGCTAATTACAAAGAACTGTGGGGCTGTGAGTAGGATGAATATCAAGTTCGTAGATCGAAGTGCATAGGTGCCTAGGGAAAATGAGAGTTTAGTCCGGGAAGGCCTTTTGGAGGACGTATGATTTAAGTAGGACTTTGAAGAGAAAAGAGTGGCAATCTGTCTGATATGTGAAGGGGGAGAGAGTTCCAGGCTAGAGAGAGGACATGGTCAAGGGATCGATGGAGAGATATTTGAGATTGGTGTAAAGGGAGTAGGTGGACACTAGAAGTGTGAAGTGAACAGTCTGGGTTGTTATAGGACATAATAATAATGATGGTATTTGTAAAGCGCTTACTATGTACCAAGCACTGTTCTAAGTCCTGGGGTGGACACAAGAAAATTGAGATGAACACAGTCCCTATCTCAACTTTGGGCTCATAGTCTCAATCCCCATTTTAAAGATGAGGTAATAGAGGCAGAGAGAAGTAAAGTGACTTTCCCAAGGTCACACAGCAGATAAGTGGCAGATTCGGGGTTAGAACTCATGACCTTTTGATTCACAGGCCCATGCTCTATCCACTACACCAGGACATCTGCCCATGCTCTATCCACTACACCAGGACAAGGAAAGCTAGAGAAGCAGCATGGCTTAGTGAAAAGAGTACAGGCTTGGAGACAGAGGGTGTGGGTTCTAATTCCAGCTCTGCCACTTGTCTGCTGTGTCACCTTGGGCAAGTCACTTAATTTCTCTGTGCGTCAGTTCTCTCCTCTGTAAAATGGGGATTAAGACTGTGAGACCCACGTGGAAAACCTGATTACCTTGTATCTACCCCAGCGCTTAGAACAGGGCTTGGCACATAGTAAGTGCTTAACAAATACCATTGTTTATTATTATCAATAATAATGACAATAATGGAGTATTTTAAAGAAAAAAGGAGTTTCTGTTGCAGAAATGGATGGGAAACATTTAGAAGTTTTGAGAAGAGACATCAATCTATAGGATTAATTGAATGCTATACTAAATGCTTGGGAGAGTACACTACAATAGAGTTGGTGGACACATTCCCTGCTCATAAGCAACTTGTCTGGAGGGGGAGATAGGCAATAGTATAAATGAATTATGGACATTTCCATAACTACTGAGGGGCTGAAGGTAGGATGAATATCAAGAGCTTAAAGGGTGTATATCCCAATGTATAGGCAATACAGAAGGAGTCTGGGAAAAGAGGATTTAATTAGAGAAGGCCTCTTGGATGAGATGTGAGGCTTTGAAGGTGGGGAGAGTGGTGGTCTGGCATATATGGAGGGTGAAAGGAGTTCCAGGGCAGAGAGAGGCTGTGGGAAAGGATAGGCAGTGAGTGAGACTGAGGCATAGTGAGCAAGCTGTTGTTAGGGGAGCTAAGTGTTGGGTTGTAGTAGATCAGTGAGGTAAGGAAGGATGAGAAGAGCTGATTGAGTGCTTTAAAGTCAATGGTAAGGAGTTTCTGTTTGATGCAGAGGTGGATGTACATGGGAGGTTCTTGAGGAGTGGGGAGATTTGTACTGAACAGTTTTTAGAAAAATGATTTGGGCAGCACAGTGAAGTATGGACTGGGGTAGGGAGAGATAGAAGGAAGGGAGGCCAATGAAGAGGCAGATGTAGTAGTAGTAGTAGTCAAGGTGGGATATAAATGCTTGGATCTGCATAGTAGCAGTTGGGATGGAGAGGAAAGGGTGGATATTAGCATTATTGTGATGGTTGGACCTACAGGATTTGACAACAAATTGAATATGTGGGTTGAATAAGAGACATGAATTGAGGAAAGACAAGACATGGACTGGAATTTTTTTAAAAAAAATCTTCTGAGCAGCAGTGTAAACTATGGACAAGAGTAAGGAGAGACAGGAGGCAGGGAAGTCAGCAAGGAAACTGATGCATGTGTGACAAATGCTTGGATCAATGTCATAGCTATCTAGATGGAGAGGAAGGGGAAATTCAACAGATATTGTGGAGGTAAAATTGACAGGATTTGGTGACAAAGTATGCAGTTTGATTTACAGAGATGAATAAAGGACAATGCCAAAGTTATAGCACATCAGACATGGAGGATGGTGATGTGGTCTACAGTGATGGGATGACAGGATGAGTGGATGGGATAATGAGGAATTATGTTTTGGACATGTTAAGTTTGAGGTACCAGTGGGACATAAAAGTAGAGATGTTCCGAAGGCAGGAGGATATGGAAGACTGTAGAGAAGGAGAGAAAAGTCAGGCCTGGAGAGAGATACTTGGGAAATATCTGTGTAGACATAAAGGATGAAGCCATGGGAATGAATGAGTACTCCAAGGAAGTGAGTGTAGATGGAGACTAGAAGAAGATCCAAAATGAGCCTAGAGAGGCCACCCCTCCTTAACCCTTCCACAGTTTAGAGGGTGGGAGACAGAGGAGGAGCCAGCAAAGGAAACTGAGAAGGAGCAGCCAGAGTGATGAGAACAAATTAATCAGTGATTTTTTTTTTTTTGAGTGTTTACTGTGTGCAGAGCATAGTTCTAAGCACTTGGGAGAATGTAATACAACATATTTGGTAGGTATGTTCCCTTTCCATCAGAAGTTTACAGTCTAGAGGAGGAGCTTTGAGTCTACAAGGAGAAAGGGATGATCTCCAGTTTCAAAGGCAGTTTAAAGGTCGAGATGGGTAAGGATGGAGTAGAATCTCTTGGATTTTGCAAGGAGGTGTCATTTTTCCATGAAGTGGAGGGGAGGTCTGAAAAGGACGAAAGGAGGGGTCAAGTGTTTTGATAAAGTGCAAAGGGATGGGGTTGGAGGCACAGGTGGCGGGGGTAGATTTTGAAGGGAAAAGGAAGAGCTACTCTTGCAATACTGGTGGGAAGGATGGGACAGTCAAAAGGGAGACCAGAAAAAGGGCAGGATTGGAAAAGATCAAGGGAAGTTTTAGGGACAGCACGTTTGATGGTTACAATTTTATCGATGTAATAGTTGACAAGATCATCTGGGATAAGTGATGGGGTAGGTGGAGGGATGGGGATTTGAAGAGTGAGTGAAAAGTCTGAAACAGCTGGTGAGACAATGGATATAGGAGTCAATAAGGATGGAAAAGTATTGTTTCCGAGAGGAGACGGCAGAATTAAACCATATAAGGATGAGTTTGAGATGGATGAGATCATTAATGTTTAACCTTTAATAACTTGGTCATATTTGTGATTGTAGTTTTATTCTAGACTGTGAGCCCGTTGTTGGGTAGGGACCATCTCTATATGTTGCTGATTTGAACTTTCCAAGCACTTAGTACAGTGTTCTGCACACAGTAAGCACTCAATAAATACGATTGAATGAATGAATATTATATATGTATGTATACATGTTTATGTACATATATATAGACGTACCACATAAAGGGAATTCATATCACTTTTTCAGAAGTCCTGGAACAGATTATATTTTATAATAATAATAATGATGGTATTTCTTAAGCGCTATGTGCCAAGCACTGTTCTAAGCGCTGGGGGAGATACAAGGTAATCAGGTTGTCCCACATGGGGCTCACAGTCTTAACCCCTATTTTACAGATTAGGTAACTGAGGAACAGAGAAGTTAAGTCACACAGCAGACAAATGGCGGAGGCGGGATTAGAACCTATGACCTCTGACTCCCAAGCCCGTGTTCTTTCCACAGAAAAAATTCAGCACTATAGTTGCCTATTTGTAGTTCAAAATCACCAGATAATTATTGTTATTAAGACAAATACTATAGGTGTGTTATGAATGAACCAGGGTTGTGGACTGAAATTGAGGTCTACTAGAATAGAATAAGTGAAAAAATCTCCTTAAACTGGATAGAAATTTTTCTTAAGAGCAATTGAAGAACAGGATGTAGTGAATATAAAGTGTGAGGAATCATAAAAATAGCAATTTTTTATGAAAATGATAATGGTTCTGGAACAGAAAATTAGAATGTGTTTCCAAACCAGAACTTCTAAATACAGTTTTTAAAAAGGGATTAAAAAAGGAAATAACTATGTTTCAACATAAAGTAAATGTTATGGAAAATAAAGTATTTGTTTTCATTTCGTTTATCATTCATTTTATTATTTATTTAATTTATGATTTCATTGTAATCAAATTACTAATCCAATCTGTTCACTTCCCAGGAAAATGTCCTACCTTCCATTGAACCAATCTCTAGTTCTAAATTGTGTGCACTGAACTTTTTCAGTTTTGAAATCTAAATAAAATATTGACTTGAATGTCAGGAGTTTTATTCCCCTCAACCTTCAGCCTTTGCCAAAGATCAGACACAGTTATAACCATTAAGATTGTTTTGCCTTCTGCCAAATTAATTTCCTTTAAAAAAAATCAGGAAAAAACAGAATTTCCCAGACTGGGATGTGGTATGCCAAAATACATCATGGAACTATTTCTCTGTTTTATAAATTGCTGAAAACAGCGGTTTATAATAGAAAATGTAATGAACCATACATAACAAGGTAGTTATAAAGTCATTGTGACCCTTCAGCCACAAAAGTTTAAGGAAACTATTGGAATGGGTAATTAGGTATTAGCTGCAATTCCTCAGCATATCTAGCAGTGCTTTCTACTGTTTAGGTCTGCTTATTAATTGGATTTTGGTCTCAGTTATTTGTTACTAGATAGTAGCTTCATGTCCAACTTGCTATTCTATGGTAATTATCCATTCATAAGAAATGAAAAAAATGATTAAAATATGTCAATGGTCATCTGAGTAGATTGTCTTCAGCATAGTTTCAGGATGAATTTCAAGTTCCTGTCCAGGAAGGAATATCAATGTTCTAATGCATTTTACAGTTTGGATTTGAGAATCTTGGTACAAAATCCTCATTATGTTAGCCAATCAATTGTATTTACTGAGCACTTACTGTGTGCAGAGCACTGCACTAAGTGCTCGGGAGATTACAATATAACAGACACATTCTCTGCCCACAAAGATCTAACAGTCTAGAGGAGGAGACAGACATTAATATAAATAAATAAAATTACAGATATGTACATTGTGACAGCCCAACCTGCATAATCCGCTCCTCTGCCGCTAATCTCCTCACCATGCTTCGTTCTCACCTGTCCCGCTGTCCACCCCCGGCCCACGTCATCCCCCTGGCCTGGAATGTCCTCCCTCCACACATCCGTCAAGCTAGCTCTGCATCCTCCCTTCAAAGCCCTACTGAGAGCTCACTTCCTCCAGGAGGCCTTCCCAAACTGAGCCCCCTCCTTCCTCTCCCCCTCCTCCCCCTCCCCACCCCCCCGCCTTACCTCCTTCCCCTCCCCACACCACCTGTATATATGTATATATGTTTGTACGTATTTATTACTCTATTTTATTTGTACATATTTGTTCTATTTTGTTAATATGTTTTGTTTTGTTGTCTGTCTCCCCCTTCTAGACTGTGAGCCCGCTGTTGGGTAGGGACCGTCTCCATATGTTGCCAACTTGTACTTCCCAAGCACTTAGTGCAGTGCTCTGCACACAGTAAGTGCTCAATAAATACGATTGAATGAATGAATGAATGAGTGTTGTGGAGCTGGGAGAGGGGACGATTAAAGGGAGCAAGTTAAGGTGACACAGAAGAGTGTTTCAAGCAGTTGACAGCCATGCTACTGGGTGATCAAAATCAAATTAAAGCTTTCAGCACTGGGAACTGTACATTTTAAAATAATCATTAAAAGATGACTTGCTTGTAAAATGAAAACCACCTTAGGGAGCTATAAGAGCATAGTAAAATACCAGAACTGGGATTGTTATTTGTTTTTCACTTAAAATGGTGGGGGACTCTCCATTCCCAACAGTGAGGTAAAGAAACCAAAGGCTCAGCAACAAGTCTGGAAATGTTTTGGGGAAGGGAAGAGGAGATGTGGCAGATAAGGGGCTGCCTCATACCCTCTTGAACCACCTCTACAACGTCTGTGTTTGAACTTGCCCACATAATCCCAACAACCATAAACCTTACACAGTATTCACATTTGGAGAGAATCAAATTCTATGAGGATTAGCTAGGAAGTGTAACATTGAAGTGTAATCATTCATCAAATAGGGTGGCAGGCAGAAATTCATAATTCCGAAAGCATTTGGTCCCCTGGTCTGCTATGTTATATTGTGTTACTGTACAAAATCAAGGGCAGTGGCACATGCTTTTTTGATTGGGCAGTGGTCTGTGTCATTATGAATGTGTACCAGTTCAGAGGTGAGCATTTCATCCACTTGCACCGCACATTGTACTGATTTCAGCAAGAAAACTCTCTCCAATTACATAGCTGGAGAAGGGGGTGTTCAATTGGGCTACAGAATGGAAAACTGAATGAAACTTGGTGAAAAGTAATGCAGGTCCACATTAAGAATCACATTTGTAAATGTACTTATTTATGTATTTATATACTTAATATTTACAACATTTGTTTAACACACTGTGCCTCACACATTGTACTAAACACTGGAGAAAGGAATAAAGATATTGACTCACATCTGTTTCTTGGCACACAGGGCCTCACAGGAATATAATGGACAAGAGGGAGAGGCAAGAAATGAAGAGTTATGAAGAAAACTTAAAGGGAGTCTAAAATTAATACAGAAAGTGTAAAGCAGTTGGAGGGCTCAGGCTGCTGAATGAAGTCTAACCAGAAATAAGGAAGTCATGTGGTGAACCAAGTAGCATGAAGTAATGCGCATTGATTGACCCAGGGCAAACATTTTGGGCAAACCATCAATTATCTTGACAGTTCCTAGGGCTGCTACTACAATAGCACCTAATCTTTACTGGAGCTTCTCAAATAGGTTATTCTGAATAAAGTTAACTTACAGAGGTGAGACACTTCTCTAATATTTTATGAGAGGGACAGAATAAAGTTGCTTTACACATCATCAGTAATCTATCTGCTTGTAAAAAAATGGCTGTGAAAGGATTTATTGTTGATATAGAAGCAATTTATCTTCTATTAATACAGTGCTTGTCAGCAACCAAATAATGTTGTGTATAAAATAGCATCTTTCTGAATAGAGCACCAATGACTTTAGAGAGTCTTTTCCCCTTATGGGCAGCATCATCTGGGTTCAGTTTCCAATCCTAACCCTGTCAATGAACTCTCTGAACAGTAAAAGTATAAACACTAAATAAAGGCAGAAAGAAAGGCAATAATTTGAAATGCAGTTGAGAGCAGTACATGAAGCAGAAGTAATAATAATTGCTTGTTGAAAATTTGGAGGGAGAAAATGTTCTCCTATCAATCAAATGAAATATAAGGTAAAACCATTGATGCCACATGCACAAATTAAAGTTTTAAGGATACAATGGTCACTTGCCATCAATCAATTAATGGTATTTATTGAGTGCTTACTGTGGGCAGAGCGCTGTACTAATAGTTTGGGAGAGAACAGTACAAGTTGATACACATATTCCCTGCCCAGAAAGAGCTAGCAGTCTAGAGGCAGAAAAGATGTTAAAATAAATTTCAGATATGTACATAAGTGATGTGGGGCTGAGGGTGGGGTGAATGTCAGGTGCTTAAAGAGTCAGTTACTTCATATTTTTCAATATGTTGGTGAAACTACAGTGGGTCCTCATTTAATTTCCCAAATTATGTCTTTATCAAATCCATATCCCCTCTTTCTTTCTGGCACACTCACATACCAATTTTATAAAAGATTTGGAAGCCTTAATAATTACTTTGTATAATGTGATTGGTCCTCTAATAACCCTGGAAAGTTTTGTGCCTCTCAAGGGAAGACTATGCAATGAGCAAGATAGCATTAATTGGAATAAAAGAAACTGAAGAAACAATGAGGTATTTAATGTTTCTCTTCCTCCAACCTATTTTTGCTTAGTTTACAGATTGCCAAATGTTTGTTAGGTTATTTTAATGTCTATCTGCCCCTCTAAATTGTGAGCTTGTGGGCATATGCATGTACATATATGCATATATATGCATGTACATATATGCATATATATGCATGTACATATATGCATATATATGCATGTACATATATGCATATATATGCATGTATATATATATACATATATATATACACATATATCATCAATCGTATTTATTGAGCACTTACTATGTGCAGAGCACTGTACTAAGAGCTTGGGAAGTACAAATTGGCAACATATAGAGACAGTACCTGCCCAACAGTGGGCTCACAGTCTAAAAGGGGGAGACAGAGAACAAAACCAAACATACTAACAAAATAAAATAAATAGAATAGATATGTACAAATAAAATAAATAAATAAATAAATAGAGTAATAAATACGTACAAACATATATACATATATACAGGTGCTGTGGGGAAGGGAAGGAGGTAAGATGGGGGGATGGAGAGGGGGACGAGGGGGAGAGGAAGGAAGGGGCTCAGTGTGGGAAGGCCTCCTGGAGGAGGTGAGCTCTCAGCAGGGCCTTGAAGGGAGGAAGAGAGCTAGCTTGGCGGATGGGCAGAGGGAGGGCATTCCAGGCCAGGGGGATGACATGGGCCGGGGGTCGATGGCGGGACAGGCGAGAGCGAGGTACGGTGAGGAGATCAGCGGTGGAGGAGCAGAGGGTGCGGACTGGGCTGTAGAAGGAGAGAAGGGAGGTGAGGTAGGAGGGGGCGAGGTGATGGAGAGCTTTGAAGCCCAGGGTGAGGAGTTTCTGCCTGATGAGCAGATTGATTGGTAGCCACTGGAGATTTTTGAGGAGGGGAGTGATATGCCCAGAGCGTTTCTGGACAAAGATAATCTGGGCAGCAGCATGAAGTATGGATTGAAGTGGAGAGAGACACGAGAATGGGAGATCAGAGAGAAGGCTGATGCAGTAGTCCAGATGGGATAGGATGAGAGCTTGAATGAGCAGGGTAGCGGTTGGGATGGAGAGGAAACGGCAGATCTTGGCAATGTTGTGGAGCTGAGACCGGCAGGTTTTGGTCACGGCTTGGATGTGAGGGGTGAACGAGAGAGCGGAGTCGAGGATGACACCAAGTTTGCGGGCTTGTGAGACGGGAAGGATGGTAGTGCCGTCAACAGAGATGGGAAAGTCAGGGAGAGGGCAAGGTTTGGGAGGGAAGACAAGGAGTTCAGTCTTCGACATGTTGAGCTTTAGGTGGCAGGCAGACATCCAAATGGAGATGTCCTGAAGGCAGGAGGAGATGCGAGCCTGGAGAGAGGGGGAGAGAGTAGGGGCAGAGATGTAGATCTGGGTGTCATCAGCATAGAGATGATAGTTGAAGCCGTGGGAGTGAATGAGGTCACCAAGGGAGTACATGTAGATCGAGAACAGAAGGGGACCAAGCACTGAACCTTGGGGAACCCCCACAGTGAGAGAATGGGAGGGGGAGGAGGAGCCTGCAAAAGAGACTGAGAAAGAACGACCGGAGAGGTAAGAGGAGAACCAGGAGAGGACGGAGTCTGTGAAGCCAAGGTCAGATAGCGTGTTGAGAAGAAGGGGGTGGTCCACAGTGTCAAAGGCAGCTGAGAGGTCGAGGAGGATTAGGACAGAGTAGGAGCCGTTGGATTTAGCAAGCAGGAGGTCATTGGTGACCTTTGAGAGGGCAGTTTCCATGGAATGTAGGGGACGGAAGCCAGACTGGAGGGGGTCGAGGAGAGAGTTGGTGTTGAGGAATTCTAGGCAGCGAGTGTAGACAACTCATTCAAGGAGTTTGGAAAGGAATGGTAGGAGGGATATGGGACGATAATTAGAAGGTGAGGTGGGGTCAAGAGAGGGTTTTTTTAGGATGGGAGAGACATGGGCATGTTTGAAGGCAGAGGGGAAGGAACCAGTGGAGAGTGAGCGGTTGAAGATGGAAGTTAAGGAGGGGAGAAGGGATGGAGCGAGAGATTTCATAAGATGAGAGGGAATGGGGTCAGAAGCACAGGTGGCCGGAGTAGCACTTGAGAGGAGGGAGGAGAGCTCCTCTGAGGACACTGCTGGGAAAGATGGGAGAGTAGCAGAGAGTGTTGAGAGCCGGGGGGATGGAGAAAGGGGGGAAGAGACTTTGGGGAGGTCGGACCTGATGGATTTAATTTTGTTAATGAAGTAGGAGGCCAGATCGTTGGGGGTGAGGGAAGGAGGAGGGGGAGGAACCGGGGGCCTGAGAAGGGAGTTGAGTGTACGGAAGAGCTGGCGGGGGTGATGGGCATGGGTGTCAATGAGGGAGGAGAAATAGTTTTGTCTGGCAGAGGAGAGGGTTGAGTTAAGGCAGGAAAGGATAAACCTGAAGTGAATGAGGTTGGCATGGTGTTTAGACTTTCGCCAGCAGCGTTCGGCAGCTCGAGCATAAGAGCGAAGGAGGCAGACAGTGGCAGTGATCCAGGGCTGTGGGTTACTGGTGCTAGAGCGGCGAAGGGAAAAGGGAGCGAGTGATCTATATATATATATATATATATATATATATATATATATATATAGATTATATATATATATATATATATATATATATATATATATATATATATATATATATATATATATATGTCTCAACTCTACTGTTCCCTTCCAAGTGCCTAGGTACAGTGTTTGTAACAGTAAGAACTTAATAATAAACTATATTAATTGACTAGCTGATTTTACTTAAAATCAGAAATACATTCCTAATAAGCATGAACCAAACTCCAACTCAGAACATTCTAAATGCTAAAAAACTGTAATCTATTCCCCATTCCTAGGAAGCCCTTTCTTGGAGAACCGACACGGATAGAGCATTCATATTAAATCCTAAAAATGGCAGGTACAACCTTCAGATGCCTGAAGTCATGGGTCAGTAGAGAACCACAACATAAAACATGAAACCAAATTTATGGATTACTAGATAGCTAGGATTCTGGTATCCTCTCAGGGTCACAACTGGAGAGTTTCCATTTCCAATACTTTACCAGTCTCGACTGCAGGAGGAACAGTCAAGCAGAGGCATACCCATTCCCATTCCTAGCTTAAGCAGTGGCCAGCTAGTGTAAGGCAATCTTCTATAAGTCAAAATTCCCCTGTGCTGGGCAGGAGCAGCATGGGACAGAGTCGAGGGAGGAGACTCAAGTTTACTGCGTGGAAGGAGGCAATGGTAGACCACTTCTCTATTTTTACCAAGAAATCTCTATGGATAAACCACCAGAATGATTGCAGATGGAGGTGGAACATTCTGGGCGAGATGTGTCCATGGTGTCGCTATGAGTCAGAGACGACTCGACAGCATAAGACAAGACAAAAGGATTCTCTTCTTACTACACAGAGTTGTACCTAGACAAAATGCAGAGACCTTATCAAGGTGCCAGGAAAACATCAATGCTACCTAAGGGACAGCTTTATCAGACTAAGCAGTTGGAAAAAATACATAGGTAACAATTAGGCTTGGTCTTTGAACCCCAAGAAGCTTAAATTTAAGGATGAAGGAGAGAGAGAGGTTGGTGACAGATATAGAAGACGTATTAGTAAAAGCAGTAGTTGCATTTATTCAGCACCCACTTAGTATGGTCCATCGTATAAGTTGCTTAGGAAGCATAGAATAATTAAGTCATATGTTCCCTCTCTACAAGGAGTTTACTCTCTAATGGGGGAGACACACATAACAAAATTGTAACTATAGAAGTAAAAAATAATAAATAAATAAATAAATAAATAAATAGAAGGATTTGTATTCTCGAGTCCTACAGTGTGACCTAGTGGAAATAGCATAGACCTGGGAGTCAGAGGATCTGGGTTTTAATGCCGGCTCTGCTACTTGTCTGCCCTGTTACCTAGGGCAAGTAACTACATTTATCTGTGCTTCAGTTATCTCATCTGTAAAATGAGGATTAAGACTGTGAGCTCCTTGTGGGATATGGACTAGATCCAACCTGATTATCTCATATAATAAAAATTATGGTATTTATTAAGCACTTACTGTGTGCCAAGCACTCTTCTAAGCACTGGAGTAGATACAAGGTAATTAGTTTGTCCCATGTGGGGCTCACAGTCTTAATACCCACTTTACAGATGATGTAACTGAGGCATAGAGAAGTTAAGTGGCTTGCCCAAGGTCACACAGCAGGCAAGTGGCGGAGTCAGGATTAAAACCCAGGTCCTCTGACTCCCAAGCCCTTGCTCTTTTACCTAAACCATACTGCTTCTCTATCTACCCTAGCACTTAGTGTCTGACAGTATCTGGCACATAGTAAGTGCTTAACAAATACCATTAAAAAATTTATAATAGCTAGAATTGACCAAATCAATCAATCAATGGCATTTGTAAAGTGCTTACTATGTGCAGAGCACTGTACTAAGCACTTGGGAGAGTAAAATACAACAGTAGTAGCAGGCACGTTCCCTGTTCATAATAAGCTTACAGTCTAGAGGGGAACAGAATTACTATTAATAAATAATTCCTAAAATATAATTTGAAGATATGTACATAAGTGCTGTAGGATTGGGGGTGGGGTGAATATAAGATTGAATGAATGAATGAATGAATGAAATCTCCAAAGATCACAGATCCAGGTGCACAGATGATGCAGAGGGGAAAACGATCTGGGGAAAAGGGCTTAATTAGGGAAGGCCTCTTGGAGAGATGTGACCTTAATAACGCTTTGAAGGTGGAGAGAGTGATGGTCTGGTGTATATGGGGGAGGGAGTTCAGGCTACAGGGAGGATGTAGGAAAAGAGTCGTCGGTGAGATAGGTGAGACCGGAAAACAGTGAGTAAATTGGCGCTCGAGGAGTGGATTGTGTGGACTAGGCTGTAGTAGATTAATGAGGAGAGGTAAGATAGGGCAAGCTGAGTGCTTTAAAACCAACTGTAAGGAGTCTCTGTTGTGGAGCTGGATGTGCAGCCATTGGAGGTTCTTTAGGAATGGGGAAACATGATGAACTGAACAGTTTTGTTGATAAATGATCCATGCAGCAGAGTGAAGTGTGGATTGGAGTGAAGACAGACAGGAAGCCAGGAGGACAGGAGAAGGCAGATGCAGTAGTAGAGGTGGGACAAGATAAGTGTTTGGATCAGCATGGTAGCACTTTGAATGGAACGGAGAAGGCATATTTTAGCAATGTTGGGACTGAAGGGATAAAATGGCTCAGAGTGATAAGGAATCAACTGGGGGCAGCTTATTGGAAGAGGTGAAAGAGGGCTTTGAATGTGGTGAGAGCTATGTTCTGGCTGATGCGGGGAGGCAGAGACTTAGAAAAAGAGAACAGAATAAGCAAGGAGTTGGAGGTGGGAGAGTAAGAGCAAGATACATCTAGAAGGTTGGCTTGGCAGGAATAAAAACAGTGATTTCAGGTAGAATAGGAGGAGAGAGCAAATAGGTAAGATGGAGCCAGATTTTTGAAGCCAACTGTGAGGAGGTTTTCTGAAGCAGAAACATAGGAATCATTGAAAGATTTTAAGGAGAAAATTGATAGAGACTGAATGATGTGCTCTGCACAGAGTAAGCGCTCAATAAATACAATTGAATGAATGATCTATGTGGCAACATCGGAAAGGAAGTCAGATGGAGGTTGGGAGACCAACGAGAAAGCCAATGCAATTGTCTACCATGACAAGATAGGAACTGTTGCCAGAGTTGCAGCAATATGGACAGATAGGAAGGGACAAATCTGAGAAATGTTGGGCAGAAAAAATTGGTAGGATTTAGCAGTGCTAGTTTATAGTGGAGAGTTGATGATATTAAGATTACATGCTTCTGGGATGGGAGGAAAGTATGCTATTGACTAATATGGAAAAGTCAGAGAGGGAGTGGATTGAGGGGAAAAGATAAGGAGATTGACTTTTAGCAAGGAGGAATGAGACAGTAAGATGGAGAAAATGATTTAAAGACATCCTTAAATTGAACTTTAAAAAATGCTAAATAAATGTATATCTTGGAAAGCTTGGCCAAGGGACCCTACACACCAAAGAATAATGTAATTTCTGAGACCCCAATTCTTTGTAAATTTACGCTGTCAGAGCGATCGGGTGAGCAAAGACATGGAAACATCAATTTGAGAACACTGAATAGTTTCTCGTCCACCCAGGAACATTCCTTTGCCATCTCCCATCCAAACAAGAGATAATTAAACAAGTCAAAGCTAGGCAGGCATATTGGTTTTCCAGTAAAAATGCTTTTCCACTGTAGTGGAACTCTATGAACCATGAAAAGATTCACCCACATTGCAGCAAACCCTACTGGTCTTGAATCAGTTGTATTAGTCACAGATGGCCATAAATAAGCCATATGGAAAAGGAAATAATTTTTGCTCATGAGAGATCAGTGCTGGGGAAGTATTCTCATTCTCAAGTATTTCTCATTAAACAAAGCAAAGGGTTAGTGAGAAGAATTTGGAGTTTACTTCTCTGGATAGTTTCTTGTGTCAGGGATGATTTATGTGAAATGAAGGCATGGAGAGAGGCTGAAGAACCTCTGAAAAATTTTAAGACCATAATGTGGGGAGGTAGCATGGCCCAGTGAAGGGAGAATAGGACAGGGAGTTATAAAATCCAGGTTCTAATCCCTGCTCCGCCACTGTAGTAGTGGAAGTAGTAATAGTACTTATTAATTGATTACTGTGTGCAGATCACTGTACTAAACATTGGGAAAGAATAAACATCTGGGAATAAAACCCGGACCCTGCCCCTCAATGGGTTTGCAATCTATGAATGCTCCCTGTGCCCTTGTGTAACTTAATCTCTCTAGATTTCAATTTTCTCATCTGTAAAATAAGGATCAGATCCTTGCTCTCTCCCTATCTTAGATTGCGAGCTCCCATCTGGGGTAGGGGCTGTGTCTGATCTGAATAGTCTATGGCTACAACAATTCTTAGCACTGGGCTTTGGCACTTAGAAAATGCTTAATACATATCATAAATATTATTTGAGTAGTAGTAGTAATAGTAGTAGTAGTAGTAGTAGTAGTAGTAGTAGTTGTTGTTGTTGTTGTTGTTGTTGTAGTGTACGTTTTGGTTCCTGGGCATTGTCTGCATTACAATGTATATTCCCAAGTTTCCCACTGGGGAGCAACATGACTAGATGAAAAGAGTTTTGGCCTGGGAATCCAAGGACTTGGGTTCTAATTTCACTCCTCTGGTTACACGCTTTGTGAACTTGGGCTTTAATATCCTTATGTGTAAGAAAGGGTTTCAATATCTGGTGTAGCTCTGATTTAGAATGTGACCTGCTTTGGGATAGGGACTGCGTACAAAGTGATTATCTTGTACCTTCTCCATGGCTTAGAACAGTGGATGGCACATAGTAAGTGCTTAGGAAATACCATAGTAAGGGTAGTAATATCCCTCTGTTGACCCTGTGGCATACTTCAGTTATTGCCCAATCTTCCTCCTAACATTCACACCCAATGCCTCCATTTCCTTGTCCCTAATTTTATCTAGAGCCTCGGCAATCTGGCTTCTACTATCTCCAGTTTCACAGAAACTAACCTCTATAGGGTCACCAATAAACTCACTCTTGCCATAAACTGACTCTGCTCCATCCTAATCCTCCTAGAGTCTCTTACTTGATTTGAGCAGTATGAACCACATCCTTCTCCTTGAAACACTCTCTAACCTTGGCTTTATTGACATTGTCCTCTCTTGGTTCTCCTCTATCTCTCTAGCTGTTCCTTCTCAGTCTCCATCACTGGACTCTCTGCCTCTCACCCTATAACTGTGTTTTAGGTTCCTTCTTTACTCACCCCCTTCAAAAATTAATTTGCTTCCACTTCTTCCACCAGCATCTCTACATGGATAACTCCCAAATCTACTTCTCTGTCCCTGACCTCTCTCCTTCTCTCCAGTCTTCCATTTCCTCATTTATTCATTCATTCATTCATTCATTTATTGAGCACTTACTGTGTGCCCTGCACTGTACTAAGCTCTTGGAAAGTACAATTCAGCAACAGATATAGACAATCCCTGCCCAACAATGGGCTCACAGTCTAGAAGGGGGAGACAGACACCTAACATATCCCACCTCGACTATTACATCAGCCTCCTCTAAGACTTTCCTGTCTCCAGTCTTTCCATGCCCCAGTCCATATCTCATTCTGGTGCTCAGATCATTTTTTCCTAAAATACCATTCTATAAATATCTCCCCACTCCTCAAAAACCTCTGATGGTTGACAATCAATCAATGATGCAGCATTAAGGCACATCAATCAGCTCTCCCCATCATATCTCACCTCATCCATCTTCCACTACACACTTAGCTCTTCTAATACTAACATAGTAACTCAACCTTTATCTAGTTTCTTTCACCGTTGACCCCTTACTCACTTCCTCTCTCGGGTCTGGAACTTCCTCCCCCTTGATATTTGACAGATCATCACTCTCCCCATCTTCAAAGCCCTACTGAAATCATATTTCCTCCAAGAGGCCTTCCCAGACAAATCCCTTTATTTCCCCACACTATCCATCCTTCCTTCTGTGTCACCTGTGTGTTTGAGTCTGTAGTCCTTTAGCACTTTGATCCTCACCTCACCCTCAGCCCCCAGCACTTAATTACATACCTGCTTACTCTGTCATTTCCCTTATCTGTAATTTGTTTTAATGTATTTCTCCCACATTAGATGGTAATCTCCTTGTGGGCAGAGAATATACCTACCAACTCTGTTATATTGTACTCTCCTAAGCACTTAGTACAGTGCTCTATACACAGTAAGCACCCAAAAATATCATTAATTGATTCATCATTCTAAATGCTTCGGCTATGCTGGGCACACAGCACATTTTTGCCTTCCCACAAACCTAGAAAGAAAGACCCCTTAAAGCTTCAACTACTAATAGACTAGGAATGTTTCTATCTGAAGCACCCAGAATCCAGAAGCAAGCATGGCTAGGAATGAACCTGGAGGGGGTTCAGGTTTCTTGCTGCCCAGGAACCATAGCCTAGTTACATGTGATGGCCAGACCACCAGATTATGGTGGGGGTTGGGGGGCGTAGATTCCCCCAAATGAGACTTTTCTGCAATTTGGGGGGTGGGGGTCCGCAGAAGCTGGGCATGTGAGATGCTGTCCAGTGTGTGGGTAAGGCAAATGCAGGTGGACAGCACCCAAAATGGTAATACAGTCTACTGGTCCTACCCCATTGACCTGCACCTAGCTACCAGGGGCCTCCAGGGCTGGCCCACGTGCCATTTCCAAGTCTGGCTCCAGGACAGATTCAGCCATTGCCAACTTGCAGGCTATGGCTTCAATCAAATGCTCCAGCCTTGATTCCCCACAGTTGAAATGCATCACCTGACCACTCAGCAGCTGGCAAGAGGGGTTGGTGAGTCCTTTGTGGCTAGCAGGATGCAGCTCCTCCACAACAATGTGGTCTACAGTAGGGCTAATTGCTACCACCTGATCATACCTGCTGCCAGCACCATGGTGCTGGAGCTCATCGCACTGCCCTGCCACTTGCATGCTATGGGGTGGAATACTGATTAGCTAGGCCTGGCCGATACTGGCTGGGTATATGGCCGGCTGTTTTCTTTCCTCTCATCTTTGGCTTTGCCTCTCTGCCCCAGGTTCTTTACCCACCAGGAACCCTGCCCCACAAATTTTGATCTTGACACTTAGACTGTGAGCCCCATGTGGGACAGGAACTGTGTCCAACCTGACTGATTTGTCACTCTCCCCTTGCTTAGAACAGTGATTGACACATAGTAAGTGCTTAACAAATACCATAAGAGAAGGGAGGAAAGGAAAGGGAAGGAAAGGGAAAGAGAGCAGGGAAAGGGAAGGAAGGAAAGGAAGGAAGGGAAGGAAGGGAAGGAAAGGAAGGAAGGAAGGGAAGGAAAGGAAGGAAGGAAGGAAGAAAGAAAGAAAGAAAGAAAGGAAGGAAGGAAGGAAGGAAGGAAGGAAGGAAGGAAGGAAGGAAGGAAGGAAGGAAGGAAGGAAGGAAGGAAGGAAGGAAGGAAGGAAGGAAGAAAGAAAGAAAGAAAGAAAGAAAGAAAGAGAGAAAGAAAGAGAGAAAGAGAGAAAGAGAGAAAGAGAGAAAGAGAGAAAGAGAGAAAGAAAGAGAGAAAGAGAGAAAGAAAGAGAAAAAGAGAGAAAGAAAGAAAGGAAGGAAGGAAGGAAGGAAGGAAGGAAGGAAGGAAAGAGAGAAAGAAAGAAAGAGAAAAAGAGAGAAAGAGAGAAAGAGAGAAAGAGAGAGAGAAAGAGAAAGAGAAAAAGAGAGAAAGAGAGAAACAGAGAAAGAAAGAAAGAGAGAAAGAGAGAAAGAAAGAAAGAAAGAAAGAAAGAAAGGAAGAAAAAGGAAGAACAAGAAGGAAGGAGCAAAGAATTACTAAAATGGCTGAAACCTGCAAAGAACAACACTGTTTGATCAGAGACTTAACTTTCCATTCTCCAAAACTTGTAGCTCCCTTTGAATTTTGCAACCTAGCCAATGTAATCAGGATAAGACTAGAAGGTGTAACAAGAGGTTATCTTTCAGTTTTAAGCAATGACTTCCAACTGTTCTGAATGATGAGACATTATCCCTAGACATTCTCTTTCAGAAAAGTACTTCACGCTATGTTTAGGCTTTCTGAGAACACCGTGTTTTGTTTTAAGTGTTGCTTTTAGGCAAACCCATCCAAACATTAGTTCCAGGTTTTTATGTGCTCAGCTGTGATCTTAAGATTCCTTCTGTTAAGACTTTTCCTCAATCCCTCTGTTCCATATTATGTATGTACCTTCAGCACTTCCCTCCCACTGCATCCATCTTCACACCTCCATCTAATCTCTTCTTAACCATCTGCCTGCAAACTAAACCCTCAAGTCCCTTTAAGTTGCTCTTCTCAGAATGCCGAAGAAGAATCCCCAGAGTTTAACCAAACATTCCATCATCATTCTCTTGGCTGTTCAACCCATAAGTCTAGCACTCCAAATCTTTATAACACCTTCCTTCCAAGAAAGTCATACCAAACACCATTTCCATACAAAAACAGGGAACATCTGCAGATGGAAATATCAAAACAAAAATTTCTGGGCAGCTCATTACAAAACTTACTGGCCACTGCATGTGGGAAATGAGGTCCATATTCTTCTCTTCAGTTTCTCTAAATAACAGAGCTGTTCCCTTTCTGTTTCTAAGCAAAGGAATATTCGGCTTAAGTAATTATTAAAATGCAACGACAAACTAATTAACTTCCATATCCCAATAATTAGGTAAGCCTGTAGTATGAAAATACATTAATAAGAGACCCCTGTTGTTTCATTATTTTTAGGCTAACTAATTTCTGTTTTTATGGAATCTTTTTTATGGAATCTCTCGCTCCGTCCCTTCTCCCCTCCTTAACTTCCATCTTCAACCGCTCACTCTCCAATGGTTCCTTCCCCTCTGCCTTCAAACATGCCCATGTCTCTCCCATCCTAAAAAAACCCTCTCTTGACCCCACCTCACCTTCTAGTTATCGCCCCATCTCCCTCCTACCATTCCTTGAACGAGTCATCTACACGCACGGCCTCGAATTCCTCAACACCAACTCTCTCCTCAATCTCCTCCAATCTGGTTTCCGTTCCCTACAGTCCACGGAAACTGCCCTCTCAAAGGTCACCAATGACCTCCTGCTTGCCAAATCCAATGGCTCATACTCTATCCTAATCCTCCTCGACCTCTCAGCTGCCTTCGACACTGTGGACCACCCCCTTCTCCTCAACATGCTATCCAACCTTGGCTTCACAGACTCCGTCCTCTCCTGGTTCTCCTCTTATCTCTCCTGTCGTTCATTCTCAGTCTCTTTTGCAGGCTCCTCCTCCCCCTCCCATTCCCTTACTGTGGGGGTTCCCCAAGGTTCAGTTCCCGGTTCCCTTCTGTTCTCGATCTACACTCACTCCCTTGGTGACCTCATTCGCTCCCACGGCTTCAACTATCATCTCTACACTGATGACACCCAGATCTACATCTCTGCCCCTGCTCTCTCCCTCCTTCCAGTCTCACGTCTCCTCCTGCCTTCAGGATATCTCCATCTGGATGTCTTCCCGCCACCTAAAACTCAACATGTCCAAGACTGAACTCCTTGTCTTCCCTCCCAAACCCTGCCCTCTCCCTGACTTTCCCATCACTGTTGACAGCACTACCATCCTTCCCGTCTCACAAGCCCGCAACCTTGGTGTCATCCTTGACTCCGCTCTCTCGTTCACCCCTCACATCCAAGCCGTCACCAAAACCTGCTGGTCTCACCTCTGCAACATTGCCCAGATCTGCCCTTTCCTCTCCATCCAAACCGCTACCCTGCTCATTCAAGCTTTCATCCTATCCCTTCTGGACTACTGCATCAGCCTCCTCTCTGATCTCCCATCCTCGTGTCTCTCCCCACTTCAATCCATACTTCATGCCGCTGCCCGGATTGTCTTTGTCCAGAAACGCTGTGGGCATGTTACTCCCCTCCTCAAAAATCTCCTGTGGCTACCAATCAATCTGCGCATCAGGCAGAAACTCCTCACCCTGGGCTTCAAGGCTCTCCATCACCTCACCCCCTCCTACCTCACCTCCCTTCTCTCCTTTACAACCCAGCCTGCACCCTCTGCTCCTCTGCCACTAATCTCCTTACCGTACCTCGTTCTCGCCTGTCCCACTGTCGACCCCCGGCCCACATCATCCCCCTGGCCTGGAATGCCCTCCCTCCCAACATCCGCCAAGCTAGCTCTCTTCCTCCCTTCAAGGCCCTTCTGAGAGCTCACCTCCTCCAGCAGGCCTTCCCAAACTGAGCCTCCTCCTTCCTCTCCCTCTTATCCCCCTCTCCATCCCCCCGTGTACCTCCTTCCCTTCCCCACAGCACCTGTATATATGTATATATGTTTGTACATATTTATTACTCTATTTATTTATTTAACTTGTGCATATCTATTCTATTTATTTTATTTTGTTAATATGTTGGTTTTGTTCCCTGTCTCCCCCTTCTAGACTGTGAGCACACTGTTGGGTAGGGACTGTCTCTATATGTTGCCAACTTGTACTTCCCAAGAGCTTAGTACAGTGCTCTGCACACAGTAAGCACTCAATAAATATGATTGATTGATTGATTGACTGATTGATTTTTCATGGTATTTGTTAAGTATTTACTGCATGCCAGGCACTGTACTAAGTACTGGAGTAGTTACAAGCTAATCAGGTTGGACACATTCCATGCCCTAAATTATTATTATTATCATTAATTGTATTTATTGAGTGCTTACTGTATGCAAAGCCCTGTACTAGTGTTTTGAATAGGGCCCACAATCTCAATCCCCATTTTACAGATGGGGCAACTGAGCCACAGGGAAGTTAAGTGATTTGCCCAAGGTTACACAACAGCCAAGTGGTGGAGTCTCCCTAATCCAGAATCCACTTTCTTCTGACTCCCAGGCCCATGCTCTATCCACTAGGTCACACTGTTTCTCGACAGTTAATGCATAGGAGGCTTAAAAACTAAGGACTATTCCATATTTACCTAGCACATTTCTTCTGAAGAGCTTAAAATTGCTTCCACAAACACTGTTCTCTTTAATATTCTCCCAGTTACACTACCTTGTGGATGCGTATATTTTCACAGAGGAAGATGGGTCACAGATTAGGTGACGTGCCAGAGAACAGATAGTCGATAGTAGGGTTGGGAAAAGAAGCAAATCTTCTGATGTTTATCTAGTCCTCTTTACAGTAGCAATTAGAGGTTGAGTAGTATGCTTGTCTGTAAACAATTTTTTAGAAGGAAAATCAGTTGATAATCTGTGCCTCAGCCATCAGATCATAACCAACAAATCACTTGATTTACAGTCTTCTATTCCACTCCTCATGAAATTGACTCATTCTTGAGTATTTCAGCCCAGGTTTCCCAGTGACCATCTATAACACTACTGCCTGAAGCTGAAATGTTTGGAAACTTTTAATCATGTTCTTCTCACTTGGACTATTCCAATAAAGCCTGCCCACAGCACTGAATACTATAGCATATGTAGAAATCTTCACTTTTTCTCCCAGATGTAAAGGGGTAAAAATTGCATTTTCTGATCCCCAAATGGCTCTATGGATTCCCCATTCATTTCACAATCCATGTCAAAATTTTCCATTCTCTGCAGAGTTCCAGGTTCAGTTCAGGCAGAAAGATGCACACATGCTAAAGCGTGCTAAAAGACATACAGCAGAAATGTTATTACCAGAAAGGCAGTAACTTACAGGGAAAGCTTAAAGGAGCTGCAAATGTTTATCATCACCAAACAACTTCAGGAGAACATGGCACCAGCATATTCATCATCTATGAGGTTTTTATTCTAGAGTTGCTAAATTAAGAATGAACAAAGTTGAGTATTCTCCCTCTTGGTGATAAGAAGTAGATTATGGTAATGTCTCTTGGGACAAAAAGCACACATATACAAATGATACTCCAGACATTTCTAATGTCTATGGTTTCTATGGCAGATGGAAACTCCATCTCTGACAACTGCTTGGGCACAGGTTTAATTTAGAGCATGTAGTTTTCCTTCCTGAGATTTGATGAGATTTTTTTTTAGTTGCTGCATGCTACAAACCTTTAAAAAATATTTCAAAAATACTGGAAAAATTATCTAAATGCATTCCTTTGCAACACACTGGGGGTGACAGAAGATACTTCTAATGTAAGGTGTTTTCCAAAACAGCTAAACACTAAAGGGGACAGTCAAATGTCCAGCTATTTATTCCTTCTATCTTGTAGTTTAGATTGAAAACATAGGGTAGCAACAGAATTTTAAATATCTCAGAATCCAAAAAAAGAATCCAGAGCATTGAACAAATAACTTGGAAATCAATCAATAATGCTGAAGTCATAAGTCCAATGAGTTTACATATATAATTGCATCCTTCCTCTTTAACAACAGTTTTCACTTCAATACATTTTTTTAGGGACATAAATTCAGAAGAATAAGTTAGGTAAGAAACAGTTTATGTTAAGCAGGGATAAACTAAATGAAGACAGACTCTAGTGGGTGAAAGATTTGATAACTTCATAAGCTTCTTCAATGAGTGACTGACTGAATGCTTATTGTGTGCAGAACACTATACAAAGTGCCCAGGAGAGTACAACAGTTGTTAGGGAAGATCCCTGCCCTGATGGAGCTTACAGTCTAGTAGGGGAGACCATTGTTAAAAAAACTACGAATAGGGGAAGCAGCAGAGTATAAGGAACATTTTTTCATGGGTTCCTTTAACAGAACCTTACATTATTAGACTCACCAGACTGTCCAAATAATTCTCAGCTTTTACACCTGACCATCTAAATTTTCAGACCTCCAGCTAATCCAAGTTTTGAGATACATACAACATGAGGAAAACTCACAAGAAACAAGTGCTACCTAGGACTTCTTAGTTCTTTTTTTTCTCTTTATTAAGTTAACCTACGACCATTTTCTCCTTAGCTGGGAAAAATATCTCGATTCAATAAGGAATGAAAGAGTGGATTCCAGTGCCTGTTCACCCAGTGGAATACAGATGCAAGAAGGCGGTGGCAGAGAGCCATTCGGCTTCCTTCAATATCCAAAAACATTTGGAACTAAAACCCAAAAGGAAAAGAGTCTGACAGACACGCTCTCTTCAGGGTTTCCTGCCGGTCCTGTTTGCCAAGGTTCACAAGCCCCACCCTTTGTTAATAGAGTTCACCAAAAAGACTGGAAGAAATGCTGATTTCACGTGGTGATAGTGTTAAAATAAAGGCACTTTTGTGGAGTTGGAATTCTACTGCCACCTGCATATCCCTACTGCCTGAATTCCAGGAAACACAATTTAAAAAGTTTAAACACAAAACCCCATGCAAAGAACTTTCTCTTAACGAGAGGTGACACTGATCAGAAGAGGGACATTTCTGAAGCAAGCAGAGGAGTCAGATGGAATATTAAAAGCAGGAATTAAGGCATTTTGGGGATCTCAGAAACAGCACACATTGGATGATGACCTGAACAGAAGATCTCCTTCTCTAGATGGTTAGCTCCTTATAGACAGAGAACATGCCTGCCAACTCTGTTATATTGTATTCTCCCAAGTGGTTCGTACAGTGCTCTGAACATAGTAAGTACTCAGTAAGTACCATTACTCAATTGATAAGATATTAGTCCTGCCCTCTTGAGTCCCAACACATACGAAGAGAGAACATTAGAGAGAAGGTTTGATGTAAGAATCAAATGGGAGAGGTACGATTTGTGAATCATTTCAACTGAAGAAATTAAGAAGTGGCGTAGTTTGTTCCCAAAAGATTTCAAAAAGCAACAAAACATATCAATCAATCAATCAGCAGTATTTATTGAGTGTTTCCTCGCTACAGAGCAGCGTACTAAATAGGCTTGGGAAAGTACAATACAATAGAGTTGGTGGACACAAGCCCTGACCATAAAGAGTTTACAGTCTACAGAGGGAGACAGATATTAGAATAAATTACTGATAGTAAAACAGTAAGTACTCAGTAAATATGATTGAATAAAAATAATAATAAGTGCTTAGTAGGTGCCAAACACTGTTCTAAGCACTGGGGTGGATACAAGGTAATCAGGTTGTCCCTTGTGGGGCTCATACTTTTAATCCCCATTTTACAGATGAGGGAACTGAGGCACAGAGAAGTTAAGTGACTTGCCTAATGTCGCATGGTAGAAAAGTGGCAGAGCCAAGATTAGAACCCATGGCCTCTGAATCCCAAGCCCATGCTCTTTCCAGAGAAGCAGCCTGGCTCAGTGGAAAGAGCCTGGGCTTGGGAGTTAAAGGTCATGGGTCCTAATCCAGGCTCCACCACTTGTCAGCTGTGTGACTTTGGTGAAGTCACTTAACTTCTCTGTGCCTCAGTTACCTCATTTGTAAAATGGGGATTAAGACTGAGCCCCACGTGGGGCAATGTGATTTCCTTGTATTGCCCCCAGCACTTAGAACAGTACTTGGCACATAGTAAGCGCTTAACAAATACCATCATCATCATCACTAAGCCAAGCTGCTTTTCTGAATGAAATAGTAGAATGTAAAGATGTGCACATTAAGTGCTGAGGATCTGTGCTTAGTGTTATTCACTAAACAAAAGGAGGCACTCAACCCAATCTTTCCCCTTTTAAGAGACAACAATCCTTAAGAAATTCCTGGCAAGAAAAATCTCACCTCAAATAAAATAGAGGCTCCGTAGGTGACATATGATGTTAATATCATTGTCTCTTTTGCTACCTCACAACTCAAACCTGAAGAACCCCTACCCTCCCAATCCCACCTATACAGAGGATCTTAGCTTCAATAGCAGCATCTTTGAAAACGATCATCTCTATGTGCTAAATGTTTTTCATTATGTTGAGACAGTATCTTCACAAAAGAGGCCATTACTGCTGGAGAAGCAGAGGGGAAGCACAGCCCAGCTGTGATTGCTTTCTAATTCAGTGACAGGAACAGGCAAGCACCTTGATGGCCTGGCATTTATATGAGACTCTGCCCCCAGCCATGCCACAGTGTGGTACTATGGTCATCAGGAATTTTTTTTTAAATGGTTTTTGTGAAGCACTTACTATGTGCCAGGCACTGTTCTAAGCACTGGGGTAGATATAAACTAAGCAGGTTGGCCTCAGTCCATTTCCCACATGGGGCTCACAGTCTTAATCCCCACTTTCATACGAGGTTAACTGAGGCACAGAGAAATAAAGTGATTTGCCCAAGGTCACTCACCAGACAAGGGGCGGTGTCAAGAATCTAGGTCCTTCTGACTCCCAGCCCTATGCTCTATCCATTAGGCCATACTGCTAAATAGTGTTCCTATGCCTGGGGTTGGCATAAGAATGATCATAACTGGGCCTTCATTTTGCAGCTGCGGGTATGGGAGTGATCGCCACTCAATCTCCTTCTATAAGTGTTTTTTATTATTATTATTATTTTTAAATGGTATTCATTAAGCATTTAATATATGCCACGCACTGTACTGAATGCTGGGGTAGATACAGAATAATTGGATTGGATACAATCCCTGTCCCACATGGAGCTTACAGTGTTAATGAAGTAACTGAGGAAAAGAGGACTTGCCCAAGGTCACATGGCAAGCAAAAGGCAGAGTTCCCCAGTAGTGTTCAACACTAGTATCGCTGTTACCAGCATCCGTATTTGGTGAGCAGAGCACACTGAACTTTGTGTTGGGGGGGAACAATGGGAAGATAAGGTTCCCTGCTCTTGAGGACTTTGCAGTATGATGAGAAGGCAGCATGGTGTAATAGAAACAGCACGGGCCTTTGAATTTTAGGGCCTACATTCAATCAATCAATCGTATTTATTGAGTACTTACTGTGTGCAGAGCACTGTACTAAGCGCTTGGGAAGTACAAGTTGGCAACATATAGAGACAGTCCCTACCCAACAGTGGGCTCACAGTCTAAAAGGGGGAGACAGAGAACAAAACCAAACATACTAACAAAATAAAATAAATAGAATAGATATGTACAAGTAAAATAAATAAATAAATAGAGTAATAAATACGTACAAATATATATACATATATACAGGTGCTGTGGCGAAGGGAAGGAGGTAAGATGGGGGGATGGAGAGGGGGACGAGGGGGAGAGGAAGGAAGGGGCTCAGTCTGGGAAGGCCTCCTGGAGGAGGTGAGCTCTCAGTAGGGCCTTGAAGGGAGGAAGAGAGCTAGCTTGGCGGATGGGCAGAGGGAGGGCATTCCAGGCCCAGGGGAGGATGTGGGCCGGGGGTCGATGGCGGGACAGGCGAGAATGAGGCACGGTGAGGAGATTAGCGGCAGAGGAGCGACGGGTGCGGGCTGGGCTGTAGAAGGAGAGAAGGGAGGTGAGGTAGGAGGGGGCGAGGTGATGGACAGCCTTGAAGCCGAGGGTGAGGAGTGTCTGCCTGATGCGCAGATTGATTGGTAGCCACTAGAGATTTTTGAGGAGGGGAGTAACATGCCCAGAGCATTTCTGGACAAAGACAATCCGGGCAGCAGCATGAAGTATGGATTGAAGTGGGGAGAGACACGAGGATGGGAGATCAGAGAGAAGGCTGATGCAGTAGTCCAGACGGGATAGGATGAGATTCCCACCCGGGCTCCATCATTTGCTGTCTTTGTGACCTTGGGAAATTAGTAAACATAGTAGGGATCATTTTTAGGGAAGCAGTGTGGTCTAGTGGATAGAGCACGGGCCTGGGAGTCAGAAGGACCTGGGTTCTAATCCCATCTATAACACTTGTCTACTGTGACCTCAGGCAAGTCACTTAACTTCTCTGAGTCTCAGGTACCACATCTGTGAAATGGGGATTAAGCCTGGGAGCCCAGTTTGGGACAGGGACTGTGTCCAACCCAATTTCCTGTTTCTACCCCAGTGCTTAGTACAGTGCCTGGCACATAGTAAGTGCTTCTAAACTGTGAGCCTGCCATTAGGTAGGGACCGTCTCTATATGTTGCCAACTTGTACTTCCCAAGAGCTTAGTACAATCGATCAATCAATCGTATTTATTGAGTGTTCACTGTGTGCAGAGCACTGTACTAAGTGCTTGGGAAGTACAAGTTGGCAACATATAGAAACGGTCCCTACCCAACAGTGGGCTCACAGTCTACAAGGGACTAGTACAGTGCTCTGCACACAGTAAGCGCTCAATAAATATGATTGAATGAATGAATGAACAAATACCACAATTATTATTATTATTTTGTGACAGAAGCAGTCGATCCAACTTGTACTTTCCACGTGCTTACTACAGTGCTCTGCACTCAGTAAGTGCTCAAAAAATACAATTGAATGAATGAATAACTCCCCACTCCTCAAGAACCCCAGTGGTTGTCCATCCACTTCACATCAAACAGAAACACCTTACCATCATCGTTAAAGCTCTGAATAAGCTCACTTCCTCACCTGATTTCAAACTACAGCCAGCCCTCACTGCAGTGCCAAACAACTCACTGTACCTCAGTTTTACCTATCTCACCACTGACCCTTTGGCCCCACTACCTCTCCTGTCTCTATTGTCCATTTATTTGGTTCTGTACCCTTTTAAGCACTTGACATTCACCCACTTCAACCCCACCACAGTTATGTACTTTTATTTGAAGGTATTGTCTCCCCTTTCCAGTCAGGGCAGGGAATGTGTCTACCAAGCCTGTTACATTGTACTCTCACAAAAGCATATTATAGTGTTTTGCACCCTGGAAGTGCTCAATAAATATCATTGATTTTGATTGATTGACAGAAGGGAGGGCAAATAAGGAAAGTGAGAGGGCTTAGCCAGGGAAGGCCTTCTGGAGAAGATATGATTTTAGTAGGGGTTTTAAAATGGGGGAGAATGGTATACTGTCCAATTCATTCATTCAATCGTATTTATTAAGTGACTACTGTATGCACAGCACTGTACTAAGCACTTGGGAGAGTACAGTACAACAACAAATGGACACATTCCCTGCCCACACTGAGTTTACAGTCTAGAGGTGGGGAGACAAGCATTAATATAAATAAATTACAGATATGTTGCTGTGGGGTTGGGTCAGATATGAAGAGGGAGGGAGCTCCAGCCCCGAGGAGGACATGGATGTAGGTTGCAGGATAGATAAAACTAAGGAACAGAGAGTACACTGGTGTTAGAGGAGCAAAGTGTTTAGCTTGGGCTATAGTAGGAGATCTATGAGGAAAGGTAGGAGGGAGAGAGCTGATTGTGAGAAGCAGCATGGCTTAGTGGAAAGAGCATGGGCTTGGGAGTCAGAGGTTGCGGGTTCTAATCCCTGCTCTTCCACTTGTCAGCTGTGTGACTTGGGGCAAGTCACTTCATTTCTCTGCACCTCAGTTACCTCATCTGTAAAACGGGGATTAAGACTGTGAGCCCCACATGGGCCAACTTGATTACCTCCAGTGGCTACCAATCAATCTGTGCATCAGGCAGAAACTCCTCACCCTGGGCTTCAAGGCTCTCCATCCCCTCGCCCCCTCCTACCTCACCTCCCTTCTCTCCTTCTACTGCCCAGCCCGCAACCTCCGCTCCTCCACCGCTAATCTCCTCACTGTACCTCATTCTGTCCCGCCGTCGACCCCCGGCCCACGTCATCCCCCGGGCCTGGAATGCCCTCCCTCTGCCCCTCCGCCAAGCTAGCTCTCTTCCTCCCTTCAAGGCCCTGCTGAGAGCTCACCTCCTCCAGGAGGCCTTCCCAGACTGAGCCCCTTACTTCCTCTCCCCCTCGTCCCCCTCTCCATCCCCCCATCTTGCCTCCTTCCCTTCCCCATAGCACCTGTATATATGTATATATGGTTGTACATATTTATTACTCTATTTATTTATTTATTTATTTATTTATTTTACTTGTACATTTCTATCCTATTTTATTTTGTTGGTATGTTTGGTTCTGTTCTCTGTCTCCCTCTTTTAGACTGTGAGCCCACTGTTGGGTAGGGACTGTCTCTATGTGTTGCCAATTTGTACTTCCCAAGCGCTTAGTACAGTGCTCTGCACATAGTAAGCGCTCAATAAATATGATTGATTGATTGATTGATTGATTGTATCTACCCCAGTGTTTAGAACAGTGCTTGGCACATAGTAAGCACTTAAATACCATCATCATCATCATCATTTAAAATGATAGTAAAATTTTCTGCTTGATGCCGGGGTGGATAATAATAATAATAATGATAATGGTTTTTGTTAAGTGCTACTATGTGCCAAGCACTGTTCTAAGCACTGGGGTAGATACAAGGTGATCAGGTTGCCCCACAAGGGGCTCCCAGTCTTCATCCCCATTTTACAGATGAGATGACTGAGGCACAGTGAATTTAAATGACTTGCCTAAAGTCACACTGCTGACAAGTGGCTGAGCCGGGATTTGAACCCACGATCTCTGATTCTGAAGCCCGTGCTCTTTCCACTAAGCCACGCTGCTTCCAATGGATGACAACCATTGGATATTTTTGAAGAGTGGGCAGATATACACTGAAAGGCTTTTCAGGGAACTGACCTGGGCAGTAGTAAAGTATGGACTGGAGAGGGAAGAGAAAGATTTTGTACCGCTTAAGCAGTCTGGTATTCACCCCACCACCAGACCCACAATATTTCTGTTCATACTCCTTTCTAATTTATTTTAATGTCTGTCTCTTCCTCTAGACCATAAGCTCCTTGTGGCATTTAAATCAATTCTATTCTATCGTACTCTCCCAGGTGCTTAGGCCAATGCTTTGCACACAGTAAGCACTCAATCAGTACCATGAATTGATTGATTGATTCTCTCAGCCACAATGAGGAGGATCAAGAAAGCTGTGCAGCACTTTTATACCCAATCTATCTTGGATGGACCATGCACTGAGGGGCCCTAGGTGGTGGAGAGGAAAGGCAGTTTACTCTGCTACAATGGAGAGCCCTGCTCTCTCTCCCTCTCTGCAGTCTCACATTTTCTCTTGCATTCAAGACATCTCTAGTTAGATGTCCTCCTATCACCTCAAGCTTAACGTATCCAAAACAGAACTCCTTCTCTTCCTACCCAAACCCTGTCCTCCCCTTGACTTTTCCTTCACTGTAGACAGCAACACCAACCTTCCTGTCTCACAAGCCTGTAACCATGCCATCAACCTTGACTTGTCTCTCTCATTCAACCCACATATTCAATTAATCGCTAAATCGTGTTGGTTCCATCTTCACAAAATTGTTAAAACTGCTACCATGTTAATACAGTCTCACTCATCCTATCCTGTCTGGATTACTGCATCAGCCTCCTTGCTGACCTCCCAGCCTCCTGTCTCTCCCCACTCCCATCCATACTTCACTCTGCTCCCCAGATTATGTTTCTTCAAAAGTGTGCAGGAAATATCATCCCACTCCTCAAAAAACTCCAGTGTTTGCCCATCCACCTCTATATCAAACAAAAACTCCTCACCATTGGCTTTAAATCACTCCACCACCTTGCCCCCTCCTACTTCAACTCACTACTCCTACTACAACCCAGTCCGCACACTTCTCCCCTTTAATGCTAACCTTCTCACTGTGCCATGATCTCATCAAACTCGCTGCGAAACCCTCACATAAGTCCTACCTCTGACCTGGATCACCCTCCCTCCTAAAACCCATCAAACTATTACTCTCACCTCCTTCAAAGCCTTATTGGAAGAACACCTCCTCCAAAAGGCCTCTCTAAGCCCCCATTTCCTCTTCTCCCACTCCCTTCTGTGTCACCCTGACTTACTTTCATTGTTCTTTCCCCTTCCAAGCACCACAGCATTCATTTACCTATCTAGTAATTTATTTATATTTTATCAATGTCTGTCTCACCACCTCTAGACTGCAAGCTCGTTGTGGGCAGGGAATGTGTCTGTTCATTGTTGTATCAACCTCTCCCAAGTGCTTAGTACAGTGTTATGCACACAGTAAGTGCTCAATAAATATGACTGAATGAATAAATGAGTGGACGGGGTCAACAGTGTGCAGGGATCCCAGGCTACAGCTACCAGAAAAACTCTAAACTTCTCTGTCCCTCAGTTTCTTCATGTGTAAAAATGAGTTACTTATATAGTGAGCACAAAAATTCATAAAAAAGGAAAGGAAAGAAATGGTACTAAATGCTTGTTCTCCCTGCTTCTTAGACTGTGAGCTCCATGTGGGACAGAGACTGTACCTGACCTAATTTTTGTATGTCTATTCCAGTGCTTAATGCAGTCCATGACGCATAATAAGCACTCAGAAGCAGCATGTCTAGCGGACAGAACATAGGCCTGGGAATCGGAAGAACTTGGGTTCTAATACCAGCTCTGCCACTTGTCTGCTGTGTGACCTTGGGCAAGTCACGTCACTCCTTGTGCTTCAGTTTCCTCATCTATAAAATGAGGATTAAAACTGTGAGTCCCATATGTGGGACTGTGTCCAACCTAATTAGCTTGTATCTACCGCAGCGCTTAGTGCAGTGCCTGGCACATAGTAAGTGTTTAACAAATACCATTAAAAAAACCCTCAAGTACCACAATTATTATTATTAGGAGACAGGCAGAGCCAGATCATATAGATAGATAGATAGATAGATATAGATATATCTATCTATATATAGATATAGATATAGACATATATATAGTGGGAGCAAGAGGTAAAGCACAGATACTATTGGTAAAAACTAAACAAGTGAAATAGTGACTTTTCCTCTGAGATCCCTTGACTTGTTGGAGCCAGCTGAGTCTTCACAACCTGTCTACTGGGACGACACGATTCCCTAAACACCACAGCAACTGTTTATTCTTTTACTGTACTCTCCCAAGAGCATAGTACAGTGCTCTGCACACAGTAAGCACTCAATTAATATGATTGAATGAATGAATAAATATCTATGTAAGGTGACCAAGGGACTACCTGGACTCTGGACAGGAGGAAGCTTACCTCCTTCTTGTAACCAGCCTCCCTCAGCTCTGCAGGGACAGAGCTGAGTAAGTGCTGGATTCAAATCCTGTTCCCAGGGCATGAACTGGGCTATCAAATTAGACCTAAACCCCTCACCCTCACACAACTCTCCACTTGGGACAGTGACCAGGAGAAGGGAGGACTTCAACTCAATGTCACTTGATATGCAACTCAACTCACCTGATATTCACCCCACCTCATTCCCACAGCACTTCTGTACATATCCCCCCTCTAGACTGTAAGCTCATTGTGGGCATGGAATGTGTCAGTTTATTGTTATATTGTACTCTCTTAAGCACTTAGTACAGTGTGCTGCACACAATAATCACTCAATAAATATGATTGATTAAATGAATGAATCCATAATTTATTTTAATGTTTGCCTCCCCCTCTAGACTGTAAGCTCCTTGTAGGCAAGGTGCATATCTGCTAAATCTGTTTCGCTGTACTCTCCCAAGCACTTAATACAGTGATTTTCACAAATTAAGTGCTCAATAAATACCACTGATTGATCGATTCCTCAGTTCAGGGCAACTGAGTCAATAGCATTGTTGGAAGCACTCTGGGTGAGGCAAAGGTTTCTCATGGCCTTCAGGAGCCCCTACGTCCCTGTAGAAAGAGCAAAGCTGAAGTATAGGAAAGAAATCCTACTCACTCACTGTACAGGCTCTCCTCAAACCTTGGGGAAAGGCAAAATTGGGCTGCCCAATTTAGGTTAAACTGGGTCTATCTTTGCCTGCATTCTTACCCCAGGTCTGTTTTCCTTGAAAAGTTGCTTACAGTGTTCCCAGGGCCTGGAGCTCCTTTTCACTCTCTAAGTGGCCAGACCTCAGGCTTTCCGATCTTCCAATAATTATATGGTATTTGTTAAGCACTTATTATATCCAAGCACTGTTTTAAATATTGGCATAGATACAAGAGATGCAGTGTGGCCTAGCACAAAGAACATGGACCTAGGAGTGAGAGGACCTGTTCTAATCCCATCCAGGCCACTTGTCCGTTATGTGATTTTGGACAAGTCACTTAATTTATCTATGCCTCTGTTACCTCATCTGTAAAATGGGGATTAAGACAATGAGCCTTGTGTGGGACAGGGACTATGTCCAACCTGATTATCTGGTATCTTCCCCAGTGATTAGTACAGTGCCTGGTACATAGTAAGTGCTTACCAAATGCCATTAAATGCAAGGTTATCAAGTTGGACACAATTCCTGTCCCACATGGAGCTCACAGTCTAGGTAGGAGCGGGTAGGATTTAATCCCCATTTTTCAGACGAGGGTATTTTAAAAAGCCTTCCTCAAATCCAAGCTCTTCATTCATTCATTCAATCTTATTTATTGAGTGCTGACTATGTGCAGAGCACTGTACTAAGCACTTGGTAAGTACAAGTCGGCAACATATAGAGATGGCCCTACCCAACAACGGGCTCACAGTCTAGGAGGGGGAGACAGACAACAAAACAAAATATGTAGACAGGTGTCAAAACTGTCGGAACAAATAGAATTAAAGCTATATGCACATCATTAACAAAATAAATAGTAAATATGTACAAGTAAAATAGAGTAATAAACCTGTACAAATATATATACAGGTGCTGTGGGGAAGGGTAGGAGGTACGGCAGAGGGGATGGGGAGAATGAGAGCAAAAAGGGGGCTCAGTCTGGGAAGACCTCCTGGAGGAGGTGAGCTCTCAGTAGGGCTTTGAAAGGAGGAAGAGAGCTAGCTTGGCAGATGTGTGGAGGGAGGGCATTCCAGGCCAAGGCAAGGACGTGGGCCAGGGATCAACAGCGGGACAGGCAAGAACAAGGTACAGTGAGGATTTAGCCACAGAGGAGTGGAGGGTGTGGGCTGGGCTGTAGAAGGAGAGAAGGGAGGTGAGGTAGGAGGGGACGGGGTGATGGAGAGCCTTGAAGCAGAGAGTGAGGAGTTTTTGCTTGATTTGTAGGTTGACAGGCAGCCGCTGGAGATTTTTGAGGAGGGGAGTAACATGTCCAGAGCGTTTCAGCAGAGTGAAGTATAGACTGAAGTGGGGAGAGGCAGGAGGATGGGAGATCAGAAAGGAGGCTGATGCAGTAATCCAGTCGGGATAGGATGAGAGATTGAACTAGCAAGGTAGCGGTTTGGATGGAGAGGAAAGGGTGGATCTTGACAATGTTCGAGAGGTGAGACTGGAGGGTTTTGGTGACAGATTCGATGTGTGGGGTGAACCAGAGAGCGGGGTCTAGAATGAGACCAAGGTTGCAGGCTTGTGAGACGGGAAGGATGGTAGTGTACGTCCACAATGATGGGAAAGTCAGGGAAAGGGCAGGGTTTGGGAGGGAAGATAAGGAGTTCAGTCTTGGACATATTGAGCTTTAGATGGCAGACGGACATCCAGATGGAGATGTCCTGAAGGCAGGAGGAGACACGAGACTGAAGGAGGGAGAGAGAGCAGGGGCAGATATGTAGATTTGGGTGTCATCAGCATAGAGATGATAGTTGAAGCCGTGGGAGCAAATGAGTTCACCAAGGGAGTGAGTGTAGATAGAGAATGGAAGGGGGCCAAGAACTAACCCTTGAGGAACCCCTACAGTAAGGGGATGGGAGGAGGAGGAGGAGCCCGCAAAGGAGACAGAGTGAACGCCAGGGAGATAAGAGGAGAACCAGGAGAGGACAGAGTCTGTGAAGCCAAGGTTGGATAGTGTGTTGAGGAGAAGGGGGTGCCAGCATGCCTTCCAACAATACCCTGAGACAAATCAGCTCAACAGTCACCTCTATTAAGATCTTTTTTATGGTATTTGTTAAGTGCTTACTCTGTGCCAGGCACTGTAGATACACTGGGGTTGAAGCAGTGTGGCTTAGTGGAAAGAACACGGGCTTGAGAGTCAGAGGTCATAGGTTCTAATCCCGGCTCTATCACATGGCACAATCTGATAACCTTGTATCTATCCTAGCACTTAGAATAGTGTTGGCACATAGTAAGCACTGAAATACTTAAAGCACTTAGATACACTGGGGTTGAAGCAGCTTGGCTCCATGGAAAGAGCCCAGGATTTGGAGTCAGAGATCATGGGTTCAAATCTTGGCTCTGTCAACTGTCAGCTGTGTGACTTTGGGCAAGGCACTTCACTTCTCTGTGCCTCAGTCACCTCATCTGTAAAATGGGGATGAAGACTGTGAGCCCCCCATGGGACAACCTGATCACCTTGTAACCTCCCCCGTGCTTGGAACAGTGCTTTGCACATAGTAAGCACTTAGTAAATGCCATTATTATTATTATTAAATACCATCATTATTGTTATTATTAATATCATTACAAGGTTGGGAACATGTCCCATGTCTCACCTGGGGCCCACAGTCATAATTCCCATTTTACAGATGAGTTAACTGAGGCACAGAGAAGTTAGGTAATTTGCCCAAGGTCACAAACTAACAAGTGGAGGAGCTGGGATTAGAACCCAGGTCCTTCTGACTCCCAAGCCAGTGTTCTATTAACTAGACTATGCTGCTCATCTAAGCTCTTTGCAGATAGGGATCGGGTCAACAAACCCTACTGTATTACACTCTCCCAAGTGCTTTGTACAGTGCTCCGCACACAGTAAATATTCAGTAAATACCACTGATTGATTGTGTCCACCACCAATATTATGAATACATGTATATTCAGTGGCAGCCTTGGTTTCCCCAAAAAGTGCAAATTCCCCTAAACCTCTACTCACCCAAATCCACTTGTCTGAATTAGTCCCAGACTTTGCAACCCCTGTACTGTGCTCAGCACCCAGGGGTAGCTGACCTGCTGTCTCCGTCACATGCAATATTGGATTCATTTGTTTTCTGCATCCCACCGAGAGTAATTTGATGCCTTTGTTAGTCCGTTCTTAGGTAACAGGACTGTGCTGACAGGAATGTCTTTTCATCCCTCTCATTCCCCAGCTGCTTAAGGAGCACTGGTTAAGCAGCCACAAATACCATTGATATCTCCATTCCAAGGGAGGTGCCCCCAAACCTGGCAGATGACAAGGAATGCAGCTCCATGTAACCGCTAGAATTCGGGCGGTGGTGTATAAGGATGGGGAGGCCAGGGAAGGGGAGGTGGGAGGCTTGTGGGGAGTTGAGGGTTGGGGCCTAATGACAGAAGCTGTTGCAAAGGAGAGAAATCCGAGAGGATGGGGGGAGGATGCAGGGATAGGGGAGGATGCAGAAATGGGGAAGGATGCAGGGATGGGGAAGGATGCAGGGAGGGTACCCGGAGGGGGCGGAGACATCAGATGCAGACAGGGGGTACCTGCAAAGGGGCGGGGAGGACCCCAGCCCCGGGGTCCCCAGTCCAGAGATGCTCTCGGAGGAGTTGTTGGTAGCTAAGGCAATGCTTGACAGCGGATGGCATATTCCCCATCGCAGCGCAGGCTGAGTCCCCCAACCGGTCCCTGGCTTGGAGGCCCGTCTCCCCGCCCCGCCCCCGCCCTCTGGGAGATGGGGAAGAAAAGGCTGGGCGAGTTGAAATCCGTTTCATCAGCAACCTGATCTCGTCACTGAGCATGCTCTAAAGGGAGCTACACCTCCTCTTTCAGGTCATTGTTCTCTGCCCGACTTTCTAAGAGACTACCGCCTCTCCTGATTCTTAGGGCCTCACTTCCTCGTCTGCAAAATGGGGATTCAGTACCTGTTCTCCCTCCTACTTAGAGTGTCAGACCACTGTGGGACAAGAGCTGGGTCTGACCCTGCTTATCTTTTATCTACCCTAGCATTTAGTACTGTGCTTGGCATTGAGTAAATGTTTAACAAATAGCAGCAACAGAGAGGCTGGTAGTGAAGAAACATTGGGGGATCGACTGTCTGTTTGCATCTGTGAAGGGCAAGCCCGGTGCAGAGAAAAAAAGAAACAGCTGGGGGAAGGGATGGTTAAATTTTATCTAATGCTCCAAAACCCTTACTAGCTCTAGAAACGCTGGGCACACCCTGCACGTTTTCGGCTATTTGCATTTTGCCTTTCCTTTTCCTTCCCTTCTCAAGAGGCGAGCATTAACTCCAAAGGGACCACAAGCTATTGAAGCAGCTTTGGGAAAGGTTGGGAATGTGAAAAGTAGGATGAGGGAGGAAGGCGGGGAAAGACTGCAAGCCTTATGTGGGGCAAGGGTTGTGTGTGACCTGATTATGTTGTATCTACCCCAGCATATATCGAAGTGCTTGGCACAGTGAGCACTTAACAGATAACACCTGTGTACCAATTCTGTTATACTGTACTCTCCTATATACTGTGTACTCACCACAGACACATCTCTCCTAGGAGGCCCTGCTCTCCATCTGTAATCATTCTGGTAGTATGTCCATAGAGTTTTCTTGGTAAAAATACAGAAGTGGTTTACCATTGCCACCTTCCACACAGTAAACTCGAGTCTCTGCCCTTGACTCCCTCCCATGTCACTGCTGCCCAGCATGGGTGAGTTTTGACTTGTAGCAGATTGCCTTCCACTCACTAGCCACTGCCCAAACTAGGAATGGAATGGGTAGGCCTCTGCCTGACTCTCCCTCCCTTAGCCGAGACTGGAAACTCTCCAGGTGCGACCTTGAGAGGGGCCAATGCCAAGTAGAGAACTTCTATCTCTCTGGACACCTTTGAATCTCTCACATATATTGCTTTATGTCTGCTATGTCAATTTCACAGGTTTACTGCTGGTAATCTGTCAGAATGTATGGGGATAGAAGAATAGCTGAAGACATAAAGTTAAATTAGTCATCATCTCAGGGCTCCAAATCCTGTATTCAAGAGCATCAGTAAGTGCTCTCCTTCAGCAAGCCCTTGTCAGCATTGTGATCTAGTGGAAAATATGGTTCTGGGAGTCAGAGGACTTAGGTTCTAATTCTGGTTCTGCCATTTGTCTGGTGTGTGACCTCAGGCAAATTACTTAACTTCTCCGTGCCTCAATTCCTCATCTGCAAAATGGGGATTCACTGCCTGTTCATCCTCCTACATAGAGTGTCATCCCTCTGTGGAACAAGAACTGTGTCTGCCCTGATTATCTTGTCATTCATTCATTCAATCGTTTTTATTGAGCACTTACTGTGTGCACAGCACTATACTAAGTGCTTGGAAAGTACAATGCAGCAATAAAGAGAGGCAATCCCTGCCCATAGTGGGCTTACAGTCTTAGGGGGGGCAGAAAGACATCTAAATAAGTAAACAGGTATCAATGTAAATAAATAAGTCAATATAAATGAATAAATATTAATTATAGATATTTACATATATGCATGAGTGCTGTGGGCCGGGGAGAGTGGGGAAAGAGCAAAGGGAGTGAATCGAGGTGATGCGGAAGGGAGGGGGATCTCAGGAAAAGGGGGCTATCCAAGCACTTAGTACCATGCTTGGCATTGAGTAAATGCTTAACAAATAACATTACAATTTTTATTATTATTATTTCTACCTTAATTGCTTTAGTGGGGACTGGGATGAAAAGTTATGAAGCAGGGACAGAGGTAGAATAGGGTCTGCAAGCCCTCAGCGGAGGAGCTCTGACCTGAGCTCCCTGGGTTTTGTTATGCTGAATTAGGGCTCTGGGACTGCTATTTGTTTAGGCAGAAGGATTACAGGAAACTACTAACAAACTTTGGAAGAGGTATAGGCTATAAAATTTAGCCCATTCAACCCATTTTCTGACTCTGAGATATTGCAGTCACAAAATCCTGTATTAACAGCAATGAGACATCCCAACCCTCACCTCACCCAAAAGCCTACCTGAAACAGTTTCCAACTATATATGGTGGGGTGAGCATAGAGTGGCCACAGGTGGCCCCTGTGCATGGTAGACACAGAGACACATGTCTCATCCACTGCGTTACAGTGGACACGTGGCATGATGAAGTAATGTATAGTCACCGTTTTGTGGAAGTTCCTCTGGGACACCTGAATCTAGAATATATCTCTTGTGGATCCCATCCCCTGATTTGCTCCAGAGACTTTGTACTCAACACACAGATCTCTGTGAACTTAAACACTGCTTCTAAACCATAGAATTAGGCAGCAGGAGCCGAGGTAGAGGGAGGCCAAGAGCTTATGCTATAAATGCCAGACACTAAGGTACCAGGTGTTATATCAGCAGAGAAAAGAACAGCTGAAAATCAGACTCTCCTGTATAAAACTGGACAAACAGCCACTTTAGGGCAAAGGTGGGCATGAAAAGGTAAAACATCCGTTTTTTTCAGAGTCCATTAGGTAGGGGAGCCATTCATTTGGTTTCTAACCAGACAATCCTGATAACACCTGGTCTACCTCCTGTCCAGTGCTGATAGGGAACCAGATGAATTAATGTCCAGTATTTCATTTGAATTTCCCAGCTTGTCTCCATCTTGATGCCTACTACCAAATTTCACAACTCAGAACTGGTGCCATTGGTGCCAACTCCAATGGAGGATGGCAACAGTGGCCCCCACTGCTTCTCTACATCTCTGACAAGGACAGAGAGTTTCTGGTCAGGGATGAAGTGACCAAAAATGGTGGCTTTCTGACCTGAGTCATTTGAAGCCTGTGGCCTCTCAAGCTTCAACCCCCCCAATAAAATCCCTCCTCCATTTTTGCCCCTATACTACAAGTGAAAGGTTGGTACCACTGAGCAGGGCTTATGTTCACAGGGGCCTGGGCGGGGTTGCAGTGACTCTGGAGTGAGGTCTGAGATGTTCAGCCATCCCCTCTCCCTCCCCAATTAGCACATTTTAGAAAGAGCACGGGCTTGGGAGTCAGAAGATGTGGGTTAGAATCCCGGCTCTGCCACTCGTCTGCTGTGTGACCTTGGACAAACCACTTAACTTCTTTGTGCCTCAGTTACCTCATCTGTAAATTGGGGATTAAGACTGTGAACCTCACATGGGACAACCTGATTACTTTAAATCTACCCCAGCACTAAGAACAGTGCTTGGCACATAGTAAGCACTATTATTATTATTATTATTATTATTATTATTATTATTATTATTATTATTATTATTCACTGGCCAAGCAATCAGTGATGCAAGCATAACTATCTCTGTTTTTCCCAGACTGATAGGAATTTATACCAGTAATATTATTATTATCATTACTATTATCCTCTAAGACTTCTGTTAGACATCCATGGGAAGCAGCATGGGATAGTAGATAGAGGATGAGCCTGGATGTCAGAAGGTCATGGGTTCTAATCCAGATTCTGCCACTTGTCTTCTGTGTGATCTAGGGCAAGTCACTTCACTTCTTTGTGCCTCAGTTATCTCATCTGTAAAATGGGGATTGATACTGTAAGCCTCACATGGGACAGGGACTGTGTCCGATCTGATTTGCTCGGATCCACCCCAACTCTTAGTACAATGCCTGGCACATAGTAAGTACTTAACAAATATAATGATTATTATTATTATTATTATTACATCAGGAAGACTAAACCCATGTCTTGCTCCATATCCTTTGCCCCTTTCTGTTTGAAGTGGGAATGAAGAAGGTAGAAATGTCATTCTGTGAACATCTCACCTCTCTTCAAAAATCTCTAATTGTTGCCGATTCTTTTCCACGTCAAACAGAAATGCCTGTCCATAGACATTAATTCACTCAATTGGCTTTCTTCTCCCTTCTTATTCTCACTGCTTTCCCATTAAAACCCATCTCACACACTTAGTTCCTCTCAAGCCAAATTAATCACTGTGTCTTATTCTTATTACTCTTGCCATTGACCCCTTGCTTATGTGCTCCTTTCTTCCTGGAGCTCCTTTCCCCTTCACGTCAGACACAACACTTCCCTTTCTACCTTCAAGGACATTCTGGAATCATATCTTTTCAAGGATGCCTTACCCCTGATTAATCATTCATCTTCTAGAGAAGCAGCGTGGCTCAGTGGAAAGAGCACGGGGTTGGGAGTCAGAGGTCATGGGTTCTAATCCTGGTTCTGCCACCTGTCTGCTGTGTGACCTTGGGCAAGTCACTTAACTTCTCTGAGTCTCAGTTACCTCATCTGTAAAATGGGGATTTTACTGTGAGCCCCACGTGGAACAACCTGATTACCTAGTATTCCCCCCCGAGTGCTTAGAACAGTGCTTTGCACATAGTAAGCACTTAACACATGCCATCATTATTATCTTCTGACCCTATTCCCCCCATACACAACACTGATGCCACTTTATCACTTCTCTGTCACCTTAACATTTAATAATAATAATTGTTATTATTATTATGGTATTTATTAAGGGCTTACTATGTTTGCACTGTTATAAGCACTGGGAAGATATGAGTTAATCATGTGAGACACAATGCCTGTCCCACAAGGGGCTCACAGTCCAAGTAGGAGGGAGAACAGCATGGCTTAGTGGAAAAAGCATGGGCCTGGGAACTAAAGGCCCTGGGTTCTAATCCCAGCTCCACCACATATCTGCTATGTAACCTTGGACAAGTCACTTAACTTCTCTGTGCTTCAGTTTCCTTAACTGTGAAATGAGGATTTAATACATGTTTCCCCTCCTACCTGGACTGAGAATCCCATGTGGGACAGGGACTCCGTCCAATCTGATAAACTTGTATCTATCCAGTGCTTAATACAGGGCTTGACCCATAGTAAGCACTTAACATCATATCAATCAAACAATTATATTTATTGTGTGCTTACTATGTGTAGAGCACATAGCAATAATGACAATAATGATAAAATAAATAATAGGGCTTGTAGACTCACACCCCATTAGCACTTTCATACAACATGGCTTAGTGGAAAGAGCACGGGCTTGAAAGTCAGAGGTCATGGGTTCCAATCCCGCCTCTGCCACTTGTCAGCTGTATGACTTTGGGCAAGTCATTTTACTTCTCTGTGCCTCAGTTATCTCATCTGTAAAATGGCGATTAAGACTGTGAGCCCCACGTGGGACAACCTCAGAATCTTGTATCTACCCCAGTGGTTAGAACAGTGCTTGGCACATAGTAAGCACTTAAATACCATTATTATTATTATTATTATCATTATTATTATATATTGCTTTTCCTGCCTGTACTTTATTTCTGGGTCTGTCTCCCCTGATAGATTTTATCACCCTGAGGGCAAGGATCATATCTACTGACTTTATCTATTCTACTCTCCCAAGAGCTTAGTACAGTCTCTGTACCAAGTAAGCATCTAAAAAATTATATATTTTGATTCAAAAAGGAAACTTTTAATGTGAACTACATCTGGAGAGAAGACATCTTCAGCAGTAATTTGTTATTTATCTAATCCTGTGCTCCAAATTTCCCTGTGACTTACTGATTTTTATAGCAATTTTATAGATGAGGAAAATGAAGGCCAGAGAGGTTTAGTGACCTGCCCAAAGTCTTACAATAGACTAATGTCAGAGCTGACACTACAACTAAGGTCTTCTAAGTCACTCACTTATTCACTAAATCAATGGCATTTATGGAGTGTTTACTCTGTACAGATCACTGTACTAAGCACTTGGGAAAGCATAACATAGTCGTGGTAGTCGTGATCCCTACCCATGAGGAACTTACATTTTACAGGGACTTCCAGTGCAATGTTCTTTCTATTCTATCATACTGTATTCAAAAGCCAATCCACAATACACTTTCCACAGCACTAGAGAATTTTGTATCAATGGTATTCCAAAGTGAATCAATAGTATACTTTTCCATAGAAACTAGAAGATTTTATACCCTCTGGACTTAGCTATGGGCTGATGCTATCTGCCAGGGGCCCAGACATGCAATGGCACAGAAAGACTGACAGGCAATTTCCCTGGATGGTTTAGTCATTCATCAACTTGGAGGAAGGAGGCTGGACTGGAAGACCTCTTATCTGGAAGGGATTTTATAATTCAGAACACTCATATTACAGAACCTCTGATAATCCAATGAAATACTCTGTGATTTACCGAACATTTCTTTAGAAACTTAAAATCCCCAAGTGCATTGAGATTTTCAACTTGTCATTCCATTTACTAGCAATGACAGTTGGAAGCAAAGAAAACCTGTAGGTCCCACCTTCATAACAGTGGTCGAAACCTTCAAGGGATCATATCAAAACAAGACCTGAAATTAAACCTATCTATAAACCTGTTAACATTTTGCAGAAGATGGCATCTTGGGGAGACCAATTTTCTGAGAATCTACTGATATCAAAATAAGAAACCCTCTAGGTATAATCTAATGCATATGGCATTCCACTTGAGAACAGAGCTATGGAAACTTAGATGTCCAGACTGTTGTTTAAAGAGATGACAAAATATAACCTGCTGCTTTTAAAGGGGTTGTTACAATTTCTGAAAAATATTTCCTTAAGTGTCCTGTTTAAATATTGCCCAAATTGATAAATTGTATATCAAATAAAGGTAAAACAAGATGTAAACTTTTGAAATAATGAGGACTAAATGACATTAGATGTTTCAGTCAGATGTTTCCCCATTCTTCTGCAATCCAAAAATTAAGGAGAAACAGATAATTGGCCTTATCAGAAAATTGACCTGTAACACTCAGATTTTCCCTAAACTCAGAAGTCTAAACAACTTAAGCTCTAGGTTGTGTTTCATGGCTACTCTTATCTATGCTATGTATATGCCATTGTACAGTTTGTGTTCTAATTTCAACCTAAGAATCCCATCGATAAAAATCATAGACATAACTGAATTAAGGGACTTTAATTACTTATTTTTCATAGTCTTAAAATATGTGGCCCCATCACATGGGTAGGGACCGTCTCTCTATGTTGCTGACTTGTACTTCCCAAGCAGTTAGTACAGTGCTCTGCACACAGTAAGCGCTCAATAAATATGACTGAATATTACCGTGAATTGTTAATATAACTGACAATAATCAAAACTTCCATCGAATATGCCTGAAGAGAAGAGATCTATGGGAAGTATGTTAAAATCCAAACTTCTAGGGGATAAACTTAAATAGGAGAAAGGAACAAGATAAGGATTGTTTCCTAACCAACTCAACTTAACCATAATTATCAATATTGGTTGAAATCCCAGATGCAGTGCATTGTACATCTTTTATTCTACAGGCAGCATTTTCAGTAATACTCACGTTATTAGCAGTAAACCTACTGCCAAATTTACAATATGTTCATGTGACTATGGGAGGGGCAATAAACAGTAATTATATAAAAATTTGAATGGAAAAAGGAGTACCATGGAATATCATTGGCTAGCTATTCCAAATTTGAATACTGTAATGGTAGTATTCTATAAACCATTTGACTGGGATGATAAAGGGACTTATGAATTATTAGGAAATATTGAAGAAACTGTAAAATTAAGACAGGTAGTAATAGTGGACACTTCACTTTTCCTAAAAACTCTAAACTTTTTGAGTGTTTACCAACTCTATTGAAGTCTCCCATGCACTTGGTACAATATTCTGGACAGAGAAATCACTTAATAAATACCCTTGATAGATAAGTGCTTTGTACAGTACTCTGCACACAGTAAGTGCTCAATAAATACGATTGAATTAAATGAATTAGTGGATTCCACTCAGAGTAACGGGCCAGCCTTAGAATAAGAGGTCAATATGGGTAATAGCAGGTCTGTAATAGGATCCCACGATTTGATAAAATGTAACCCTCTTTGCTGGATTCAGATACAAAATAACCCACTAGAAGGAGATTTTAATTTTTAGAAAGGGAACTATTAAAACGTGTGAACCTCAATTAGGAAACCATAGAAAGGAAGGGCTAAAAAAGGTGACATTAAAACATTACCTTAGAAGCTCAAGTAAAACATTCATGAAAACAAAACCAAAAAAACCAACCAGTTGATATCAAAAACAGAAACTTGTTAGGGAATTAATGAGGCCAACCAATGATCATGGTGGAATAGGTGTTCTCAGGGTGAAACGTAGTGGCAAAGATCAAGGAACCTGAAGGGGATATTGTGCATCTGAGAGCAAAAGCGTATAACCTATCTTTTTAAATGGCCTCAGGATATTGGAAGACTGGCAGATTACCGACGTAAACACCCACATTGGCAATCCTACTAATTTGTCATGTTAGAGAGGTGAGATTTATAAGGTTACAAATAGGAATTATTGGCATTATGGTCCACTAATTACTGGTATCTGTAACTTAGCTGATCCAATACTTACTACTTATCACATCCTGCGCAAGTGCTCAATAAATATGATTGAATAAATGAATCAGTGAACCTACTCACTGTGCTTTTATCTTGTCTATATCATTAACAACCCCTTGCCCAAAACCTTCCTGTGGCCAGGAACTCCTTTCCTTTTGATATCTGACAGACCTCCACTCTCCCCACCTTCAAATCTAACCTAAAATAATTTCTCCTTTAAGAGGCCTTTCCTGGCTAAGTTCCCATTTCCCCAGTATTTACTCTTCCTTCTGCTTTGCCTATATACTTGGATCTGTATCCTTAAAGCATTTGATATTCAACCCACTCTTAATCCCATGGCAATCAATTAATTGATCAATTATATTTATTAAAACAACAATATTATGTTTAGTTATCATTATCATTAAGTTATGAACACTAACTTATTAGTTAGTCTTCAGAGCACTGTACCAAGTGCTTGGTAGAGTGCAGTATGACAGAGTTGGTACACATGCTCCCTGCCCACGAGCTTAAAGTCTAGAGGGGGAGAGAGACATAATATAAATAAATCAATTATGGAAATGTACATGAGACCTGTGGGGCAGAGACTAGGGTGAATAAAGTGTACAAATCCAAGTGCAAGGGTGACACAAAAGGGAGTGGCATAAGAGGATATGAGAGATTAGTCGAGGAAGGCTTCATGGAAGAGATGTGATTTTAATAAGGCTTTCAAGGTGGGGAGCATGTAAGTCTTTCAGACATGAAGGGGACAGAAGCTCCAGGGATGAGGCAGAACATGGACGAAGGGAGGTGGTCAGATAGCTAAAATCCATTGAGTAGGTTGGCATTAGAGGAGCAAAGTGTGAGGGCTGGGTTATAGTAGGAAATCAGAGTGCTAAGATAAGGAATACAAGGTAGTTGAGTTTCTGTTTGATATGGCAGTGATGGGCAACCACTGGAGGTTCTGGAAGACTCAAGAAATATGGATTGAATGGCTTTGTAACAAAACAATCTGTCAATGAAGTAAAGTATGGACTGAAGTGGGGAGAAACAGAAGGCAGGGAGGTCAGCAATGAGGTTAATGTAACAATTAAGGAGAGTTAGGATAAGTGCTTAGATAACAGCACTTATGCACATTATCTGTAATTCATTTATATAAATGTCCATCTCCCACTGTAAGCTCATTGTGGACAGGGAATGTACCTGTTTATTATAGTATTGTACTCTCCCAAGTGCTTAGTACAGTACTCTTCACACAGTAAGTTCTCAATAAATACGATTGAGTGAATGAACATGGTAGCAGTTTGGAGGCAAGGAATGTATCTGTTATACTGTTATATTGTGCTCTCCCAAGGACCTCTCATGGTCGCACCTGGAGAGTTTCCAGTACTCTACCAGTCTTGGCTATGGGAGGGAGAGTCAAGCAGAGGCCTACCCTTTCCATTCCTAGCTTGGACAGTGGCTAGTGAGTGGAAGGCAATCTGCTACAAGTCAAAACTCACCTGTGCTGGGCAGCAGGGGACATGGGAGAGAGTTAAGGGCAGTGACTCAGGTTTACTGCATGAAAGGAGGCAATGGTAAACTGCTTCCATATTTTTACCAAGAAAACTCAAGGGATATACTACCAGAACGATTTCAGATGGAGAACAGGGCATTCTGGGAGAGAAGTGTCCATGGCATCAACCTGAGTCGGACAACATGCGACAGCATAAGACAACAACTCTCCCAAGTGCTAAGTACGGTGCTTTTGCACACAGTAAATGATCAATATGGTTGACTGGCTGATTGATGGAGAGGAAAGGGCAAACTTTAGCAACGTGAAGGTTGATCAGTCAGGATTTTGTGAAAGATGGAATGTGAATGACACATTAACATGTATACCCTGACATTTCCCCATCTGTAATTCATTTTCATGTGTCTATGACTCTAGACTGCATGTTCCTTGTGGATAAGGGTTCAATCTACCAATTCTATTGCACTACATTCTCCCAATAATTTAGTACACTGTTCTGTACCTGTAAGTGCTTAATAAGTATCATTGATTGATTTGTGAGCCACTCTCCTCTGCAAACAAAACAAAATACTAATTTCTGTCAGTAAAAATTGTGATTATCAACTGGAATTTGGTGGAGGGCTCAATAATTATGTAGACAGAGGACAGCAAAATGCTCAGTGGATCAATATATTTAAATTCTCAAAAGTTCTCAGACAAGATTGTATACCACAACCTAATTTTTAAACCTGACTAGTCTTAGGACTGATGGAAATGTCCTTTAGACTGTAAGCTTTTCTCTGTATTGTATTGTAACCTTATTTTGGGCAGGGAATGTGTGTCTCAACCCAGTTGTCGTGTTTTCTCTGAAGTAATAATAATGATGATGGTATTTGTTAAGTGTTTGATATGTATGAAGCAGTGTTCTAAACGCTGGGTGGGGGGGAATACAAGGTAATCAGATTGTTCCACATTGATCTCACAGTCTTAATCCCCATTTTACAGACAAGGTAACTGAGGCATAGCAAAGTTAAGTGACTTGCCCAAAGTCACACAGCTGACAAGTGGTGGAGCCGGGATTAGAACCACTGAGCCATGCAGCTTCAGTACAGTGCTTAGTACGGTGCTCTGCACACAGTAAGTGCTCAATAAATACCATGGATTGATAATGGTTAGTAAACTGGCTAAAATTAGGAAGCATTGGGTAGTGAATAGTAAATGAACACTTTGAAGAATGGAAAAGTGTAAACGAAGGGTTGCCCCAGGAATCTGTCAGCCTTGGAGACTCAAAACACCTTGTTGGTAGAAAATCATGTCAACTAACTCTTTTGTATCATAATTTCCCAAGTACATAGTAACGTTCTTTGCAGATGGGAAGTACTCAATGAATACTATTGAATGACTGACTGATTGAATCTGTGCTGGGTCTGAAATTAACAGCTTTATAAAGGAACTGGAGTGGTAGTGTACAATAAGACCCTCAATTTTACAGTTCTTCCAGGTTCTTCTGTTTAGTGAGCTACTGTGCAGTTGGGGATAATCTGCAGGAAGACCTCATAAAGCAGGGGGGTGGGCTGAAAATAAAAAGCTTAGTTTCAGTGGAAAAAAGTGCAAAGTAATTGACCAAGGGAAAAATTACCCAAATTGCACCTGTATACTGATGGTATTGGAACTATCAGCCATTTAGCAGTAAAGTGATCTTGAAGTCACTGTGGACTGGTCCTTTAAACCACCTCTCTAATAATAATAATATTAATAATTAAGTCTCCTTCATGAACTCCTCCTCTGCCTCCCACTCCCTAACTGTGGGGGTCCCTCATGGTTCAGCTCTAGGTCCCCTTCTATTCTCCATCAACACATTCTCTTGGAGAACTCATTCGCTCCCATGGCTTCAACTACAAACTCTATGCAGATAATACCCAAATCTACACCTCCTCCCCTGGCCTCTCTCCCTCTGTCCAGGCTCACATCTCCTTCTGCCTTCAAGACATCTCTACTTCCATGTCCTCCTGTCACCTCAAACTTTACATGTCCGAAACAGAGCTCCTTATCTTCCCACCCAAACCCTGTCCTCTCTCTGACTTTCCCATCACAGTAGACAGCTCCACCATGCTTCCCATATCACAAGCCCATAATCTTGGCATTATCCTTGATTCTTCTCTCTCATCCATCCCACATATCCAATCAGTCAGCAAATCCTGACATCTCTAAAATCTGACCTTTCCATCCAAACTGCTACCATGTTAATATAATTACTCATTCTATCCCACCTAGATTACTGCATCAGCTTCCTTGCTGAGCTCCCACCCTAGTCCATAGTTCACTCTGCTGCCTGAATCATCTTTCTACAGAAACATTCGGGATACGTCCCCCTCCCCCACTCAGAAATCTCCAGTGGCTGCCTAACCATCTCTCTATCAAAAAACACTCCTCACCAATGGCTTTAAAGCAGTCCATCACCTTTTCCCCTCATACCTCACCTTGCTTCTCTCCTTCTATGACCCACCCTGCATACTTCGCTCATCTGGTGCTAACCTTCTCACTGTGCCTCCATCTCGTGTCTCATCCCTGACCTCTGGCCCATGTCCTGCCTCTGGCTTGGAACGCCCTTCCTCCTCAAATCCAACAGATAATTACTTTCCCTGCTTTCAAAACGTTTGTGAAGGCACATTTCCTCCAGAGGCCTTCCCAGACTAAGCCCCACTTTTCCTTATCTCCCACTCCCTTCTGAGTCACCCTGACCTGCTCCCTTTGCTCTTCCCCCACCTCCCAGCCACCCGGCACTTATGTATATATCTGAAATTTTATTTATTTTTATTGATGTATTTCTTCTGTCCTTGGCTCTAGACTGTAAGTTTATTGTGAGCAGGGTATGTCACTGTTCATTATTGTGTTGTACTTTCCCAAGTGACTAGTACAGTGCTCTGCACACAGTAAGCACTTTATAAATATTTTTGAATGAATGAATGATATTAAGTGCTTACTATGCATGAAGCACTTTACTAAGCACTGGGATAAATAAAAGATAATCAAATAGAACACAGCCCCCAAACCTTATGATGCTCACAGTATAAGTAGGAGGGAGAACAGGTATTGAATCCCCATTTTAATGATGAGGAAATTGAGGCAGAGAGAAGTTAAATGACTTGGCCACATAAAGAACAAGTGGCAGAAATGAATGCAGGTCCACTGACTCCCAGGCCTGCATTCTTTCCACTGTGCCATGCTGCTTCTTAACCTATGGCAGCAGCCAAAAAGACCTTCTGAATGCTGGACATCATCAGCAAGGGACAGAAAATAAATCAAAAATTAGTTTGACTCAAACCACCAAATCAAGATATGCCTGCACCTGCAATATAGTGTGCAGTTTTGATCATCATATTTTAGGAAGGTCATGATAAGCATAGAGAAGATGTAAAGGGCAACAGAGATTATCTAGAGGACTGAGAAGCTTCTATGAGAAACTATATTGAAATGATTAGGTTGCTTTAGTCTGGAAAGATCCAGTATTTGAAAGGGCATGAATGAAATTTAAAATGATCATAAAGAAATTTTCTGGTGATCATAGAATTGTTGTTCACTGATGGTGAGAATGCCAAGCACTAGAATCTTGAGGGTAGTAAATTCAAAAACAAACAAAGGGAAACACTTCTTCAAACAGCGGGTGGAATGCATCTGGAATTCATTACAGAGAACAGGGCGCAGCCAAAAACATCAATAGATTCAAGGGGGATTTGGATAAATTCATGAACAAATAGCCCTAACAGGTTAGAGAGGGAAAGTTTGAGGTGTAAAGGGGAATGTTAAGAATACTAAATGGTAGTGAAAAAGAGCACTGGCCTAGGAGTCAGAGGATCTGTGTTCTAATCCCAGCTCTGCCACTTGTCTGCTGTGTGACCGTGGGCAAGTCATTTAACTCATCTGTGCCTCAGTTACCTCATCTGTAAAATTGGGATTTAGACTGTGAGACCTATATGAGATAGAGACTGTGTCCAACCCGATTATCTTGTATCTACCCCAGCACTTACTACAGTGCCTGACATAATACACTCTTAACAAATACCACAGTTATTATGATTATTACATCCTTAAATAGTACGATAGTTGTCCAAGTGGGCAACCAGCATATGGTTCCTACAAGTACCTTGTTTCCACTGTTGACAAAATCCTGTGGTAGGTGGACCATTCTTCTGATCTTGTAAGCATATTAATGTTCTTACACTCTAACACTAATAATAATAACTGTGGTATATACCAAGTGCTTACTATAGCCAAGCACCGTAATGTGTGCTGGGGTAGATTCTAGATAATCAGGTTGAACACAATCCCTGTCCTAATGGGGCTCACTAAGTAGGTGAGAAAACCGGTATCGAATCTTCACTTTGCAGATGAGTGAACTGAGGCACAGAGAAGCAAGTGACTTGCCCAAGGTTACAAAGCTGACAAGTGGTGGAGCCAGGGTTAGGAGTAAGAAGATACCCAGGTCTTTTGACTCCCAGACACGTTATCTTTCCACTAAGCCATGCTGCTTCCAATCTAACCATTTGAAAATTGGTCACAACTTTGCTTGCAAAACTATTAACCCATTCTAAATTAAGACCAGGACTATCCCTACCCTTCAAGGCATTAAGTTCTGGGGAAAAAAATGTATCACCAGTAATCAATATTCATTTTTAGAAGAAATACATTCACTTTCTGCTTGACAATGATCCTGTCCCCAAACCAAGTTGCTACATCAAGTCATTAAAGTGTAGAAGGTCAAATGGGGCATCTTCCAGGAGCCAGAGCTTGGGTTCAGAGTAGCTTGGCACTTGCAAGTGCCCCTATTCCCAGAGTTGGTAGCTGAAGGAGCAGTTTGATGACAGCAGAGACAAAATCAGAAGCAAGTGAACTAGTCATAATTCTGATAATACTAAGTGCCAAACTGGAAAACAGCAAAGGTGCCTGCTAGGCAGAGATCAAAGGCACATATGGTGAGTCTCAAAAAAACAAATAAGCCATTGAATTTTGGCTAGCATTACTGGAGTAATATGCTCCAGCCTTGAAGAGTGAAAAAAGGAAAACAATGGGAGTTACCAATACTGGATAATACCTAAGGGGAAACAAAGCTTTCATCATTTCAGTTATATTGCAGAAAAATTAGGATAACTTCTCACATATGTTATGTCTAGCTGATCTCAATTGATGGGAAGGATAACATAATGTTGAAAACCATTCTTAGCATTTTGTCGGGAAATCAAAGTTCCACGAGCAAGAGAACCATTCAGAAATAGAGCATTCTTTGGAGAATAAGTAATGAGCACTCTTTTCCCCAAATAAGACTCCACCCAACCTGATGGACACCTGGCATTAGAAACAGACTCAGACAGAACAGAGACCAAGCTCTGTCTCTCCAGATGAAGAACTAATGCAGTCAGATAGAAAAGCTGTGGCTTTGCTGACTGGATTACCATATAAAGACATTAGCTATGGAATGTTCATTAACTACACTATTCAGCTGTGGTTCCAGAGTAAGTGAAAGGTAATTTTTCCTTTCAACCACCTGTGAAAGAATCTATCACAATATGTAGCATAAGCTTCTCTTTCTTTCTAGGTATTAGGTGCAGTTTTTCACTACATATATTCATGGAAAGGGAGTTGTCTGGTTGGTCTTTATGTTTAATGTGGCACAAAAAAGAGGCCCTTCTTGTAAAACAGAAGAAATATTAGTTAGGCATGAGGAAGCACTTGGAATCCCAGGGTGATAAAACACTACAATAGACTACTTGAAAGGTATGTATCTCTGAAAAAAATTCCCTAGTCTATTTTAACATTTGTCTCCTTGTGGTCAGGGAATGTATTCACCAATTCTGTTGCCTTGTGCTCTCCCAAATGCTTAGGACAGTGCTCTGCACACAGTAAGCACTCAAAAAGTACCAGTGATAAATTGCCTAATTGATTGATAAAGTCTGACCAGGCAGTGATTAGTTATTCACCTGCCTGAAGAGAGAAAGAAGGCCTAACCAGACCAACTCCAGGATTCCATGATTCTACTGAGTTGGACCAATAGGGTGTTATTAATTTTGAAATCCAGATCAGTTGCATTTCATTATATGTACCACATACTGTCCTCTACTCGATGGACTATTACTACTACTACCGTTCTAGAAGGAAAGATCCTGGGTTTGCTGAATCTAAGGCTGAGTTGCTCTAACAGTGTTAGCCACAGAATGATGGCAGATGGACTAATTCCATTGTGACGACCACATCTCCATGCCTTAGTTTTTTCATCTGTAAAATGGGCATTCAATGCTTATCCTCCTTAGACTTTGAACCCCTTATGGGACAGCACTTAGTATAGTGCCTGGCACAAAATAAGCACTTAACAAATATTACAATCATTATTATTATTGGCACATATTAAGTGCTCAACAACAACCACAATTATTATTAGTTGAACTGCATGTCTCTGGAAATAAGGTAAAGTATTTTAGCAAATCCCAGCAGCTGCTAATAGCCATGGCCATCCCTTCATGCTTTCAATCTAATAAGAAACAATTGGTAATTATTTTTTGGAGGGGAAGCAGGGGTGGCTTAGTGGAAAAAGCACAGGCCTGATAGTCAGAGGACCAGGGTTCTAATTCATTCATTCATTCACTCAATCGTATTTATTGAGTGCTTACTGTGTGCAGAGCACTGTACTAAGCGCTTGGGAAGTACAAGTTGGCAACATATAGAGAGGCTCCCTACCCAACAGTGGGCTGACAGTCTAGAAGGGGGGGACAGAGAGCAAAACATATTAACAAAATAAAATAAATAGAATAAATATGCAGAAATAAAATAAATAAATAAATGAATAAATAAATGCCCTCCCTCTGCCCATCTGCCAAGCTAGCTGTCTTCCTCCCTTCAAGGCCCTACTGAGAGCTCACCTCCTCTAGGAAGCCTTCCCAGACTGAGCCCCCTCCTTCCTCTTTCCCTTGTCCCCCCTCCATCCCCCCATCTTACCTCCTTCCTTTCCCCGCAGCACCTGTATATATGTATATATGTTTGTACTTATTTATTACTCTATTTATTTATTTATTTTACCTGTACATATCTATTCTATTTATTTTATTAGTATGTTTGGTTTTGTTCTCTGTCTCCCCCTTTTAGACTGTGAGCCCACTGTTGGGTAGGGACTGTCTCTATATGTTGCCAACTTGTACTTCCCAAGTGCTTAGTACAGTGCTCTGCACACAGTAAGTGCTCAATAAATATGATTGATTGATTTATTGATAAATAGAGTAATAAATATTTACAAACATATATACATATATACAGGTGCTGTGGGGAGGGGAAGGAGATAAGGTGGGGGGATGGGGAGGGGGAGGAGGGGGAGAGAAAGGAGGGGGCTCAGTTTGGGAAGGCCTCCTGGAGGAGGTGAGCTCTCAGTAGGGCTTTGAAGGGTGGAAGAGAGCTAGCTTGGTGGATGTGCGGAGGGTGGGCATTCCAGGCCCAGGGGATGACGTGTGCTGGGGGTCGATGGTGGGACAGGCGAGAACGAGGCATGGTGAGGAGATTAGTGGCAGAGGAGTGGAGGGTGCAGGCTGGGCTGTAGAAGGAGAGAAGGGAGGTGAGGTAGGAGGGGGTGAGATGATGGAGAGCCTTGAAGCCGAGGGTGAGAAGTTTTTGCCTGATGCGTAGTTTCTAACCCTGGTCTGCCACTTTTCTTCTGTGTGACCTTGGGCAAATCACTTAACTTCTTCATGCCTAAATTTCTTCATCTTTAAAATGGGGATAGGGATAATAATGATAATGGCATTTATTAAGTGTTTACTATGTGTATAGCACTGTTCTAAGCGCTGGGGAGGTTACAAGGTGATCAGGTTGTCCCACGGGAGGCTCACAGTCTTCGTCCCCATTTTACAGATGAGGTAACAGACACAGAGAAGTTAAGTGACTTGCCCAAAGTCACACAACTGACAATTGGCAGAGCCGGGATTTAAACCCATGACCTATGACTCCAAAGCCCGTGCTCTTTCCACTGTGCCATGCTACTTCTCAATGATGGCATTTATTATTAAATGCTTACTATGTGCAAAGCACTGTTCTAAGCACTGGGGAGGTTACAAGGTGATCAGGTTGTCGCACGGGGGCTCACTGTCTTAACCCCCATTTTACAGATGAGGTAACAGGCACAGAGAAGTTAAGTGAATTTCCCAAAGTCACACGGCTGACAATTGACGATTGGTGGAGCCGGCATTTGAACCCATGACCTCTGACTCCAAAGCCCGTGCTCTTTCCACCGAGCCATGCTGCTTCTCTGATACTCTTTCCTACTTAAAATTACAGTGCCATTTGGGGCAGGGACTGTGTTCAACCTGATTATCTTGTATCTACCCCAGCATTTAGGGCAGTGCTTGGCACATAATAAGTGCTTAACAAGTACCTTAATTATTTTTGGTCCCTCTGGAAGCTGGAGAATGCTTAGTTGAGTTTGGGGGCCCTGATTCTTAGGATTCTAGATTAGGCTCTTGATTAGGTTCTCCTATGATTCTTGATTAGGGATACACATGATTGACAGTTTATGCTCTCCCAGTGTCAGCCTGCCTAGATCCAGAGATTTGCTTGGCGACAACCCACTAGTAAAAGAGTGAAACACGGATGAGAACGATGAAATAAAAAAAAGTATGAACTGCTCCCCATCAATCAGGGTAACCTAAGGGTTCCTGAGCAGGCTTGAAGCAAGATTATAATGATAGGCCTCTACTAACTTGATCACATCTCCTGCCCTACCCGACTATGCCTGCTTGCCTGACTGATGGTTGTTGGAAGATCTCATTGTCAGTCACCTACCAAGTTCCCTGTATATTTCATTGTAATATATATATATATATATATATATATATTTATATATATATGTGTGTGTGTTTCATCATCATCATCATCAATCGTATTTATTGAGCGCTTACTATGTGCAGAGCACAGTACTAAGTGCTTGGGAAGTACAAATTGGCAACATATAGAGACAGTCCCTACCCAACAGTGGGCTCACAGTCTAAAAAATATATTTATATATTCATATATATCGAGTTCATTGTCATTCCAGTTTCCTTAAAAAGCTGTGCCTGACTGATGGTTGTTGGAAGATTTCATTGTCAGTGGCCTACCAGGTTCCCTATATATTTCATTGTATTATATATTGATTACGTGTATTTCTATATTTATTTAAATAATATATTTATATGTATATTGAGTTCACTATCATTACACTTTCCTTAAAAAGCTATGCCTGGAGGAAACCCAGCGTGGAGAAGAAGCGTGGCTCAGTGGAAAGAGCACGGGCTTTGGAGTCAGAGGTTGTGGGTTCGATTTCCGGCTCCACCACAAGTCTGCTGTGTGACCTTGGGCAAGTCACTTAACTTCTCTGAGCCTCAGTTCCCTCATCTGTAAAAATGGGGATTAAGACTGTGAGCCCCACGTGGGACAACTTGATCACAATGTATCCCCCCAGCGCTTAGAACAGTGCTTTGCACATAGTAAGCGCTTAACAAATGCCATCGTTATTTATTTATTAAACCCATAGTTATCCTACCCTTCATTGACAAGCCCTCTCCATAGAAATTTTGTGGAGGAGAAATCAAATAGCAATCAGTTTTCTGTGGCATCAAGACTGAAATCTGAGGATTCCTCATTATCAGGATCCCCATCACAGCCTTCCTTCCCCTCCCTCTGTTCATGAACCAAAATGCTCATTAGTTATTTCTCATAGAGTGTTCTTGTTCTCTTGAACTATTGACGTTCACTTTAGAGAGGTTTATGTTTTGGATTTCTTTTTCCATCTTGGAAAATTTGATTTTCTTGCTAGTAGTAAGTCAGAGTTTCCTCTGAACCACAGTCCTCTAAAGGATTCATAAGCAGTTTGGACTGACTAGTGCAGCATGTATATTGCTGGAAGCACTGCCTGTCACAGGCAAGTGTTTGATAAGTACTGTTAAATGCTAAGGTCCATGAAAGACAGAGCCAAGTCATTTTCACGATCAATTTGTCTATATTTCTAGGGGCATAGTTTCCTGTACGTAAGATGGGGTAAAATACTGTAAACTAGAATGATAAGGTGTTTTCTGTGTGATTGAACCATCTCAGTCTCTTGAAATCCAGAAAGGTTGAAATTGAAAGAGAGAGTGGGGCAAATTCTATTAAACCATCTTTTACTGAGAAGCAGCATGGCTGAGTGGAAAGAGCATGGGCCTGGGAGTCAGAGGACCTGAATTCTAATCCTGGCTTCATCACTTTTCTGCTGTGTGACCTTGAACAAGTCACTTAATTTCTCTGTGCCTCAGTTATCTCATACTTAAAATGGGGATTAGGACTGTGAGCCCTATGTGGGACATGGATTATGCCCAACCTGATTAGTTGTATTTACGCCAGTGCTTAGTACAGTGCCTGGCACATAGTAAGTGCTAAACGCATACCATGTGAAAAATTAAACAATTTTGAGTTTGGTATTGATTTCCTTGTTTCTCCACTCCTCAACAACCCCCAGTGGTTGCCCATCCACCTCCACACGAAGCAGAAGCTCCTAACCTTTGTCTTTAAAGCACTCAATGATCTTGCCCCATCCTAATTTACCCCTCTGATTTCCTACTATAAATCAGCCTGTACATTTTGCTTCTCGAATGCCAACCTACCCCCTATATCTTGTTCTCATCTCTCTTGCTGCCAACCTCTTGCCCACATCCTGTCTCTGACCTGGAACTTCCTCCCTCTTCATATCTGACAATCAGTCTCCTTACCGTCAAAGCCTGATTAGAAGCATATCACTTCCAAGAGACCTTCCCCTACTTTGCCCTCGTTTCCTCTTCTCCTACTTCCTTTTGCATCATACTTACTCTTGGATTTTCACCCTTCCCTCTCCCTCAGCCCCAAGCATGCATATATGCATAAATTATTTATATACATTATTGTCTGTCTCCCACTTAGAAAGTAAGCTCCTTGTGGGGAGGGAACATGGTCTACCAACTCTATTATATTGTTTTCTCCTAAGTGCTTAGGCACAATCTAGGTTGGTAGAATTTTCTAGGAAAATGAACATTTTTGTTCACCTATAAACTTTTCATTCCTATCAGCAAGGCTGTTTAGATTCAGGGTGTTAGAAAGGCAAAAACCTTTCAGGCTTTACCAAATGTTGTAGGTTATATTATTTCAAAGGTTCAGATAAGTGGAAGACCACTTTGAACTTGATATTTTGAATAAATGTTGGTCAGCTGTTCAGTCCTTCGGAACCACACTATCTATTCACTCAAACTCTTAATATTGATGTTTCAACCAAACTTGAGGGTATAAAAATTTGATTTTGAAGAGCTACACCAAATCAAAATGCAATTGAATTTTGGTTATGCTGCACCTTGATGTCCTGTGCCTTCCACTTTTCTCCCTTCCATTTGAAATGCCATTTCTTAATAGTCTATGTGGCTGAATTTGTTTTTAAGGAACAAATGACACACGTGCCTTTTTGTTGTTTCATGAACATAGTGTGTGGAAAGATTTTGGCCACAGTTTTAGTTGTTACTGTCTGTAGGATATTCATTAGTTTGGCAGCAAGTATTCTGAAAAAATGACATGCTTTATAAAAATTTATACTGGGTTGAGAATTATTGTTTTAGAACTGGAAACATTTAACAGATGTTCTTGTTAATCCCCCCAAGTTCTTGGGAAGATGCCAGTCTTAAATTGGGTGGAATTTCAGATATATCATTTATTTTGGTGGGCAGAACAAAAAGACTAGGAAATGTTTCCTATATTGGCATAGGAGAAGGTCAAGACAAAAGAAACTCCACAGTCCCGGAGGTGGCAGAAAATATGATTGAAATTATCTCCAAATGGATTTCTTTAATATTTATGATTCATCACTAAAAAATTGTTCTTGAAGCATGTCTCCTTACTTATATAATTTTATCTGCCTCCTATTGTCTCTTCTGCCTTCATAAAAATACATAGGATTTGTTTTTCTCTTTTCACCTTATGTGCAACTAAAACAACAATCCCCATGGAAGTCTCACTATAAAATTTTTTTTCAGATGACAGGTATTTCATTTAACAGTACAGGATTTCATAATGCTTAGGTGTGTGATCACTTACTGCTAACATTCTAAGTGCTTATGTGCATTCTTTGGATTAAAATATAAGATCTAAAATCTGCCACAGAGCCCAAAGTGTCTTTAACAAAACTGTGAAGGAAATCCAAATGAAAGGTTGTTGATAGAACTGCACAGAATTGCATTCCTAGGCCTTCTCAAACATATTTCTTCCCTGAATTTAAACTCCTGCATGAAGTCTCAGACACATGAAATAACCTAGGTTCTTTTCCTTTCAAAGCTGTTTTCAGCAATTAGTTGACGAACTTTCTGTCCCTTGAAGCTAAATTTTGTATTAAAGTAATGCTTGCCAAGTTACCCTTTTTGCATTTGAAACAGCTGGTGGAAATTATTCAATTTACTACACAGCAATTTCCAAAACAATGAGAAATTAAAAATGTGTATTACTCATAACTAAAATCAGTTGTTAACTTATCAACATGGCAAAAGACTTAAACTAAGTACTACCAACTAAATGAAAAATAAATTGAAATAGTATGTGATGTGGAATTAAAGCAGAATGTTATATGTTATAATATGAACTGATACATGAGATCAACAAGTAATGTATGCAACATTTATTTCCTCCCTTTACACTTGAACTTTTGTTCAAAGTAGGGTAGCAGTATTAAGATGTCTTGATTGATCTAAGATCTTTAGAACCTTACCTAAGTTAGGACAGAATGTTGTGTTTCTTGGCTTCAGTAACAAAGACTGTACCACGTTAATGGAAACAACAAAGTTCTGGAAGGGAAAAGAATCATTTGGCAAATATTGGAACCATATTTACTTTTAGTTTATAAAATGAAATGCATTGAACAGCTAGGAGATTCCCTTTTCAGTACAATAATACTGGTAAATAATAAATAGTAAATAATAATGGCATTTATTAAGCAATTACTATGTGCAAAGCACTGTTCTAAGTGCTGGGTAAATATGATTGAATGAATTAGAATACATATGTTTTAAAATTTGGTTTGCAGCTATTTTAATTCCACTCATACATTTTTTTCCTCAAGAAGCAATAGTTACCTAGTTCTTACTGTTTTGCAATTTATTTTGTCTTTTCACTTCTCAACCTCATTTTACAATAAAAATTATGTGCAATGAGAAATGTTAACGGTGAAGTAGAATTTGACATCAATTTAGATTCAGCATCATTTTTTAATGTTGTTAAGTTCTTACTATGTGTCAAACACTGTTCTAAGCACTGTGGTTAAGCAGATTGGACATGGAACTCAGTATTAAATCCTCATTTTACAGTAGAGGAAACTGAGGCAAAGAGAAGTTAAATGACTTGCCCAAGGTCACACAGCCAGTAAGTGACAGATATCCAAATCCTATGGCTCCCAGACCTGTGCTTTTTCTATTAGACCATGTTTTTTCCCACCTGAATGAAAGCTAATTTGCAGTCCTGAACCTCATATGTCAGATGAGTGAATTACCCAGTGGGTGGTTACCCAATGGGAGTTTTCTTTGTCCTAACCCAGTATCATTCTCTCATGGCTATATGAGCCACCTTACCTGCTAAAGCTAGAAAAGGAACCAACTGGAAATCGAGGAGGCAGAAGGACATAGCAAAGAGTTTAAGAGAGGTTTGGATAAATTCACACAAGAGCAGTCCATAATGAGTTACAGAGAAAGAAATAGGGCTATAGAGGGAATGACAGTGATAATGGATTAAGCATTTATATTCATTAGAATGGGTTTTCCGTAGGGAAATCACCACACTTCCTTTAGGTATCATTTTGCCACTTCTGGAGACAGACTCCTGGGATGCCTACACCTTTGTTCTGACCCAGTAATGGCAATCTTCTGTTTTCTTAAGCTTACTTTGCATTTGTTAGGTCAGATATTAAAGAAGATTGAAAAGTAATCACCTTAAATTTGTGTAGCCTCTTTCTCTTTTTCTGAGAAGCTTAAAATATTTAACATTTATTATCTAATTAACCTATCAATCAGTAGTATTTGCCGAGCAGAGTTATCTACTAAGCAGTTTGGAGAGTACACTAGAATTACATGAGTACATGATGATGATGATGGTATTTTTTAAGTGCTTACTATATGCCAAACACTGTTCTAAGCACTGGGGTAGATACAAGGTTATCAGGTTGTCCCACATGGAGCTTGCAGTCTTCATCCCCATTTTACAGATGAGGTAACTGAGGCACAGAGAAGTTAAGTGACTTGCCCAAAGTCACACAACTGACAAGTGGTGGAGATAGAATTAGAATTCACAACCTCTGACTCCCAAGCCTGAGGTCTTGCCACTAAACCATGCTGCTTCAGTGATCCCTACCTGTTATGAATTTATAGCCTTCTGGAGAAAACAGACACTAAAGCATGGAAATCAACAGAGTTTGCAGCTATATTCATAGGTGCTATTGATTGTGTGGGGTGAGGTGAGTAGTCAAATGTTCATGGGGTGGGGACACTAGTGCATAGATGATGCAGAAGTGTTTAAAAGGCAGAAAGGAGGCAAATAGGGTGGGTAGATGAGAAACTTAAAAGTCAAGTCCTGGAGGATATGTAATTTCAGAAAGGCCTTGATGATGAGAAGAGCAGTGATCTTCCATATGTGAAGGGGTAGGGAGTTCAGGCAGAAGGAAGGATATAAAAAAATGTTTGCAGTGAGAGAGATGAAAAATAGGCAGTCAGTCAGTCAGTCATTTGTATTTTTGAGGGCTTACCGTGTTCAGAGTACTGTACTAAGTGTTTGGGAGAGTACAGTATAACAATAAAACAGACACATTCCCTGCCCACAATGAGCTTATAGTACAGAGGGGGAGACAGACATTAATATAAATAAGCTACAAATAAGTACCTAAGTACTGTGGGGCTAGTAGAAGGGATGAATAAAGGGAGCAAGTCAGAGAGATGCAGAAGGAAGTGGAAGAAAAGCAAAAGTGGGCTTATTCAAGGAAGGCCTCTTGGTGGAAATGTGCCTTGGATAAGGCTTTGAAGTGGGGCTTCTCTCCCCACTTCAATCCATACTTCACACCACTGCCCGGATTGTCTTTGTCCAGAAATGCTCTGGGCATGTTACTCCCCTCCTCAAAAATCTCCAGTGGCTACCAATCAACCTATGCCTCAGGCAGAAACTCCTCACCCTCGGCTTCAAGGCTGTCCATCACCTTGCCCCCTCCTACCTCCCTTCTCTCCTTCTACAGCCCAGCCTGCACCCTCCACTCCTCTGCCGCTAATCTCCTCACCGTGCCTCGTTCTCGCCTGTCCCGCTGTAGACCCCTGGCCCACGTCATCCCCCTGGCCTGGAATGCCCTCCCTCTGCCCATCCGCCAAGCTAGCTCTCTTCCTCCCTTCAAGGCCCTGCTGCGAGCTCACCTCCTCCAGGAGGCCTTCCCACACTGAGCCCCTTCCCTCCTCTCCCCCTCCTCCCCCCTCCATCCCCACTGCCTTACCTCCTTCCCTTCCCCACAGCACCTGTATATATGTATATATGTTTGTACATATTTATTACTCTATTCATTTATTTATTTTACTTGTACATATTTATTCTACTTATTTTATTTTGTTAATATGTTTTGTTTTGTTCTCTGTCTCCCCCTTCTAAACTGTGAGTCCACTGTTGGGTAAGAACTGTCTCTATATGTTGCCAACTTGTACTTCCCAAGCGCTTAGTACAGTGCTCTGCACACAGTAAGCGCTCAATAAATACAATTGAATGAATGAATGAAAGTGGGGAAGAGTAATTGTCTATCAGATATGAGGAGGGAGGGCATTCCAGGTCAGAGGCAGGATGTAGGCAAGAGGTCAGGAACAAGATAGATGTGATAGAGGTATAGTGAGTAGGTTGGCATTAGAGGAATGAAGTGTGTGGGCTGGCTTGTAGTAGGGGAATAGTGAGGTGCAATAGGAGGGGCAAGGTAAATGAGTGCTTTAAAGTAAATGGTAAGGGGTTTCTGTTTGATGTGGAGATGAATGGGCAACCACTGGAGGTTGTTGAGGAATAGGGAAACATGGACTGAATGTTTTTGTAGAGTAATGATCTGAGCAGGAGCCAGGGAGGTCAGCAAGGAGGCTGATGCAATAATCAAGACAGGACAATAAGTGATTGGATTAACATGGTAGCGGGTTGGATGGAGAGGAAAGGGTGGATTTTAGTGATGTTGTGAAAGTCTGACAGGTTTTAATGATGGATTGAATATGTGGGTTGAATGAGAGAGGGCAGCCAAGGATAACAACAAGTCTATGGGCTTATGAGACAGGAAAGTGCCATCTATAGTAATGGGAAAGTCAGGGGAAGGACAGGGTTTGGGTGCGAAGATGAGGAGTTCTGTTTTGGACATGTTACATTGGAGCTAATGGCACAACATCAAAATAGAGATGTCTTGAAAGCAGAAAGAAATGCGAGACTGCAGAGAGGGAGAGAGATCAGGGCTGGAGAAGTAGATTTGGGTATCATCCACATTAGAGGTGGTAGTTGAAGTCATGTGAATAAATGAGTTCTCCAAGTGAGTGGCTACACATATCTGAACATATTTATAATTTATTTATTTATATTAATGTCTGTTTCCCCTCTAGGCCGTAAGCTCATTGTGGTCAGGGAATGTGTCCGCTTGTTGTTATATGGTACTCTCCCAAGCACTTACTACAGTGCTTGCACACACACAGTAAGTGCTCAACAAATGCTATTGAGTAAATGAATACATGAGAATAGAAGGGCACCCAGAACAGAACCTTGAGGGATACCCACAGTTGGAGTGTGGGAGGCAAAGGAGGAACCTGAGAAGGAGACTGAGAATGTGCAACCAGAGAGATAGGAGGAGAACCAGGAGAGGACAGTGAGTAGCTTGGATTGAGAGGAGCTAACTGTGAATCATCTAATTAATCTAGGCTCCCTGAATTTATACATATCCATCCTCAGCCACTTTGTATAGGTTTATTCATTGTACATTCAATTATTTTTCTTGGCTACTCCATTTATATTTTTAAGTTTGTTTCTCTCACTTGAGTGTAAAATCCTCAAGGGAAGGCTGTGTCATTTCTGTGTTTTGTACTTTCCAAGTGCTTAGTATAGCGCACTGCATCAAATATGTGCTCAATAAATTCTACTACTACTACTGTCTCCCCTGTAAACAGTAAGCTTATTATGAACAGGGAACATATCTGCTAATTATGTTATATTGTGCTCTCCCAAGCGCTTAGTTCAGTGCTCTGCACATAGTAAGTAATCAAATACCATTGATTAATTGACTGATACTACTATTCATTCAACCATATTTATTGAGTGCTTACTGTGTGCAGAGCACTGTACTAAGCTCTTGGGAAGTACAAGTTGGCAACATATAGAGATGGTCCCTACCCAACAATGGGCTCACAGTCTAGAAGGGGGAGATAGACAACAAAACAACATGTAGACAGGTGTCAAGTCATCAGAACAAATAGAATTAAAGCTAGATGCACATCATTAACAAAATAAATAGAATAGTAAATATATACAAGTAAAATAAATAGAGTAATAAATCTATACAAACATATATAGAGGTGCAGTGGGGAGAAGAAGGAGGTAGAGTGGGGGGGATGGGGAGGAGGAGAGGAAAAAGGGGGCACAGTCTGGAAAGGCCTCTTGGAGGAGGTGAGCTCTCAGTAGGGCTTTGAAGGGAGGAAGAGAGCTAGCTTGGCAGATGTGTGGAGGGAGAACATTCCAGGCCAGGGGGAGGATGTGGGCTGGGGGTCGACAGCGTGACAGGCAAGAACAAGGTACAGTGAGGAGGGTAGCAGCAGAGGAGTGGAGGGTGCGGGATGGGCTGTAGAAGGAGAGAAGGAAGGTGAGGTAGGAGAGGGAGAGGTGATGGAGAGCCTTGAAGCCGAGAGTGAGGAGTTTTTGCTTGATGCGTAGGTTGACTGGCAGCCACTGGAGATTTTTGAGAAGGGGAGTAATATTCCCAGAGCGTTTCTGCACAAAGATGATCCGGGCAGCAGCGTGAAGTATAGACTGAAGTGGGGAGAGACAGGAGGATGGGAGATCAGAGAGGAGGCTGATAGGATGAGAGATTGAACCAGCAAGGTAGCGGTTTGGATAGAGAGAAAAGGGCGGATATTGGTGATGTTATGGAGGTGAGACTGGCAGGTTTTGGTGAGGGATTGGATATTTGGGGTGAACGGGAGAGCGGAGTCGATGATGACACTAAGGTTGTGGGCTTGTGAGATGGAAAGGATGGTAGTGCTGTCTACAGTGACAGGAAAGTCAGAGAGAGGGCAGGGTTTGGAAAGGAAGATAAGGAGTTCAGTCTTGGACATATTGAGTTTTAGATGGCGGGCAGACATCCAGATGGAGATGTCCTGAAGGCAGGAGGAGACACGAGCCTGCAGGGAGGGAGAGAGAGCAGGGGCAGAGATGTAGATTTGGGTGTCATCAGCATAGAGATGATAGTTGAAGCTGTGGGAGTGAATGAGTTCACCAAAGGAGTGAGTGTAGATAGAGAACAGAAGGGGACCAAGAACTGACCCTTGAGGAACCCCTATGGTAAGGGGATGAGATGGGGAGATGGAGCCCACAAAGGAGACTGAGAATGAATGGCCGGAGAGATAAGAGGAGAACCAGGAGAGGATGGAGTCTGCGAAGCCAATGAATGGCCGGAGAGATAAGAGGAGAACCAGGAGAGGATGGAGTCTGTGAAGCCAAGGTTAGATAGAGGAGAAGGGGGTGGTCCACAGTGTTGAAGGCAGCTGAGAGATCGAGGAGGATTAGGATAGAGTAGGAGCCGTTGGATTTGGCAAGAAGGAGGTATATGTAAATAATAATAATAATGTACATTAATAATAATGTAATAATAACATACTATTATTATATCACTATGAACTATATTTAAACCATATGTATATGTAAATAATAATAATAATGTACATTAATAATAATGTAATAATAATATACTATTATTACATCACTATGAACTAGGGAAATATACACATCATCCTCCATACTTTAAAAGTGGTTATGCCTTCCAGGGAGGATTAGGCTCCCAAATAATGACCTTCTTGAGGGAAAGAGGGAAAGGTTATTAGATGATTCATCCATAATCCTGTGGAAGTACGTCAAAGGGGGCAATGATCGTTCTTTTGCTCAAAATATCCATAGCCTAGTGAATAGACCACAAGCCTGGGAGTCAGAAGAACCTGGGTTCTAATCCTGGCTCTACCACCTGTCTCCTGTGTAATCTTGGGTAAATTGCTTCACTTCTCTGTGCTTTAGTTACCTCAATGTAAAATGCCGATTAAGATTTGAGCTCCATGTGAAATGTGACTGTGTCCACCCTGACCAACCTGATTAGTATGTAGCTGTCCCAGCACTTAGTACAATCCCTGGCATTTATTTAGCATTTAACAAATACCATGAAAAACCAAACCAAAACAAAAAAAAACCAGTAATAACATTGTGTATTCTTGTGTCATTTTGGTGCCTAACAGTGGGAATTGGGACTGATTGATATTTTTCAACTTTCATCTTTTCACTTTATAGGGTCAACCTAACCCTTCAATATGCACCTATTCAATTTTTTGTGAATTATAATTCTAGTATTTATTGGTTAAGCTATTACAATGTTCCAGGCACTGTATATGCCCTATACACTTGACACATATCAGATGACTACTGGAAAATAATTCCCTGAAAAGCAGCAATTGGGAGAGGGGTTATCCCCTTGAGGAATCCCATAAAAAGCAAGACACTAGATTGAAAATATAGACCCTGTATGGAACGTACCTAATAGCACAGGTCTTTACCTGCAAAATAATAATAACTGGTGTTTGTTAAGGGCTTACTACATGCCAAGTACTGTAGTAGGCACTGGGCTAGAAATAATGTCATCCAAACAGACAGAGCTCAAAGTCTAAAGCAGAAGAACGTTTTCATCCATAAGTCTAGGCAATTCCAGGGTTTAATCTATCATGTACTGAAGGTACCCTGAGGTCGTGTCTATACGAAGAGACAATCGAGTCCTGCCAGGCTGTGAGTTTTACTTTTGCAGTAAGTCTGCATTCACTGCTCATCCAGAGAATTAGACAGAGAGACAAGTCTTTCCTCACCTTGGTTTCATTTAGTTCCTGTCAAAATGTGGCGAGGAGGGTATTTGGAGAATTGTTAAATCTTGAGAAAGTCAGGGTTCCTGATTCATTACTGAAGAACTATAGTGAGAATTATATTTTTAAATTTTATGATCATAGGACAATTTACAATTCACTTGTGAATTTTTCCTCATCATTAGCAACATTCTGCTACTTCCCGTTTTGCTCTGTCAATCCCTTCATCTTCTTTTTCTCTCAATCTAGTGGGACTACAGGATATTTTCAAATAACCTGTTAAAATGTTGAGGACATTTCATCAATTTAAGTCTGTTAGAATGTCAGCTCTCCGTTTCTCAGCCCTCTGTGATATATTCATTTATTCTGTTGTACCTTCCGTTACAGTTTAGTGAGAAGCAGAGTGGCCTCGTGGAAAGAGCATGGGCCTCAGAGTTAGAAGGACATGGGTTCTAATCCCAGCTCCACCATTTACCTGCTGTGTGACCTTGGGCAAGTCGCTTCACTTCTCTGTACCTCAGTTCCCTCATCTGCAAAAATTGGGATTTAATCCCTGTTCTCCCTCCTACTTAGTTTGTGAACCCCATATGGTATCTAATGATCTTGTATCTATTGCATCAGTTGGTACAGTGCTTGGCAAAGAGCAAGTGCTTAACAAATACCACAATTATTATTTTTATTTATTTTGACTGCTCCCTTTGTAAATATTTCTAAATCTCTCTCCCTGATAGTTGGCTTGTCATTTCTTGGTTTAGAGACCTCTAAACGTTTAATCCAGTGCATTGCATCAAGGAAAAATGAATAGACAGATAAAAATATAACTGACTTGATTGGAAACAAACCTTCTAGCTGCAGACACTGGTGCCAAGGATTTTCTATGGCTTGCCTTAGGTGATAAAACCAGTTAGGCACAGAATTTCTCTAATGCTAGTATCATGCATCTTTTGTGTCAACCCATCTTGCTCCTGATTAACTTCTCAAGAATTAATAAAGACGTGGCTGGGATTTTATGCAAGCATAAATGCAGAAGTTGGAGTTAATCAGGGAATATGTCATGAATTCTGGTTGCTGGAAGAGCTTTCTTCCTCAGCTGAAAGGATAAACTCTAGAGATTAACTTCAAGCCTGTAATTCAGTCTGCCTAATGTGACTTTTATCTAGTTCTTATTTGAGCATTGTACTATCCCAAGTGCCCATTACAGTGCTCTGCACATAGTAAGCACTCAATAAGGCCTGGTTGTAAATAAATAAAAATAATGGTAAAGGCTTCCTCCTCTGTGGTTACTGCTGATTCATGATCAAAACTTTACTGAAGGCACATCTCCTCCAAGAGGCCTTCCCCGACTTAAGCCCTCATTTCCTCTTTTCCCACTCCCTTCTGTATAGCCCTGACTTGTTCCCTTCTTTCATCCCCACAACATTTATGTACATATCAGCAATTTATTATTTATATATATATATCAATGTCTCCCACTCTAAACTGCAAACTCGTTGTGGACAAGGAATGTGTCTGCTATATTATGTTGTACTTTCCCAAGCTCTTAGTATGGTGCTCTGCACACAGTAAGTCCTCAATAAATACGATTGATTGGTTGTTTGAAGTCTTGTAGCCACCACATAGACCACCAACAATTTGCACATTGAAACACTGGAGCTTAGTCATTAACATTCCAATCAAATGTTGTCCTGACAACATTGTTTTGGAATTAGGAATCTTTTGGTGTCTTTCACTTGTTCCATTTTGTGCCACTTCTAACACTCTCCACCCTTGCTATCATTGGACAAACCATGATCTCTCTTCTGTCAGAGTCTATGGGATGTCTCAAAGGATGCACCAAGGAATTAAATGTCTAAAATGAACTTTATCAAAGTGGCCAATAATGCATCAATGTGGAATATAAGCAGCAGTGAAGTCTAGTGGAAAGAGCCCAGGACTGGGAGTCAGAGGACCTGGGTTCTAATCCCAGCTCTGTGAGTAGTCTGCAGTGTGACTTAGGCAAGTTACTTAACTTCTCTGTGCCTTAGTTCCTTCATCTGCAAAATGGCTATTTAATACCTTTTGTCCCTCTTACTTTGACTGTGAGTGCCATGTGGGACTTGATTATTTTGCTCTACCCCAGGGTTTAGTACATTGCTTGGTAAATAATAGACACTTAAACACCACAGTTATTGTGACTGAAGAAAAACTTTTTTTCTGGTTTTTTACCTTCTCAGTGTCAATGAGAATCATTCATCAACTTAAAAGGATGCCCTTAAATCCTGTGCAGACTCCAATAAAAGACCTTTGTTGTGAAGATCAATTTGGGGGAAAATAAAGCTTCCTACAGCTTCTTGGTGCTATTTGTCTGTACAGAGTTACATTGAATTATTTGTCAAGCTTGTACCGTTCTGGTAGCTTTGATTTATGACATCTTCTTTGATCTGACCCCTTTCCTTTATTTCAAATGCTTTAAATAAAATGAGGAGGACACTAAAAGTTCTTGTTGGCCATGCCAGCAGGGAGGACTGTATAGTTCATGCTGCCTCATGGTCTAATGCCTGTTTTAGCTATAGAAATCATGCCAGAACTCCTACTAGCAAAGGGGCCCAGCAATGTGAATCTCTTAGCCAATCCATCAAAAAACAAACATTACATCTAATTTCATTTCAGGAGGAAAAAAAATCCATATACATTCTTTAACTTCCCCATCTATTTTGAAACAAAACAACTCACTCTTGGGGGTGTGGCACACACGCACATAGTTAGCTGCATATTTGGCCCCAGTGGTGAGTTCATATTATTACTCTAATGCGACTTAACATTTGTGTTTTTTAAATTTTCCCTGTTTATGTGTTGTAACCTTATATTTTGTAATCTTAATATTGCATTACCAAAGAGTAGTGCATTTAATTTCCTGGAGGTCTTGGTTGAGACCAAAAAAAATTCCAAAAAATTTAACTACCAGACCAAAATGATAGGTATGCAAGGGGGACCTATTAAAAACATAATGAAAAACCTAATGGAATTTTTGAGGACAACCCACATATGAAGTTTACAGTTTCAAAGTTCATCTGTTTCTGAATTACTTGTGCACAAAACAGTTTATAGTCATAATTATTATATATATAGATAAATACATACATATGTATACCTAATACAGTATTTTCTGCTTTCTACTATTTTGGCTGAGGAATTTGCTCCAACCTCCTGAAAGAATCTATCATCAGGCATAAGTTAGGATTTGAAATGCATCCCTTCAAAATTCATTCATTTATTTAATCATATTTATTGAGCTCTTACTGTGTACAGAACACTGTACTAAGGGCTTGGAAAAGTACAATAAGCCAATAAACAATAACATTCCTTGACCACTGTGAGCTCACAGCCTAGAGGGCGGGAGTAGTTGGATTTCATAATGAAGCCTGGGTTGGAACTACCACTGACATGAAGATATACTCAATTAAACCCCTGCCTATTGTTTCGTCAAACACCAAATACATTGTTCACCATGAAAAGCTGACTTTCCTCTGCTTTACAGCACATTGTACTATAGCTGAATTCACCCATATCAATAAAATACTATTATTCTTGCTGTCATTCTCATTAGTATGTCCAATGTACTAAACAAGTTAGAGACAGACGATCATCCCCCCTTACCCATGAGAAAGAAAAATCGGTAGCAAAGTAAAATAGATGATTAACAAACTATACAATGAAAAGAACATTGTTTTCTTGGAAGTCCTGCAATTCCTTCAGGCCTCCTGTGATTAAAGCTCAAGTTTCTGCTGCACAAATTCCAGGTCCAATTCTCAAAGATCCAGCCCCATGATCCTACCTTGTCTGTTCCATACAATTCCTGTCCTGCCCACTGGCTTAAATCTCCAGGGAGCAGTAAAATAATCTTTATCGACAGGAAACAGTGGTCTTCCCAAAAACCAAGCAACATGGTTTCTGCATTGTTACTTTCTTTAGATGACAAACTTTCCCACATTAGCTGGGCCAAAAGCTGGGTCAGCCTTCTCCTAGTAGTGATTGCTGTAAACCTAACAAGTAGACTACCACCAGAAATTCTGCCAGGACCTGAGGTCTCCCACCTGGTGCTCTGGCAACTGAAGGAGACTCCTTAACAACCAGGGTGGGCCTCATCCATGCTCACCATCACTAGGAAGTAGTCTCATTCCCACAGGATTGCAGGGTGAGGGAAAGCAGAAGCTGCTTCCCCAAAATGCTGGAAAGGTTGGGAGGATTTAAAGCAAGGAATATGCCACTTGGAGAGGGGAGGATTATCAATTAATCAAATGTATTGAATGCTGATGAAAAGAAATTACACACAAAAGGAAGTAATAGAAAATAAAGACAAATGCATATGTGCCGGGGGGGCTGAAGGGGTGAGCAGGTGGCCGGCAGCAGGAAAGAAGAGAATGAGGTTCAGAGAGTAGATTGGCTTGAAAGCAATGACTATATCAATGAATCAATCCATGGAATTAAATGAGTACTTACTTTGTGCAGGGCACATGGGTGAGTACAATAGAGTAATCAGACATAATCCCTACAATCTAGTTGAGGAGGCAGTGGTAGGGGAAACAACCAAGTATAAGGATGTATACTTAAGTGCTGTGGATGAGCGTGGGGTGAGTACCCAAATGCTTAGGGGTACAAGTGCATAGCTGGTCCAGTAGGGAAGGAAATTAGGGTGGCAAGGTGAGAGATTAGTGAGGAAAGGCTTCCTGGAGCACATCAATCATATTTAATGAATGCTTACTATTTGCAAAACACTGTACTAACCACTTGGGAGAGTACAAAATAATGGAGATGGTAAACATGTTCCCTTCTCACAAGGAACTTAGTCAGGAAATAGACATTAATATAATTAAATAAATTTTAGATATGCACATAAGTGCTGTGGGTCTGGGGGGAGCATAAAGGGAGCAAGTCAGGGTGACACAGAGGGGAATGAAAGAAAACGAAAAGAGGGCTAAAGGAAAGGCCTCTTGGAGGAGATGTGCCTTCAGTAAGGCTTTGAAGTGGGGAAGTGTATCTGCCTGTCAGATATAAAGAAGGATGGCATTCCAGGACAGAGGCTGTGGGAGACAGGTCAGTAGCAAGGTAGACGAGATTGAGGTACAATGAGTAGGTTGGCATTATAGGAGTAAAGTGTATGGGCTGGATTATAGTAGGAGAGTAGCGAAGTAAGGTAGGAGGGAGCATGGTGATTGAACCCTTTAAAGCCAATGGTTAGGAGAATCTGTTGGGGTGGAGATGGGCAACCACTAGAGGTTCTTGAGGAGTAGAGAAACATGGACTGAACAGTTCTGTAGAAAAATGATCCAGCAGCAGAGTGAAGTATGACCCAGAGTGGGGAGATAAAAGAGACATGAAGATCAGCAAGGAAGTTGCTGCAGTAATCAAGGGAGGATTCAAGTGCTTTAGTAAACATGGTAGCAGTTTGGATAACAAGGAAAGGGCAGATTTTACCGATGTTGTGAAGGTAGAACCAATAGGATTTGGTAGTAGATTACATATATGGGTTGAATGAGAGAGGTGAGTTGTGGATAATGCCAAGGTTATTGGCTTGTGGTAAAGGAATTATAGTGTTGCTATCATCCTCATCCTGAGGGAAAGGTCTCTGTCTGCACATGGGCAACTGAGTACTACTACTCACCAGAGGCCATGGACTGCCGGGAGGGTGGGGGTGCGTGCGTGCGTGTGTGTGTGTGTGTGTGTGTGTGTGTGTGTGTGTGTGTCTGTCTGTCTGTCTGTCTGTCTTTGGGTGGGGGGCACCGGTCCACTCAGTCCCCCCTTTCCCCAACCATAAGAGAAGAATCACCAATCCCCCTACCACACCCACCGCTTTGAAAGCCCCACCAAAAAGCAGGAGTGTGAATTCAGCTAAGTAGTAACAATGTGTCAACATTCTCCCGTGGACAACTAAGACTTGATAGCGCTGCCCATCCATTCACTGAGGACAGAGGCTAGAAGGAGCATCTAATTGCAGTGCAGAACTTGTGGATTCCCTCCAGCTGGGAACTGCTGAGTCACCACCTACTAGAATAACCTGCTTTGGGCACTGGGTCTACTGCTGCAGCTTTGGACTTCCATTATTTTATACCTTAGCCTCTCTCCCTCTATTTGCCCTCAGCCCCTCCCTCTGATCCTCACCCATCTCTGCCACCTACACCCAGCACTCCACCTTCTCCCCCTCCCCACATGCCACCCTCCCTCTGTTCATTCTCAACCAGTTCCTTCCCACCTCTCTTGCCCACCCCGTTTCTGAGCCAGCCCACCCACTCCCATTTAATCCCTTCCTACCTCTCACATCCTCCCCACAACCTCAGGCAAATGCAGCCTCTGGATCCCCCACTCCATCATGGAAAAGCTTCCCTTCATTCTTGACCTGTTCTTGCCCCAGTCACTGCACCTCCCCACTTTCACTGAAACCTGGTTCTCCCCAGATGACATGGTCACCCCTTACTGCTTTCTCCAGAATCTTCTACCGTTCTCCCAGACTCACTGGGAAAGGGAGAGTAGTTGACTTCCTTCTAGCTCCTCACTGTTGCTTTTGCACCATCCCACCTCCCCCATCCCCTTCTTTCCCTTTCTGTGAAGCCCACATCATCCACCTCTACTACCCACTCCAGTTACTAGTCATTCATTCAATCATATTTATTGAGTGCTTACTGTGTGCAAAGCACTTCTGTCACCCCCCAGGACCCACCTCCAGCTTTCTGAACCATTTTGATATCTTTCTCACATTCCTTTCGCATTCTTCATCCCTACATAGATTCTTGAGGGCTTCAATACCCATGTGGATATCCCCAATCACCTTTCCACTGTCCACCTCCTCTCACTCCTCTACTCCAATGACCTCCTGCTCCACCCCACATCACACCTTCACCAACTTGTGCACACACTTGATTTTAGAATCTCTAGTAGTTGTACAATCTCTACTCTCATCATTTCTGAAATTCCTCTATCAGACCTCCCAATCTGCTTTCTTTCACATACACCCACTCCCTGAAAATCTGTCCTGCTCCCCCATAGAGATCCTCATACTTCTGACTCCTCTCCAATATTCTACAGCCATCCTAGAGCCAGTTTTTTTAATGGCATTTATTAAGTGCTTACTATGTGGAAAGCACTGTTCTAAGCTGTTGGTCTCCATATACAAACCATCTTCTCTTGAAGTATAAACTAACATCCTTAACACTACCCTCTCCACCGAACTCAACTCTCTTGCACCCCTTTCCCTCTGCCTATCTCATACTACTAATCCCCAACCCTGGATGATCTAAATGGTACACCTCCTCCATTCCTGTGTCTGAGATGTGGAGTGGTGTTGGTGTAAATTCAGACATTTCTCTGGCATTGCCCACCCTAAATTCACTCACCTGCTTTGGCCCTCTTCTCTGCTGGACAGTGATACTTCTCCTTCCTAATTCACTTTCACAACCTCTGCCTCTTCCAGTTGTTCCAGACATTTAACTACGTCATCAAATACCTGTTCCTCCACCATCTCTTTCCTTAATAATATGGCCACATAGTTCAACAACAAAATAGAAACCATCTGACATTATCACCCTAAAATATCCCCTCCTTCTCTATCTTATTCAGCTCTCCTTATATTCCCTGCAGTAACTCAAGAAGAGATTCCTCATCTCATCTCTAAATCTACCCCCTCCACCTGTACTTCTCACTCCATTCCTGTCACGAACCTCCCCGGTTCATACCAACCATGACCTTCCAGGACCGGGGAATCCTTGGTGACATGTAGTAAAGTCAAACCACACCACCAATCACCATGGTTACTATGAAAAGTTTTTTACTTTGTTTTACCAATGTACACGGGAGTGACACATACACACACTCTCTCACTCACTCCACCAAGGGCCCAATACCAGTCTGCATGTCAAGGGAGCCTGTTCTGCTGATGCTTCACTCTGATTCTAAGTGCTGCTCTCCTGCTGCTTCTGCTGCTCCAGTGTTGCTACTCTGCATACCCTTTGCGTGCCTTCTGTATGCCTCAGTGCTACTTCCTGTTTGTCTTCAGCATCTCCCCGCAATTCAAAGCAACCACCTCTCATCTGCCTTAGGTGTTGCAGCTGTGACTCTTAGTGGCAGTCAGTGATTGGTCCAGGCCTGTTACTGGGTAGAACAGGGAGAGAAGGCCAGACAGCCCTCCATGCTCTGCTCCTACAGGCCCACAATCACCTGCCTTCAAGTGGAGCCCATTTGTGCCTTCACAAATCTCTTCCTTGTTGTTGTTCATGGGATCACAAACAGTCACTAATAAGGCAGCTTGTTGTGGGCTCACCACAATCCCTTCATACCTTCTCTCCTCTTTTCATTCATTCAATCAATCATATTTATTGGTGCTTTCTGTGTGCAGAGCACTGTATTAAGCACTTGGGAAGTAATAGTCGGCAACATATAGAGATGGTCCCTACCCAACAATGGGCTCACAGTGTAGAAGGGAGAAACAGACAACAAAACATGTAGACAGGTGTCAAAACCATCAGAATAAATAGATTTATAGCTATATGCACAGTGACAAAATATAGTAGTAAATATGTACAAGTAAAATAGAGTAATAAATCTGTACATATATATGTGTGTGTATATGTATATACACACACATATGTGTGTGTGTGCTGTGGGGAGGAGAACGAGATAGGGCTGGGGGGAGACAGAGAGGAGGAGAGGAAAAAGTGCCAGTTTACTCACTGTGCCTTGATCTCACCATCCACCCCTGTCCCACAACCTCCCCCTAGCCTGGAACTTCCTTACCCTCCACCTACATCAGACCACTATTCTGTTCACCTTCAAATCATCATTAAGGTTGCAGCTCCTCCAAGAGGTCTTCCCGGATTAAGCCTTCTTTTCACTGGCTCCCTCTCCGTTCTGCATCTATGCACTTGGATCTGTGACCTTTGGTATTTGATATTCTGCCCACCCTCAAACTCCCTACATTTATGTATATATCTTTGAATTACATATTATAAATTATTTCTTCATATTAATACTTGTCTCCCCCTCTATTCTGTAAGATCATTAAGGGGAGGGAACCTGTCTGCAAAATCTGTTGCTAAAGCTTAGTAGAGCATTCTGCTCATAATAAATTGCTAAATAGCATTGATTGATTGACTGATCGATTCAGGAAGCACTGGAGACTGAACAGTTGAAGATGGTAGTCTGGGAGGGGCTAAATATTCTGATAAGGTGTAAAGTGTTGGGGGTGGAAGTGCAGATTAAGGTGGGGTGATTTTGAGGTAAAATTTTAGAAGGGCTTTGAAGATGGGGAGTTTGGTGGACTATCCAGAGATGAAGCAGAGGGAAGTTCCATGAAGGAGGGAGAATGTGGGCAAGGGGTTGATGGCGAGATAGATGAGAGCCAGGCACAGTGAATAAATTGGTGTTAAAGGAGTGGAGTGTCTGAGATAAATTGAGGTGTAAGGATAGCTAAGCAAGGAAAGAGCTGATTGAGTACCTTGAAGTCAATGGTGAGGCATTTCTATTTGATGTGGGTGGATAGCAATTAGGAGTTTTGGAGAAGTAGGAAGACAGGGGCAGAATGAAATAATATGGGCAATGGGACTGCAAGGGAAGAGGCTAGAGGCAAGGAGATTAGCAAGAAGGCAGGTGCAATAATTGAGGTGGGGTATAAGTGAAAAACAGGGTGGCCTAGTGGAAAGACCATGGACCTGGGAGTTAGAGGACTTGGGTTCTAAACCCAGCTCCAACATTTAACTGCTGTGTGACTTTGAACAAGCCACTTACCTTCTCTGTACCTTGGCTCCCTCATCTGCAAAATGTAATTCAATAGCTGTTCTTCCTCATCCTTAGAATGTGAGTCCCATGTGGGACCTGATTCTTTTGTATCTACCCCAGCACTTGGCACATAGTAAACACTTAACCACAATAATGATGATGTTGTTGTTGTCAACTGTGATGGGAAAGTCAAGTGAAGGAAAAGATTTGCAAAGAAATATGAGAAGTTCTGTTTGGGGCATATTGAGTCTGAGGGATCTGAGGACCTTCTCCTCTAGTATTTATGAACTGGACTTGTTTAATTATGGATTGATGTATTTTCTCCACTAATCTTTTTCTTTGTGGTTCCTCTATAAGCTATGGGTCAGGGGCTGTGCCTGAATTAATACATAGTACAGTACTTTCACCATCACAAGCATTAACAAATGTCATTACTGCTATTCTTCATCTTCATTTGAGCTGTAGATTCCTTACTCAGCTATTGGAGATTAGAGTGCCTATGATGGCCCCAGGCAGAAAATTCCAACAGCGGTCATAGTCAGAGCTCTCCCCCAGCCCAGCACAGGTTAGCTTGTTTGTGTTATGGAACACGTTCAGTACTTATTGCGCATCAAACCCATGACACCCATGCCCATCATCCCTTTCAGCTCCTCTTCCGTACATTCAACTCCCTTCTCAGGCCCCCGGTTCCTCCCCCTCCTCCTTCCCTCACCCCCAGCGACCTGGCCTCCTACTTCATTAATAAAATTAAATCCATCAGGTCTGACCTCCCCAAAGTCACTCACCCCGCCCTTCTCCAACACCACGGCTCTCAACGCTTTCTACTACTCTCCCATCCTTTCCAGCAGTATCCTCAGAGGAGCTCTCCTCCCTCCTCTCAAGTGCTACTCCGGCCACCTGTGCTTCTGACCCCATTCCCTCTCATCTCATGAAATCTCTCACTCTGTCCCTTCTCCTCATCTTAACTTCCATCTTCAACTGCTCACTGTCCACTGGTTCCTTCTTCTCTGCCTTTAAACATGCCCATGTCTCTCCCATCCTAAAAAGCCCTCTCTAAACCCCACCTCACCTTCTAGTTATCACCCCATCTCCCTCCTACCATTCCTTTCAAAACTCCTTGAACGAGTCATCTATACACGCTGCCTCGAATTCCTCAACACCAACTCTCTCCTCGACCCCCTCCAATCTGGCTTCCATCCCCTGCATTCCATGGAAACTGCCCTCTCAAAGGTCACCAATGACCTCCTGCTTGCCAAAGCCAACGGCTCATGCTCTATTTTAATCCTCCTCAACCTCTCAGCTGCTTTTGACACTGTGGACCACCCCCTTCTCCTCAACATGCTATCCAACCTTGGCTTCACAGACTCCGTCCTCTCCTGGTTCTCCTCTTATCTCTCCAGTCGTTCATTCTCAATCTCTTTTTGCAGGCTCCTCCTCCCCCTCCCATCCCCTTACTGTAGGGATTCCTCAAGGTTCAGTTCTTGGTCCCCTTCTATTCTCGATCTACACTCACTCCCTTGGTGACCTCATTCGCTCCCACGGCTTCAGCTATCATCTCTATGCTGATGACACCCAAATCTACATCTCTGCCCCTGCTCTCTCTCCCTCCCTCCAGGCTCGCATCTCCTCCTGCCTTCAGGATATCTCCATCTGGATGTCTGCCTGCCACCTAAAACTCAACATGTCCAAGACTGAACTTCTTGTTTTCCCTCCCAAACCCTGCCCTCTCCCTGACTTTCCCATCACTGTTGACGGCACTACCATCCTTCCTGTCTCACAAGCCTGCAACCTTGGTGTCATCCTCGACTCCGGTCTCTCGTTCACCTCTCACATCCAAGCCGATACCAAATCCTGCCAGTCTCAGCACTGCAACATTTCCGAGATTCGCCCTTTCCTCTCCATCCAAACTGCTACCCTGCTCGTTCAAGCTCTCATCCTATCCCATCTGGATTACTGTATCAGCCTCCTCTCTGATCTCCCATCCTCCTGTCTCTCCCCACTTCAATACATACTTCACACCGCTGCCCAGATTGTCTGTCCAGAAATGCTCTGGGCATGTTACTCCCCTCCTCAAAAATCTCCAGTGGCTACCACTCAACCTATGCATTAGACAGAAACCCCTCACCCTTGGCTTCAAGGCTCTCCATCACCTCGCTCCCGCCTACCTCACCTCCCTTCTCTCCTTCTACAGCCCAGCCTGCACCCTCCACTCTTCTTCCACTAATCTCCTCACCGTGCCTCGTTCTTGTCTGTCCCGGCATCGACCCCTGGCCCACGTCATCCCCCTGGCCTGGAATGCCCTCCCTCCCCACATCCACCAAGCTAGCTCTCTTCCTCCCTTCAAGGCCCTACTGAGAGCTCACCTCCTCCAGGAGGCCTTCCCAGACTGAGCCCCCTCCTTCCTCTTTCCCTCCTCCCCCTCTCCATCCCCCCCGCCTTACCTCCTTCCCTTCCCCACAGCACCTGTATATATGTATATATGTTTGTACATATTTATTCTTTTATTTAACTTGTACATATTTATTTTATTCTGTTAATATGTTTTGTTTTGTTCTCTGTCTCCCCCTTCTAGACTGTGAGCCCACTGTTGGGTAGGGACTGTCTCTATATGTTGCCAACTTGTACTTCCCAAGCGTTTAGTATAGTGCTCTGCAAACAGTAAGTGCTCAATAAATACGATTGATGATGATATGTGCCAAGCAATGTTTTAAGCAATGGGGCTGATACAAAGGTAATCAGGTTGGACAAAGTCCCTGTCCCACATGGGGCTCACAGTCTTAATCCCCATTTTACAGATGAGGGAACGGAAGCCCAGAGAAGTGAAGTGAGTTGCCCAAGGTCACACAGCAGACTTTTGGCAGAGCCAGGTTTAAAACCCAGGTTCTCCTGACTCCCAGGCCCATGCTCTATCCACTGAGCCATTCTGCTTCTCCAAGTTAAGTGAGTTGTCGAATGTCAAACAGCAAGCAGTTGACAGAGCCAGGATTAGAACCAAGGTCCTCTGAGTCCCAGGCCCATGCTCTTTCTATTTGGCCACATTGTCTCTAGGGAATGTCAGATCTGTTTGCTATGATCTGGCTTGCACAGACTAACAACTCAACCTTTCACCTGATTCCTCTGTCTCTTCACAACTTAATATTGAGGCTCTAACTAATGCTACCTCAGGCTGCTAAAAGAGGAGTCTTGAGGGAGCCAACTGCCCACAACTGGGTAACTCCAACCCTTGGATTACATCCATATAATTGTTCAATCTAGACTCCTTGTTAGCAGGGGTGGTGTCTACCAAGTCTATTGTATTTTACTTTTCCAAGTGCTTGGTACAGTGCTCTGCACACAGTAATAGCTCAATAAATTCCACTGAGTAATAGCAATTTCAGAACTGAACACATTTTTGAAAACCGACCTCTACCACTAGTTGACTTTTCTGAAATGCTCCAGGACATTGCTTAGAAAGGGAGCTGTAATATGTCCAATTTAATGCCTTATAGGACTCGTTGTAAAATATTGATTGCAATAGCAAAAAAATCAATTATCTCACTATATTGAGTAAAACTAACTTCTTCTTGGCTTTGATGTTACTCAACTGAACCTGGCCTGAAGGAAATAATGAACTGAAAATAGTAAAAACAGACCAAAATGAACAATTTACACAGCCAATTCTCTTTAAGTCTTGGTTCATAAGCTCCAAGAATAATGTGTAATATGGCTCTATGTTGCAAACTATTTGAATTTCATTTTCAAAATCTTAGGTTCTCAGATCTCTTTCAAATATTCCATAAATTGATCATTACAGTGCTTTACAGAACATTAAATGTGGTTAAAAATAGCACACTTGGGGTATTTGGTTTTGATTATCTCTCATCCTTGGGTCAGAATATTTCTAATGTTATTCTCTTCTTCATTAAAGGGGATTTATAGGAAATGACTGTTCCATTGAACTGGGGTTTTAAAAATCTACATACAGGTTGTTTCTACATAAGGAAACCCTTCCAAGCTATAGTGGATTTTTTGCCCAAAGCTCTTTTTCCTCTTCCAAGCTGTTGATTTCCACAGAACGAGGGGGGATTTTAACATTAAGGTGGGAAAAGACAGGGTTTACCTACCTGCAGTCCAGAATGAGAGTTTGGATTTGAAAACTACCAATTAACAACATCCCATGCCACTTTCATCACTCATCTTATATGGCAGACTTGCTTTCCACATTAAAAAGCAAATTGTCTATGTTCCATGCCTCTGCGTACCAGTGAATTCATTTTGAAAATGTTTGTTTCCATGATGAAATACCTAAAATTTGCACTTGTCAGGTGGGCAAGGGTAGCTAAAAGTCTCCAAGGGCAATAAACTGAAGGTTTTTTCCATGAGTCCCTGTCCTTCGTTCACTGCACCTACAATGCTCAGATTCTATTTAAGGAGTGTGTGGTGAGGAGAGACAGAGATAGATAGAGAGACATAGTTAGAGAGACACAGAAGGGAGATGAAGAGAAGTGAAGGGAAAGATATGACGTTGTCTTCTGGGTGCAAAATAGATACTACTGTTGTAATAATGATAATAATAATAATGTTAAATGCTTACTATGTGCCAGGGTAGGTACAAGTTAATCAGGTTGGACACAGTCCCTGACCCACATGGGGCTCACACTCTTACTCCCCATATTACTGATGACATAACTGAGGCCCAGAGAAGTTAAGTGACTTGCCTTAGGTCACACAGCAGACTTTTGGCAGAGCCGAGATTAGAACCCAGGTCCTTTTGACCCCCAGGCCCATGTTCTATCCTCTAAGTCATGCTGCCTCTAAAATGTAATCACCTTCCAGACATGTGGCCCAAAAGACCATTGCTTGAAAGGCAATGGCAGGTAGACTTATTCATTCATTCATTCAATGATATTTATTGAGTGCTTACTCTGCAGAGCACTGTACTGAATACTTTGGACGTACCATACAACAATAGACATATTCCCTGCCCCAAATTAGCTCACAGTCTAGGAACAACTTGGTTAGGTGCACAGAAAATTAATCCTGGAACCCTAAGGTCTAACTAAATGAAAACCCAACAGTACTCTGCATCTGAGGGTAACAAAATAGGAAGCATGATCCACACATGTTATCTTCACTAATAATAAAGTTTTAGTTCTGGCATTTATCACTTTAAAGCAAAAATGTTGAGTGTTGGTGATAGCAGCACTACTTCCGAAACTGGTTACACAGAAGCAGTTATTTGGAACTTGAAATGGTGAGACAGTTTTACTTCCACTGAATGTACATGTCTGCCTGTCTTTCTCTATAGACTGTAAGATCATTGAGGGCAGGTATTGTGTGTTTAACTTTTATTGTACTTACAAAAGCTGTTAGTACAGTGCTCTGCACACATAGGTGCTCAATAAATACTACTTACAAATGAATCAGTAGTGAATGAAAGAATATACAGGTCTTTAGTGAAAATAGAAATAATATTTTGTATCCTAAGACTTTAGTTAAGATTAAAGACTTTAGAGAAGGAAAGAGTACTCTTATTTTAAGAGAGTATCTTCATGAAGAGTACAGTTTTCTTGCTTATAAGGATTGTACTGAAAATGGATAACTCCCTTTACTCCCTCAAAAACAAGAAATAAAAATAATTGAAAACACATTTCCTGAAGAATGATATCTAAAAACAGTGAGATTCTGCTTTTAAAAACAAACTGTAAATTATATTTCCACACGGTTAACAAGGCAAGTGATTCTGATAATTTTTAACACATGTCACCATGACAAACCAGAAAAGTATGAGTGCATTTTGCAATCCACCAACATTAAAAGTCAGTCAATTTTGCATGCTTAATTACTGAGTAAACCAGAACTTAATTTAGAATTGGCTTGTAACTCCTGGCTTTGAGACAATAAATAGCATTTCATTTTCAGAAAACATTGGGAACTTTTTTTTAAGCCAATTGATGTTCTCATGACTATTAATAAGTGTTAACAAAGCATATATAGGGTTCTTAACACATTTTAGGTAACATTGCGAAGAACGGTTGTTATGCCTGCTTTCTAGTAGCAAATAGAATAAAGAAAAAGACAAGACTGATGTGTGCGTGTGTGTCTGTGTGTGTGTTGGAGTACACATAGATTAAGAGGATATTTAAGATTTGTCAAACGTACACGAATTCTACTGTCTTAACACCCTTATTGTTACAAAGGGACACTAATGAGTTTGCCTTCATAACAATACTTCCAGAAATACAATAACTCTGCTCCTCCAGTATTACTTCTGGAAAAACACATACATACACTGTGGCTTCGAAAGAAAGGTACCCTCAGTTCAGTGGTGAATTTTCTTCCAAATTTGTATGTTTCAAACATACCGCAATAGAGAACTTTCTTGTTGATGGTTTTTTTAAGAAAGAAAACTACCCCTTCAATGAAATACGTATTTTTTCTTGACATTACTCAATTTCCAAGTGACAGTTTTATAAATAGTAATTAAGTGCTTACTATGTGCCAGGCACTGTACTAAGTTCTGGGATCGATACAAGTTAAGCAAATTGATCACAGGCCCTGTCCCACATGGGTCTCAGAGTCTTTTTCCCCATATTACAGATGAGGTAACTGAAGCACAGAGGAGTCCAGTGGCTTGTCTAAGATAACACAGCAGACAAGAGGTGGAACCTGGATTAAAACCCAGGTTTTTCCTACTCCCAGGCCCAATTGTCTGTGTTTAATGGACAGCATTTCAGTTAATAAAGGAAATTATTTTTAGGTAGGGTACATGGTTGTCATAAAGTATATTAAACTTCTCAAAAGACTAACTTGATTACATGGCCAGGAATGCCCTCCCTCTATACATCCGCCAAACTAGCTCTCTTCCTCCCTTCAAAGCCCTACTGAGAGCTCACCTCCTCCAGGAAACCTTCCCAGACTGAGCACCTCCTTTTCCTCTTTTATTCCTCCCCTCCTCATCACCTCCCTCTCCCTCTGCCCTACCACCTTCTCCTTCCCACAGCACCTGTGTATATTTGTACATATTTATTACTCTATTTTATTAATGATGTGCACAAAGCTATAATTCCATTTATTCTGGCGGTATTGACACCTGTCTACTTGTTTTGTTTTATTGTCTGTGTCCCCCTTCTAGACTGTGAGCTCATGGTTGGGTAGGGACTGTCTCTATATGTTGCCGATTTGTACTTCCCAAGCACTTAGTACAGTGCTCAGCATACAGTAAGCACTCAATAAATACGATTGAATGAATGAATGAATTTCTTTAATAAGAATTCTCTAGCTAAGTCCCATGAGCTATTACACAGCCAAGAAAGGAAAGGGCAGGGTGGAATGAATAAAACCTATTCAATGTGGTAGCCATAGTGCAGTAGGTCACCTAGCAATAGTGAGTGGGAAGGGCATTATGTTGATGACAGAAGTTAATAAAGTTGATGAATTTGAATCTTTGCAAGGAAAGCAGCATTCCTTAAAACAGCTGCCCAGCAACAAATATATTCTCAGCAGGAATGGCAGAAAAAAGAAACAGAAGAGGAAAAAATTAAAGGAAAATAATGCTTGAGATTTTAGATTACTTGGGTAAGCATTTTGCTACTAAACTGCAGCCCTCATTCTTCAATAATCGCCAGGCTTACTGGGGGCACAGCAGAAATGCAAAATGCAGAGAAATGACTCAGGGCATCACAATCCATATGACAATCATACTTCCAGAAGTGTTCACAGACATTATGTGAGGGAGTGGGGGAGAGGAGGGGGAGAGAGGGCACACAACTGGTGAGAATAGCCCGAAAATATGGTAGTGACCAAAACATGGTTATCAATCTTATTCTGTGGTAAATTGATAGGAAATGTGTAAGCCCTCCATAACCCCTTGTGTGCACTGACCTTTCATTAAATCTAATCTAAAATCTAAATTTCTCCAAATTTGTTAATTAACTAGAGCACCACAGAACTAATTATACACCCTGAAACATTTTGTCAAATCACGTTATGTGAAGATTTTTAATTTCAGGTTATTACTGTTTTACATCAGATAAGAACGGTGAAACCCAAAATACATTCAGATCAGAGTTTACTTGAAAATTCCTTTTAAAGATCCCTTGCTGGCATTTTTAATGTAGATCTGTGTTTTTACTCAAAAGTCCTGTAGATTTCTTAGAAATTATAAAAGATGAAAGAAGACCTATTAGATGATTTGGTTCATCAAGGCACTATATTTTAAAGTATTTCACCTGAGTCAGCCTTAATTTCTGTATGGGATTGTTGGAGCAAAAAATGACCTCAAATATTATTGGTGCATTTATTCTGTCACCTTAAGTATATTTAGGCAGATGATAAATGATCTCAACTTCTCATTTTTAGAATCTGTAGGAATTGCTCATGTCCAAAGCATATTTCCACATTGACAGAAGACAGACCTGATTATTCATCTGTGGTCCAATTAGATGATGAGCAGCAGGGAAGGCAAAAATAGTCTCTGGGGAAGTAATGCATGTGAATAATGGACTCCAAAGGCTGATTTGAAATGAAAAAGTGATTTCAAATGTCTCATCCAATTTGAAAATATCTCCCTCTTTTGATTCATCAGCATCAGTGACATTGAACATTTTTGGTGTGATAATCTCCCACTCACTCAAAGCTAGTGGATCCAGCCTTCTATGAAGGATGCCTTATTGAATCATTTAGAAGGAATAAAATAGCCTATGCTAACAACTGCCAGATTTGGGTTTGGAGACTAGGGGATGCTGACTGCAGCCTAGGTTCAGCTGTCCCCTCCCATGAGCTCTTTCCAGGAAAATTAGGGCAATGAAATAAGGGATGATCATGGATGGCAGAGATGTCTAGTATTTGACTATTTTAAATGGTTACGATTGATTGATTGATTAAAATGAATTAAAGCTACAATGCTCAAGCATAATAGAAAAAAAAAAAACAAAGAAACAGAAGCTTTGATGACTGATTGAGTAGAGTTTCTATAACATCAACCTGGCAATAGGCACCTGTTTTCAGGTTGGGCAAATTCACTCCACAGACTGGGTTGTTAAGAAGTCATCTGCTGGGAAGTGCTGATCTATCCAGTGTATTTAGGGAATTAAAAATAAAATGAGTAAGGAGGGTGAACTTGGGGAATTAGGAGGATTTTGCCTGGAGAAATCCTAAATTTGGACAACACAAACATGAATACAATGAATACACAAAGATGTCAACAAAGTGGAAAGTGTCCTGTTTACTGGGATGTTAAGATAAAGTTCCCTGTGACACACTTCATTTCTTGCCCAAAATGGGTGCTTGTGGTTTGATATGCATGGAGATTCTACATTATCTTAGACCCTAGAGAACTTAACGCAACACATCCATGTTGCATACTGGTTTCCTTCAGCAAATAACTTTTTTTTTTCCTTTGAATAACAACCAGGGACATAATTTCACTAACAATGAGGTAGTAGTGCTGATAGGCTGTGGCCCCATAGGAACTCAGACTTACATTCTAGTTCCAGCTCCAGAACTAATTTGTTGTGTGACTCAGAAAATTGCTAGGCTCCTGTGCCTACTAATTTCCTCTTTCTAATTCTGACAATAGAATGATGACAGGGATATTCTTAGGAATGGCTAAGAAATCATTTTAAAACAATTGGCCAACATGAAAGCCTATGGAAATATGTGTGAACAGTTAGAGAATGACCATACCTGGAACCATGGAAATACAAGGGGATTTTAACAGTTAATAATTATGAGTTAATTTGACATCCATATTATGAGTTAATTTGATGTCCTTTTGCTGTAACATATTCTCAGCAAGGACAAAGGGTGAAGTCACCTAACTTTATGGATGGCAGCCCCCTCATATTTCCATATGTCCCTATTACTGTAAATGCCTTGTTTCCACTTTTACAGCTGGACTCACAAGCTAAATCCCTTAAATTCAATTGCTCGTAAGCTAAATAGCTTATGCTCTAGTTTTAGGATTCATATTTCTGGACTTTAAGCAATGAGTTGTTGCCTGTGGGATGTGTTAAACTAACATATGAGTAATACACCTCTTGAGAGTATGAGAAAAGGAGGGGCCTTATATTCACACCAGATCCCCAAAGAATTTTTCTCATTACTCTTGCAGACAAAATAGTATCATTTTTAAATCAGTACAATAATAGAGAAGAAAGTTTGGAGACTAAAGTGATGAACTGTTTAACAAATTTAATAAAAGGAAACAAGGTCTATAGAAGAAGGCGATTGAAAAGTGTTCTTGGTATCATTATTCACATTTGACAGCCCCACCTGGTGTGAAAGGCGATACAAGAAGCCTTCCTACAGAGTTATAAACTTTCAAAACCCCGTTTCACTGATCCTAGAAAGTTGAAATTGGTGTGAAAGAAAGCGGCTCTCCAAGAAGACAGTGCTTTAAAGATTCTTTTTTTTCTATGTTCTAAAAAATAAAAATCAAAGAATTTGACAACGAATGGTTTGCAAAATTTCTTCTTTTTAATTACTTAACTTGGTGGCCATGTCTGCGTGGGGTGGAAGAATTTTTGAAGTATTTTTCAGGAAATACTTGATTTTGAGTTGTCTATCAGGGAAAGTGATATGCAAATAATACAAGTTCCAGATACCAAGAACCACTTGTCCGACAATTTCATTCTGTTGCTGAATTCTGCAACATAGGCAGCATATTCTCCAAAGATGCATAGAAAAGCAGAGTTTAAAAGAAAAAAAAAATCACAAATGGAGTGTCAAACTCATATCTCCTTTACGGTATGGTTGTGACCTAATGGGAAGAGCATGGATCTGGAAGTCAGAGGACTTGGGTTCTAATCTTGTCTCTGCCAATTGCCTGCTGTGATCTTGGGCAAGTCACTTCACTTCTCTGTGCTTCTCAACGCTAAAATGGGGATTAGATACCTGTTCTTCTTCAGGCTGTGGGACAGGGACTGTGCCTGACCTAAATAACTTTATCTACCCCAGCTCTTAGAACAGTGTTTGACACATAGTAAACACTTAAGAAATACCATAAAAGCAAAAAGCAAGCAAATTAAAAAAAAAAAACCTGGGACCTACTAAAGATGATAAAGCCAGTTTCTTGAGCAGTTTCACCACTGCCATCTTGGAACCCTATCATGGACAGGGACCATGTCAACTAGCTCTGATATATTGTATTTTCCCAAAGATTTAGTACACTGTTCTACACGCAGTAAGTACTCAATAAATGCAATTGACTGATTGAAATGGCAGGATAAGATTAGGACAGGGTTTTTTAATGCAGCCTGCTCTCTGGCACTGAGGCAATTCCTCATAGCAACCCAGATCCTCTGGCGGGAACATCAGAGGACAATGGAGACAGCAAGATGCTCAAGCAGCTACTTTTTGGTGGTGGTGATGATGATAGAGTGTCCTGCTGAACATTTCAGCCAAGTCTTGGTCCTGTCTCTTCTGGTGCATTTTGAGGTGTATGCTAGGTACCCCATGACACATACCTCAGCACTGATTGTTGTGTGGCTTATGAAGCTGTCTTCTAGTTAACATGTTTCTCCTTTGCAGCAACAACGCACAGGTCTTTAAATGGCTATATAATAGGACCATCTCAAGCAAGCCGTGAGTTCCCAAGTATTGTTGGCAATAGAGCAAATTCGGAGGTTGTACTTCAATATGGCTCTGTTCATTTTTCTTTTGTCCCCTTTGGAACATGCTCCATTGGTTAGTTCTCCAAACAATATAATCTTAGGAATCCTTTTACCATTCATCCATTCGTGTCACAAGATCACACTACCAGAGCTGACCTCTGATTATCTTTGCCTGTAATCATGCAACAGTGCAATGCCTCTGCATTTGAAATGAGATCTTACAAATCTATGCCAGCTATTCACCTCAGTCCACGTAGATGGACTATGTCGAGTTGTTCTGCATGGTGTCTCAGCCTCGTAGCCATACAGAGGTGTTGTGTTGTTTACTGGCTATTTTGTATAGTACTCTCCCATGTACTTAGTAGAGTGCTCTGCACACACTAAGAACTCAATAAATATGATTGAATGAAAGCATGCATGAATGATAACAGCAGTATGATGGACATCAATCTTTTTCTTTTGGCTGACTTGCCTTTCTGTCCATAGCCACCGTTCAATTTTGGTGAACTTATAGGGGACACAAGCAAACATGGAGAGCAAAATCAATGATTTAAAGAAACAGTGAAGCACTCTCAAACAGTGAGGGAGAAAGAGAGAGAGAGGGAGAGAAAATGAGGAGGAGAGAGATACAACAGAGGAAGAAAAAGAAAGTCAAGAGTAAGAGCTGTGGTCTGACAAATAAGAAAAGGGGAGGGAGTTTTAAGCAGGGGAGTGGAAGTGAGCAGGGGATTTCCAGGAGAGAAGAGATAAAAACAGACAATGAGTACATTAGCTTGAAAGGAAGGAAGAGTATGAAATGGAATGTAGTGGAAGAAGAGGGTAGATTCATAAAGAGTGATTGATCTGATTAGTGCCTTACAAACCTGCTATAGTTCCACCAACTCTCTTGACCCTCTACACATTTCTAAGCCCTTCACTCCACCAAAACTGAACTGTCTGAGGTTGCCAGTGATCTCGATAATGTAAAGCTCCCAAGAGCTCTATTCTGTCCTAAATATTCTCAATCTCTCAGCTGCCCACACATCTATCAGCAAATCCTGTGGTTTCTACCTTGACAGCATTTCTAGAATCCATGCCTTCCTCTCTATCCACATTGCTATCATGCTAGTCCAAGCACTCATCATATTTTGCCTTGACTACTGCATCACTCTCCTCGCTGACCTCCTATCTCTCCTCTCCCTCCTCCAACCCATACATCACTATTGCCCAAATCATTTTCCTTAAAAAAAATGCAGTCCATGTCTCCCCACTACTCAAAAATGACCTCTATGAAGAAGACTCCCAAATTAATTCATTCAGTCCCAAATCTAACTCTTTAGTCCTGACATATTGCCCAGAGGAAAATTGGATGTCTAATTCCCCAATTGGATTTGATTCATTCATTCAATCACATTTATTGAGCACTTACTGTGTGCAGAGCACGGTACTAAGTGCTTGGGTAGTACAAGTCGGCAACATATAGAGACAGACCCTACCCAACAACGGGCTCACAGTCTAGAAGGGGGAGACAGACAGCAAAACATGTAGACAGGTGTCAAAATCGTCAGAAAAAAATGGAATTAAAGCTGTGTGCACATAACAAAATAAATAGAATAGTAAGCATGTACAAGTAAAATAGACTAATAAATCTGTAAAAATACAATGCTGTGGGGAGGGGAAGGAGGTAGGGCAGGGGGATGGGGAGGAGGAGAGAAAATAGGGGGCTCAATCTGGGAAGGACTCCTGGAGGAGGTGAGCTCTCAGTAGGGCTTTGAAGGGGTGAAGAGAGCTAGCTTGGCAGATGTGTGAAGGGAGGGCATTCCATTCAGAGAAGCAGCATGGCTCAGTGGAAAGAGCCTCGGCTTTGGAGTCAGAGGTCATGGGTTCGAATCCCGGCTCTGCCAACTGTCCGCAGTGTGACTTTGGGCTAGTCACTTAACTTCTCTGAGCCTCAGTTACCTCATCTGTAAAATGGGGATTAAGACTGTGAGCCTCACGTGGGACAACCTGATCACTTTGTATCCCCCCAAGCGCTTAGAACAGTGCTTTGCACATAGTAAGTTCTTAACAAATGTCAACATTATTATTATTATTATTATTATTATTCCAGGCCAGGGGAAGGACGTGAGGCGGGTTTTGACAGTGGGACAGGTGAGAACGAGGTACAGTGAGGAGGTTAGCAGCAGAGGAGCGGAGGGTGCGGGCTGGACTGTAGAAGGAGAAAAGGGAGGTGAGGGGGGGAGGCCTTGAACCCGAGAGTGAGGAGTTTTGGCTTGATTTGCAGGTTGACAGGCAGCCACTGGAGATTTTTGAGGAGATCGATGCAGTACTCCAGTCGGGATAGGATGAGAGATTGAACCAGCCAGGTAGAGTTTGGATAGAGAGGAAAGGGAGGATCTTGGCAATGTTGTGGAGGTGAGACCGGAAGGTTTTGGTGAGGGATTGGATGTGTGGGGTGAACGAGAGAGCGGAGTCAAGGATGACACTAAGATTGCGGGCTTGTGATACGGGAAGGATGATAGTGCACAGCAACATTAGTTCTTCATCTTTATTGACTCCCGTGCCGTTGCCCTTGCCAGTTGTTCCAGACTAAACCCCCACCTCAAACCCCCAACCCCTCACCACACCCACATCTTGCCCCTAATGATCAAGCCACATTATGGAGAAAATTGAAACAATTAGGTGCTAGCTCCCTAATACCTCCCCTGCCCCTTCTTCAACTATCTCATCTTTCCCAATAGTATCACAAAATGAAATCTCCTGCCTCCTCTCAAAGTCCAACCCCTCCATCTGCACCTCCCACACACCTTTTCAAAGAAGTTTCCACCTAATTTCTTCCCTCATTGGCCACTATATTTAAGTCTTCATTCTCTAATGCTTTCTTCCCCCCTGCTTTCAAACATCCTCATGTCACCCTTATCCTAAAAAAACCCCCTCCCTTGTCCTTTTGGTTCCCTCTGTTATTGCCTCATCACCTTCCTACCTTTCTTCTCCAAGTTTCTGAGTAAGTTACCTACACCCACTGCCTCCACTTCCTCTTCTCCAATTCTGTCCTTGTCCCCCTCCATTCTGGCTTCCACCGCCTTCACTCCATGGAAACTGCCCCTTCAATGATCTCCTGCTTGCCAAATCCTACAGCCTCTCCTTCCTTCAAAACTGTGGAACATCTCCATCTCCCCCTTCTAGACTGTGAGCCCGTTGTTGGGTAGGGACTGTCTCTAAATGTTGCCAACTTGTACTTCCCAACTGCTTACTACATTGCTCTGCACACAGGAAGCGCTCAATAAATACAATTGAATGAATGAAACATCATTTAACATTGGCTTCACTGACACTGTTATTTCCCAATACTCCTCCTAGCTCTCTAACTCCTCATTCTCAGTTTCTTTTGCAGGTTCCTCTTTTGCTTCCCACCCACTAATTGTAGATATCTCTCAGGGTTAAGTTCTGGGTTCTCTTCTATTCTCTATCTACACCCACTTCCTTGGAGAACACATTCATTCCCATGGCTTGAACTACCATCTCTATGCAGATAATTCCCAAATCTTCAACTCCAGCCCTGATCTTTCTCATGTTCTGCAGTCTTGCATTTCCTTCTGCCTCCAGGACATCTCAAATTTGATGTCTTGCCAACACCTCAAACTTTACATGTCCAAAACAGAACTCCTCATATTCCACCCAGGGGTTTTCTTCCCCTAGACTTATCCATCACTGTAAACAGCACCACAACCCTTTTTATCTCACAAGCCCATTATCCTTTACTAATCTCTCTCATTCAACCCACATATTCAATCTGTCACCAAATCCTGTTGATTCAACCTGCACAGCATCACTAATATCCACCTTTTTCTCACCATCCAACTGCTACCACCTTAATCCAAGCATTTATCTTACGCAGCCTTGACTACTGCCTCCACTTCTTTGCTGGCATCTGTGCCTCCCGTCTCTCCCACCCTCAGTATATTGGAAACTAAGGATGTGTGTCAGGATTTCAAAGACATCACCTTGATTATTGTATTCAAGAAGTTAGGTAGGAAAACTTAATGTTAAAACCTTTTATACACCTGGAAAAATCTGAATCAGTATAATATGAATGAACTATTCATGAATATTGTTAATGCACTGAGGCATTATATTTTCACACATTCCCTTATACAGTGGAGAATCAATTCAGGGAAATTTTATTTCCTGTTGTAGGCATGACCCAAAAATTACTAGTAAGTAGGTGATGTAACCAAAACATTAGAGTCATCTGTGAAATGCACTGAACACTTACCATGTTTATTGTGTTTTTATAAAATGACAGCATGCAAATATGGTTTCTTTATTCAAGTGGATTAATTCACATCTTGTGACTCAATGGGCTTCTAGACTGTGAGCCCACTGTTGGGTAGGGACCATCTCTATATGTTGCCAACTTGTACTTCCCAAGCGCTTAGTACAGTGCTCTACACACAGTAAGTGCTCAAAAAATACAATTGAATGAATCATATTCTTTATTGTCCTTGTTGGAAAGGATCATATCCAGTGGGAGGATAGTCCCCTGGACATTGCTAAAACCCACACCTCCTTCCAAACATCTACGACACTGATCCAAGCATTTACAACTGGCCTTGACCACAGCATCTGCTTCCTCGCTCACCTCCCTGCCTTCTTTCTCTCCTCATTCCAGTCCATATTTCATTCTGCTGCCTGGATCACTTTTCTTCAAAATAGTTCCAGTCCATGTTTCCCAACTCTTTCTTCAGGAACCTCCAGTTATTGCTCATCCACCTATTTGTCAAACAGAAACTCCTTATCATTTGCTTTATAGCATTTAATCAGCTTCTGCCTTCCTATGTAACCTGGATGATTTCCTCTATAACCCAAGCCACACACTTTACTCCTCTAACACCAACCTACTCACAGTAACTCAGTCTTATCTATTTTGCCTCTGACTCTTTGTCCATTTCTTCCCTCTGGCTTTTCATATACAAGACTGCCAAATTCCCCACCTTCTAAGTTTTATTAAAATAACGTCTCCTCTAAGAAGGATTGTTACAAAGTCTTCTTTTTCCCTTATTCCTCACTTATGCACTTGTATCTAACCTTTAAGCACTTGATAGTCACCTCAACACATATACATGGACATGATTTTTTTTAGTGTCTCTCTCCCCATTTAGACTGTAAGATCCCTGTGGGCAAGGAATGTTTCTATCAACCCTGTTGTGTTGTATTCTTCCAAGTGCTTAGTGTAGAGCTAGGCACATAGTAAGCACTCAATAAATGCCACTGATTGATTGCTATTCAATAGCAATTTATGACTGGCCTTTCAATTTCAGGTAATTTCACCTTGTGGAAATGCCTGGCTTCCAAATTTAGTTTAACAGTAACTGCTTTGCTCAGTGAAAATGAATAAAATGAGGGAATTGTACTGTTAATGAAAAACTTAACATTGGGAATGAAACAGATGAATATGGAATGGGGCCATAGCTAGAAAGTATGATATAAAAGTGTCAGCCGTATCGGATCTCGGGATAAAAGAAAAATTATTCTAATAAAAAAGTTGTGCCTGGAGGGCTTTTTTGTGGACAAAATCCAGCAAATTACCAAAGATAAAAGAACAACTTTTCAATTATGAGAAAAAGGAGTGATTCAGGTTTGTGGCTTCCTGCAAATGGGACAATTAATGGCTAAGGCATCAAAAAGCGAATTGGAATTCAGTTCTTCAAGGAAAGCTCAGGAAGGATCCAGGATTATTTTAGATTTAATTCTGATGCCTAAGACTATCGTTCTTTAGGGGTCTTCTAATGCCATGAGAAGTGGATTAAAACGAGGGTTTTAATATATGTGTTCTTGGACTATCTACCCCTTCTTATGCCTACCTCTGTGAACAAAAACACCAACTGCCATGACTGTTGGCCAGAAAAGTAAATGAATTTGTATAAGGTTATGATAATGAAAAGCTGCCCAGTATAGCTGGTGATGCTGTGCCACCTAGCTGATGACAGAAATCTTGGTATCTTTTTCTCTTGAAAAGGAACAGGATCCAAGCCGTCACCAAAACCTGCCAGTCTCAGCTCCGCAACATTGCCAAGATCCACCCTTTCCTCTCCATCCAAACCGCTACCTTGCTCGTGCAAGCTCTCATCCTATCCCGTCAGGACTACTGCACCAGCCTTCTCTCTGATCTCCCATCCTCGTGTCTCTCCCCACTTCAATCCAGACTTCATGCTGCTGCCCGGATTGTCTTTGTCCAGAAACGCTCTGGGCACGTTACTCCCCTCCTCAAAAATCTCCAGTGGCTACCAATCAATCTGCGCATCAGGCAGAAACTCCTCATCCTCGGCTTCGAGGCTCTCCATCACCTTGCCCCTTCCAACCTCACCTCCCTTCTCTCCTTCTACAGCCCACCCCGCACCCTCCGCTCCTCTGTCGCTAATCTCCTCACCGTGCCTCATTCTCGCCTGTCCCGCCACCGACCCCTGGCCAACGTCATCCCCCGGGCCTGGAATGCCCTCCCTCCCCACATCCGCCACGCTAGCTCTCTTCCTCCCTTCAAGGCCCTACTGAGAGCTCACCTCCTCCAGGAGGCCTTCCCAGACTGAGTCCCTTTCTTCCTCTCCCCCTCGCCCCCCTCTCCATCCCCCTCATCTTACCTCCTTCCCTTCCCCATTGCACTTGTATATATGTATATATGTTTGTACATATTTATTACTCTATTTATTTATTTTACTTGTAAATATCTATTCTATTTATTTTATTTTGTTAGTATGTTTGGTTTTGTTCTCTGTCTCCCCCTTTTATACTGTGAGCCCACTGCTGGGTAGGGACTGTCTCTTTATGTTGCCAACTTGTACTTCCCAAGCGCTTAGTACAATGCTCTGCACACAGTAAGTACTCAATAAATACAATTGATTGATTGATTGATTGATTGTAAGGGTCCAGGATGCTGAGTCGAGGGCTAGAAGACTGGTTTAGATGAAGATCTAATAATAATAACCGTGGTATTTGGTAAGCACTTACTATATTTCATGCGCTGTACTAAGCTCTGGTGTAGATACATGAGAATCAGATCCTACATAGGACTCACAGTCTATGTTGGAGAGAGAAAAGGAGATCTGGAGATGATGATGCTGGATTACTGTATCAGCCTCATCTCCGATCTCCCATCCTCTTGTCTCTCCCCACTTCAATCCATACTTCACACTGCTGCCCAGATTGTCTTTGTCCAGAAATACTCTAGGCATGTTACTCCCCTCCTCAAAAGTCTCCAGTGGCTACCAATCAACCCACACATCAGGCAGAAACTCCTCACCCTTGGCTTCACGGCTCTCCATCACCTCACCCCCTCCTACCTCACCTCCCTTCTCTCCTGCTACAGCCCAGCCTGCACCCTCCACTCCTCTGCTGCTAATCTCCTCACCGTGCCTCGTTCTCACCTGCCCCGCCATCGACCCCCGGCCCACATCATCCCCCTGGCCTGGAATGCTCCCTCCCTCCCCACATCTGCCAAGCTAGCTCTCTTCATCCCTTCAAGGCCCTACTGAGAGCTCACCTCCTCCAGGAGGCCTTCCCAGACTGAGCCCCCTCCTTCCTCTCCCCATCCTCCCCCTCCCCATCCCCCCGCCTTACCTCCTTCCCCTCCCCACAGCGCCTATATATATATGTTTGTACGTATTTATTACTCTATTTACTTATTTATTTTATTTGTACACATTTATTCTATTCATTTTATTTTGTTAATATGTTTTGTTTTGTTCTTTGTCTCCCCTTCTTGACTGTGAGCCTACTGTTGGGTAGGAACCGTCTCTATATGTTGCCAACTTGTAGTTCCCAAGCACTTAGTACAGTGCTCTGCACACAGTAAGTGCTCAATAAACACAACTGAATGAATGAATGATGCATTACTCGCATCTGACAGTTTGCACTGTGTACCACTGAAGTGGTTAGTAACAGACTGAAACAGAGCAATATTTATTTTGTAATCAAACTTGGATGGATTTTGCTTAAACCCCCTTTCAAAGCTGTGATGAAGCAATTCCACACTATTTAGTGGGGATCTTACAATAATAATTAAGCAGACTATGTGAATCTGGATTTATAGAGTGTCACATTTGATACTATGGAATGAAAACCTTTAGAACTATGGGATCTCAAATATTTTGGATGGCTTTGAAGATGACAGCAACTGGGAACACATGAGGCTGCCAATTACAGTGAGGATAAATAATTCCAGTTTCTATAAAATTTGTTCTTTGCTTTTAACTAGTTTGGATTTTATTGCAATTCAACCGATTGTTCAATTCAGTTTTTTTTCTAAAATACCACTAAAACTCATGATTGCAGATTATTCAATTGTGCATTATAGCCACAGATTGAATTCATACTTGCAATCATGCAGGAGTTGTTCCCCCTTTAGAATCTGAACTTCTAAAGGACAGGGATTCTGTCTTGCAACTCTTCATACTATCAAGAAGTTGCATGGCCTAGTGGAAAAAGCCCCAGCCTGGGATTCAATGGACCTGTGTTCTAATCCTGGCTCTGCCAATTGCTTGTTTTGTGACCTTGGGTTTACTTAATTTAACTTCTCTGTGCCCATTTCCTCATCTGCAAAATGGGGATTAAATCCTACTCCCTCCAACAAAGACTGTGAGTCCCATGTGGAACAGGGACTGTGCCCAAACTTACTAACTTGTATTTACCCCAGCACTCGGTACAATGCTTGACACATAATGAGTCTGCAACTTCTTTGTGACTCAGTTACCTCATTTGTAAAAGGAAGATTAATATGTTGAGCCCCATGTGGAGCCATGGACTTTGTCTAACTGATTAGCTTTTATTTACCCCAGTGTCTAGAGATTGTATAGTGACTAGACACTATACAATCTCTACCCTCAGCCACTTTGAAATCCCTCTATTCAACCAAAACCTCTTCACCTGCTTTCTCTCCCACACACATCTGTCCTGTTTCCCCTAGAGATTTCTAATTTTTTGACCTCCACCAATTTTCTAAAGTCACTATGTCCCATTTGGTCTCCATACCCAAACTACCATATCTTGATGCATAAATCAATACCCTTAACACCACTCCCTCGACTGAACTCAACTTCCTTACTTCTTTTGTCCTTCCACTGATGTGGTAACATTAACCAGCAACCCTGGATCACCTCCTCTGCTCCTGTGTTCAAGCTGCAGTGCACTGCTGGTGGAAATCCAGATACCTGACTCACTACATCCATCTCAAATTCATCCTTAGTCAATCCATCAATCATATTAACTTCTCCTCTGTATGACCTAGGGCAAATCACTTTACTTCTCTGTGCCTCAGTTACCTCATCTATAAAATGGGGATTAAGACTGTGAGCCCTACATAGGATAAGGACCATGTCCAATCCAATTATCTTGTATCTACCCCGACACTTAGTACAGAGCCAGGCACATAATAAGCACTTAACAAATACCACTAAAAATAATAATAATAATTTATTTATTGAGCTTTTTAATTCTGCCCTCCACCTGGCAACAGTAATTCTTCATTCTATTGACTCCTTTACTCATTGCCTGTACCAGCTGTTTCAGATGCTAAACTTTCTGCCCTTCTGCCCTCACATCTCTTGCCACTAATGACCTGACCATGTACTTTATTTGGCTCAGTGGAAAGAGCACAGGCTTTGGAGGCAGAGGTCATGGGTTCAAATCCCAGCTCTGGCAATTGTCAACTGTGTGACTTTGGGCAAGTCACTTAACTTCTCTGTGCCTCAGTTACCTCATCTGTAAAATGGGGATTAAGACTGTGAGCCCCCCGTGGGAGAACCTTATCACCTTGTAACCTCCCCAGCACTTAGAACAGTGCTTTGCACATAGTAAGTGCTTAACAAATGCCATCATTATTATTAACATTGAAAGCATCTGGTGTGATCTCCCTATAATCTTCCCTTCTTCTCTCCAGTCCCTCCCTCTTCCCGTCCCCTCTTCAAATAGCCTGTCATTCCCAGCAATATCTCGAGTAGTTTTTCCTCTTCCTCTCAAAATCTATCCCCCTTACCTGAAATCAGCCTGTGAATCAATCATATTTATTAAGTGCTCACTGTGTGCAGTGCATTGTATTAAATATTTGGGAAAGTATAACAGACATATTCCCTGGCCACAACAAGCTTACCTCCATCTCTGACAAGATCTTTTCCTTTCCTACTTTATCAAAGCACTTTCCCTCTCCCTTCTACCCTCCCTAAGTTCTATCTTCATCCATCACTTTCAACGTGCTCATAAATCCACTATCTTAAACAAAACAAAACAAAACCCTCGCTTGACCAAATGGCTCCCTTCAGTTATTGCCCCATCTCCCTCCTTCCATTCCTCTCCAAACTCCTTGAGCAAGATGATCATACCCATTGCCTCCACTTCCTCTCCTCCAATTCTGTCCTTGATCCCCTCCAATCTGACTTCTGCCCCCTTCACTCCTTGAGAAGCAGTGTGGCTTAGTGGAAAGAACTCAGGCTTGGAAGTCAGAGGTCATGGGTTCTAATCTTGGCTCTGGCACTTGTCAGCTGTGTGATCTTGGGCAAGTCACTTAACTTCTCTCTGCCTCAGTTACCTCATCTGTAAAATGTGGATTATGACTGTAAGCCCAACATGGGACATCCTGATTACCTTGTATCTACCCCAGCACTTACAACAGTGCTTGGCACATAGTAAGCACTTACCAAAACCATAATCATTATTATTATTATTATTATTATTATTATTGGAAAATGAAAGTCACCAATGTTCTTCTTCTTACCAAATCCAACAGCTTCTACTCCAGCCTAATCCTTTAGGTCATTTCTAACTGGATGTACCACCAACACCTCTAATTTAAACATGTTCAAAATAGAACTCCTAATCTTCCCACTTAAACCCTGTCATTCCCCTGTTTCCCTATAGAAAACACCATTATCTTTCCTAGTTCACAAGCCCACAACCTTGGTATTATCCTCAACTCATCTCTCTCATTCAATCCACATATTCAATCTGTCACCAAATCCTGTTTAATACTTTCACAACATTACAAAAATCCATCCTCTTCTCACTATCCAAACTGTTACTAGATTGATACAAGCATTAATATCTCACCTCGACTACTACATCTACCTCTCTGACCCCTATGTCTCTCCACTCAAGTCCACACTTCACTCTCCTTCCAGGGTCTTTTTTTATGAAATACTCAGTGCATGTCTCCCCGCTTCTCAATAACTTCTAGTGGTTGCCCATCCACCTCCACATCAAACAGAAAATGATTTCCATTGATTTTAAAGCATTCAGTCGGCTTGCCCCTTCCTACCTTACCTTGCCGATTTCCTACCACAACTCATCTTGTACATTTTGCTCCTTTAACTGTATCTTGATCTCATCTATCTTGTCGCCAAGCAATTGCCCATATCTTCCTCTAGCCTAGAACTCCCTTCCACTTCCTATGTGAAAGTCCACAAGGATCTTCACCTTAAAAGAAAGCCTTCCTAAAAATCACATCTCCTCCAAGAGGCTTTCCCCGTTTAAGGGTTTTTTCCTCTACTTCCCTCTCCCTTCTGTATCACTTATCCACTTGGTTTTTATGATTGTTATGGTATTGCTTAAGAGCATATTATGTGTCATGTACTGTTCTAAGCACTGGATCTGTTTCCCTTTAAGCATTTGACATTTACCCCACCACCCTCAGTCCCACCACAATTTATGTTAGTGTCTGTCTCTCCCTCTTGACCGTAAGCTCCTAGTAGGCAGAGAACATATCTGCCAACTCTGTTGTATTATACTTTCCTGAGTGCTTAGAACACTGCTCTTCACAGAGTAAGTGCTCAATAAATACCACTGATTGGGTGATTGATTGGCACACAATATGAATTAAGTAAAATGCTATCAGTTGTTTGAATATCATAACTGTGCATTAACGTGGCCAGATGAGCTGTTGAACACTAGGTTATACAAATATTAAGGCTCCTATGGGAGAAAGAATTGTGACCAAAGTTATATTGAAGGGGTAAAAGAACTTATTCTTATGACCTTCTCATTTCTGGAAACTATATTTACAAGAATCTTGAAGTAATGCATTTCCCAGAAAACTGTGAGAAATAGAACCTGGCTGATAGAGGCACCTATGGAGGGCTCACACAATCAATAAATGAGATAAGATTGTAAAAATTGAGAGAAGATGGTTTGCTCATTTTTCACCCTCTTTTATCTGGCCTTGCCCATATTAAGCATTTAAGAGAGTACAAAGAACTAGAAGACATGATGCTTCCCTCAAGCGCCTTACAGCCGAGGCAGACACTAAGATAAATTATAGAAAGAGGAATAATAGTGTACTGGAGAGATGAATGTAAATTCTATGGGTGTTGAGGTGACTTAGCTGCTCAGGTGGCATGGAAGGGCTGAGGTGACAGTTGGTGGGATATAAATCATGAAGAATAGCAATGAAGAGATATTATCAAGGAAGTTCTTTGATGAGTACCTAGGCCCAAGTACATATGCTCAGGTCAAAGAAAGCTTATGTAATTGCCAAACTGAGAAGCAGCATGGCTTAGTGGATAGAGCACAGGCCTGAGAGTCAGAAGGACCTCGATTCTAAGCCCAGCTCGCCACTTGTCTGCTGTGTGGTCTTGGGCAAGTCAAGTAACTTCTCTGTGCCTCAGTGACCTCATCTGTCAAATGGGGATTAAGACTATCAGCCCCATGTGGGACAGGGACTGTGTCAAACCAGATTCTGTTGTATTGTACCCTCCCAAATTCTTAATACAGTGTTCCACACATAGTGAATGCTCAACAAACACCATTGACTGATTGATTCTCCCTTTACATTCACTCTTTTGAGAAATTTATCTGATCACAGGGTTCAACCTTCAGTTTTGCATCTCTACTTGCCTCCAGGACATCTCCTGAAAGCAGCATGGCTCAATGTAAAGAGCCCAGGCTTTGGAGTCAGAGGTCATGGGTTCAAACCCCGGCTCTGCCAACTGTCAGCTGTGTGACTTTGGGCAAGTCACTTAACTTCTCTGGACCTCAGTTACCTCATCTGTAAAATGGGGATTAAGACTGTGAGCCCCCCGAGGGACAACCTGATCACCTTGTATCCTCCCCAGCACTTAGAACAGTGCTTTTCACATAGTAACCACTTAATAAATGTCATCATTATTATTATTATCTCCTCCTAGACATCCTACCCATACCTTAAAAGTTATATACCTGTGGTATTTGATAAATGCTTATTAGGTGCCAACATTGGGATTGATACAAGATAATCAGATCAGACAGTTTTGTCTCACAGTCTAAAAAGGAGAGAGAACAGGTATTTTATCTCCATTTTACAGGTAAGAAAACTGAGGCACAGAGATGTTAAATGACTTGCCTAAGGTCATTAAAGCTGCTTTTCAATTGACCTTCTTTCAGAACACAATACCTATATTACAGCATTTAGTTTGTCTTGGTGAGAAATTTTGAACATAGAGTTCAAACTGTCATTTCTGTTTCTCTCAAGTTTCTCAAGGTCCTCAAGAAGAAATCCTGGGAGGTCAGGGGGCCTTGCGAAGTGCAGGAAAGGTCGTTCAGGGACACCCCTGTAACATTCTTTAGTTCTATAGGATTGTGGGGAATTGGTTTGCAGATCACTCGGATGGTAATTTACCTGCAGATTTTCCAGCTCATTTCCTATATTGAAATATAGGGTGCCCATCAGCTACTCTTAGGTCCTCATGGCTACCTTATTTTATTTAATCCATTTATATATTTTTTGCTTAGTGTAGCTGTTATCCAGCTATATTTCCATTTCCTTTCTTTTTCTCAAAATATATACACATGCTTTTTCCCCATTAGAGGGTAAGTTCTTTGAGGGAGAGAACTGTTATTGAATTTTATTGTACTCTTCCAAGCACCTAAAGTAGTGGTCTGCATAAAGGATGTGTCTGTTAAATACAGATGATGACTAGGGCCTTTATTTTTAAATTCAATTAATAATTTTTAGATTTAATTCAATGTTTTCAATAGGCCTGGAAAAAAGGTCTGAAATACCCTCAACTGGTAAAGGGATAAAGAGACCTCATCTTTTTCCTCCTCCTGAATTAATCCTTAAAATTGGACCATTCATGATTATAAAATAAGTTTGTGGGTTTAGTGCTCTGCTTCTGTTCCCTAAAACCAAAACATTTGGCTAATATAAAGTTGCTAAACCAGATTCTGGTTGCCTATGCCAACGATACTGACATAAAAGTGGGACAAGGGACTGTCTCTGATCTGATTAACTTGTATCTACCCCAGCTCTTAGAACAGGGCTTGACACATAGTAAGCACTTAAATACCATAATAAGGAATAAGAAATAAAAATAAGGAAGAAGAAGAAGAAGATGAAAAAGGATTAATTGCCATATCTTAGCAATCTAAGAAAAAAATTGAATTTGTTACTGTGTCAAAGACAGGCCACAATATTTCAGATATAATTTTTTACTAGAAACTATTTCTTTCCATTAAAATTTATAGACCAAACTAATATCATTAAGTAAAACATATTCCCTTATAGCATAGGAACACCCATTGATCATTTTCAAGGTATCAGGATTCAAAACCTCTTTATGGAGAAGAGCTCTTAGGAAGGAAATGGAAAGCTGGGGGGAAATTGCTGGGAACTAAAGAATCTGTATGAGAAAATATACCAAGGAATTCTTTCAGAGCCTTTTGTCATATGCATATTCTTGATAATCCTTACACTGAAGCTTGGCTAGGCAGTACACATTAATAATGTCAAATTTCTTAATAAAATAAAATCCATTTTGGCCAATATGTTCCCAAGGAAACTGATTTCAAAAACACTCCTCTCTGAAAAACCTCTTCTGCCCTTTTTTCTACAAGACATTTTCTTCTTTTTCTTGTAGAGTTAAAAGCTCAGCATTCATTCATATCCAGCATGCTCTTATTTCCATGGTTTGGGACCACAAATATTGCTTCTTGCTCAATAATGAGTATTGAATGAAGCCAAACCAGTGACTCATAAGTGGGGCCCTTTTTGGCATTCCTTTGGTGACTGATAGTTTTCAGGTAAAGGGCAAGGAAAGGAGGAAATCCAAAAACTGTATCCAAAAATATTCCTCTGCTTTTCCTCAGACTGGTTTATTGGTCTCTAATGTAAAGCCCTCTTCATTCAGAAAAAAATATGATTTCACTGTTTTTATAACAGAAATTTATCTAGTCCTCTTTTTTAAGTGTTTCACAATGAGCTTCAAGTCACCCATTCATAAAACCACAGAATCAGTGTTGGCAGAAATCTCAAGAGATCACCTGATGTAACCCTTCTCTCTGGGCTGCTGAATACACAAACTAGACCCCAAAATGGTTTTCAACCTCTCCTAGAAGAAAAGATGTGACTAACTTTACATTATCCTTGAACATAGGATGGTACAAACACTCTTGCACAGTTGTTGACCACCCACCTAGAATGTTGTTCTCTCCAGACAGGACTGGAGCAGCTTGAGCAGAATATGAAGGGCTGGTAACAGAAGCTTGGTGCTTCCCAGGGGAAAGTCACTTCCCACTATCAAGAAACAGATGAAATCTACAAATTCGGCCCTGGCTCAGAAACAGTAACTCCTTGAACACCAGCCCAGATCCAAGAAGGTTTAAACACACATTTCCTTTCTTCTCTTTGTGGCTGTTCATTTCCGCTTCTGCAAGGGAGGATTCCAGTCGAGGAATTAGGGGGATTGGAGAAAGCAGGAGGAGTAAATTATAAGGGGTGAGTGTGTCTGTATTTCCTCTGCAGCTCCTCTGACTTGGCGACAAAGCTGGGGGATGTTAAATGGATATAATGCTATATAGATAGATATGTATACATATATACATAGTTAAACTTGACAGAGGTGTGAGAGTAGTATTTAGTAGATATGTCAGTACATTGGGCACGGTCAAGGGAAGACATAATGACTTAGAAATAAAAGGATGCAGAACACTGATTGCACCAGCGGTACCAGAGAGCTTGACCATAAATACTTGACCAAAGACATTAGATGGTCTTGTATATACCATCACAGTACTTCTGAAGAGTGAAGGTGGGTCCAGTCTCATCACAGACAAAGAGGGTATCCTCAAAAGATGGCAAGAACATTTCAATATCCTCATCTTCTGCTGAAGACAGTGCTCCACAAAACATACAAAACTTTCCAATAGGTGAGGATACCTGTACCAAATATTGAGGAATTCACCATAGCATGAGCCAAGAACAATGGAAGAGCACCTGGCCCTGATGTCATATGTCACAAGCCCCCGATTTGTACCAATCAGGACTTTCCTGGACTGGGGGAGCCTCGGTGACACGTAGTAAAGTCAAACCACACCTCTGATCACCAAGGTTAGTATGGAAAGTTATTCACTTAGTTTTACCAACATGAGAGTTACACACACACAAACACACACACACACACTCACTCACTCTACTCAGGATCCAATACCAGTCTGCTGGTCAAGTGAGCCCGTTAAGCCAAAGCTTCTTTGTTCTGCTTCCAAGTGCTGTTGACTTCTGCTGCTTCTATGTGCTGCTCTACTGCTGCTTCTGCACTTTCTGAGTGTTGCTCTCCTGCTGCTCTCAACATGCTTCCTTTTTGCTTCCTCTCTATATGTGCTTTTTGTGTGCCCTTTTTATCTGCCTTAGGCATTGCAGCTGTGGCTGTACATCAGTCATTGATTGGTCCAGGCCCGTTACTGGGTAGAACAGGGAGAGAAAGCCACCCCCACAGGCCAGCAATCACCTGCCTCAAGTAGAGCCCATCATTTTCCTCACGAGTTTCTTCATTCTGTTGTTCATGGGATCACAAACAGTCACTAATAAGGCAGCTTGTTGTGGGCTCACCACATCGTGCTTGCTGAGATCTGCAAATGTGGAGGACTTGCACAAACTTTTCTTAACATGTGGACCATTGAGGAAGTGATTCTTGATCTCAAATACACCATCATCATCTTTAAGAACAAAGGCAAAAGATTGAAATGTGGCAATTAGCAAGGTGTCTCATTATTCTACACTGCCTGCAGATCCTTTGCAGAGATCTGCTGGATTGGTTACCAGGAATATTGTTAACTGAATGTGCCTATGGAATCACAGCATGATTTCAGACCACAGTGTGGAATATCAAATGTGATTTTTGCTGTGTGTCAGATAAAGGAGAAGTGAGGGAGAAACACTGAGACCTTTACACAGAGTTTTTTTAGCACTGACCAGAGCATTTAATAGCATCCATAAATTTGGGCTCTGGAAAGTGCTTCATTCAATCATATTTATTGAGCAGCTACTGTGTGTAAAGCACTGTACTAAGTGCTTGGGAACTACAAGTCAGCAACATATAGAGATAGTCCCTACCCAACAATGCGCTAATGATAACAATAATAATAATAGTGGTATTTGTAAAGCACTTACTATATTCCAAGCACTGTTCTAAGTACTGACTCACAGTCTTAATGCTCATTTTACAGATGAGTTAACTGTGGCACAGAGAAGTTAAGTGACTTGCACAAGGTCACACAGCTGACACACAAAATCACACAGCTGACAAGTGGCAGAGCCAGAATTAGAACCCACGACCTCTGACTCCCAAGACCAAGCTCTTTCCACTAAGCCATGCTACTTCTCTAAAAGGAGTGCCTATCTTCAAACTAAAGTTTCATAATGTATGAGAGAAAAGACAAAATAGAAAACAGTGAGAGTCATTGAAGACATTAATCAGGACAACCCAGCTAGGAATGCCTTTTTGGTGTTCAATGTAGCTGGACTATAGCTCCCAGATTGGCTTTTTCAGAGGTACATGCACTCAATCAACTGTATTTTATTCTTTATTTAATTATTTTTGATGGTCTTTGTTAAGCACTTACTATGTGTCATATACAGTTCTAAGTGCTGGGGTAGATACAAGTTAATCATCAATCATCAATCGTATTTATTGAGCACTTACTAAGTGCAGAGCACTGTACTAAGCACTTGGGAAGTGCAAATTGGCAACATATAGAGACAGTCCCTACCCAACAGGGGGCTCACAGTCTGAAAGGGGGAGACAGAGAACAAAACCAAACATACTAACAAAATAAAATAAATGGAATAGATATGCACAAGTAAAATAAATAAATAGAGTAAAAAATATGTACAAACATATATACATATATACAGGTGCTGTGGGGAAGGGAAGGAGGTAAGATGGGGGGGATGGAGTGGGGGACGAGGGGGAGAGGAAGGAAGGGGCTCAGTCTGGGAAGGCCTCCTGGAGGAGGTGAGCTCTCAGTAGGGCCTTGAAGGGAGGAAGAGAGCTAGCTTGGTGGATGGGCAGAGGGAGGGCATTCCAGGCCCGGGGGATGACATGGGCCGGGGGTCGATGGCGGGACAGGCGAGAACGAGGTACAGTGAGGAGATTAGCACAGAGGAGCGGAGGGTGCGGGCTGGGCTGGAGAAGGAGAGAAGGGAGGTGAGGTAGGAGGGGGCGAGGTGATGGAGAGCCTTGAAGTCCAGGGTGAGGAGTTTCTGCCTGATGCGCAGATTGATTGGTAGCCACTGGAGATTTTTGAGGAGGGGAGTAATATGCCCAGAGCGTTTCTGGACAAAGATAATCTGGGCAGCAGCATGAAGTATGGATTGAAGTGGAGAGAGACACGAGGATGGGAGATCAGAGAGAAGGGTGATGCAGTAGTCCAGACGGTATAGGATGAGAGCTTGAATGAGCAGGGTAGTGGTATGGATGGAGAGGAAAGGGCGGAACTTGGCAATGTTGCGGAGCTGAGACTGGCAAGTTTTGGTGATGGCTTGGATGTGAGGGGTGAATGAGAGAGCGGAGTCGAGGATGATACCAAGTTTGCGGGCTTGTGAGACGGGAAGGATGGTAGTGCCGTCAACAGAGATGGGAAAGTCAGGGAGAGGGCAAGGTTTGGGAGGGAAGACAAGGAGTTCAGTCTTGGACATGTTGAGCTTTAGGTGACAAGCAGACATCCAGATGGAGATGTCCTGAAGGCAGGAGGAGATGCGAGCCTGGAGAGATGGGGAGAGAGCAGGGGCAGAGATGTAGATCTGGGTGTCATCAGCGTAGAGATGATAGTCGAAGCCGTGGGAGCGAATGAGGTCACCAAGGGAGTGCGTTTAGATCGAGAACAGAAGGGGACCAAGCACTGAACCTTGGGGAACCCCCACAGTAAGAGGATGGGAGGGGGAGGAGGAGCCTGCAAAAGAGACTGAGAATGAACGACCGGAGAGATAAGTGGAGAACCAGGAGAGGACGGAGTCTGTGAAGCCAAGGTCAGATAGCATGTTGAGGAGAAGGGGGTGGTCCACAGTGTCGAAGGCAGCTGCGAGGTCGAGGAGGATTAGGACAGAGTATGAGCCGTTGGCTTTGGCAAGCAGGAGGTCATTGCTGACCTTCGAGAGGGCAGTTTCCATGGAATGTAGGGGACGGAAGCCAGACTGGAGGGGGTCGAGGAGTGAGTTGTTGTTGAGGAATTCTAGGCAGCGCATGTAGACAACTCGTTCAAGGAGTTTGGAAAGGAATCCCACATAAGCCTCACAGTCTAAGTGGAAGGGAGATCTGGTACTGATCTGATGGAACCTCTCAAGCAGCCACATGTAGCACCTTGATCCAAGTTGGTAGATTTTTAGTTGCTTATGGAATCTAATACCAGGAGCCATTTTACAGTTGAGGAAATTGAGACAGAAAGATGCTAGATGACTTGCCCAAAGTCACATAACAGGCAAAGCGAGAAGCAGTGGAGCCTAGTGGATAAAGCATGGTCCTGGAAGTCAGAAGGATCTGGATTCTAATACAGCTCTGCCACTTCCCTGTTGTGTTACTTCTCTGAGCCTCTGTAAAATGGAGATTAATACCGAGGACTGTGTCCAACCTGATTAACTTGTATCTACCCCAGCACCTAGAACAGTGCCTAGCACAGAGTAAGCACTCAACAAATACAATTAAAAAAAAAGTGGCAGAGATGGGATTAGAACTTGGGTCCTCTGATTCCTAGGACCATGCTCTTTCAACCAAACCATTATGCTTTCTGCACTTAATACAGTGCAGATCACTGTATTAAATGCTTGGAAAAGTAAAATACAACATAATTGGTAGATATGTTTCCTGACCACAAGGAGCTTACAGTTTAGAGGGGAAGACAGACATTAAAATTAATTATGTATATGTGCATAAGTGCTGTGAGGCTGAGAATAGGGTGAATATCAAATACATAAAGGGTACAGATCCAAGCGCAGAGGCAGTATGGTGGGGGGTGAAGTAGGGGAATTGAGGGCTTAGTTGGTGAAGGCCTCTTAGAAGAGAAGTGGAGGTCTATCATATATGAAGGGTGAGGGAGTTCCAGGCCAGATGGAGGACATGGACCGGGGGCCAGCAGCAAGATAGACAAGATTGAATGAGTAGGTCGGCATTAGATGAGCGAAGAGTGCAGACTTGTTTGTAGTAGAAATGAGTGTTGTAGTGGGTGAGTTGATAGAATGGTCATCGTCTATGGTAAGGAGTTTCTCTTTGATGTCTAGGAGGAAGCAGAGCCATTGGAGGTTTTTGAGGAGTGTGGAAACATGGACTGAACTTTTTTTTAGAAAAATGATCTGGGCATCAGTGGAAGCAAGGGCTGGAGTAGGGAGAACAGGAGTCAGGGAGGTCAGTGGGGAGGCTAATTGTAGTAGTCAAGGTGGGATATAAATGCATAGATCAGTGTAGTAGTTTGGAAGGAAAGGAAAGGGCAGATTTTAGCAGTGTTGTGAATGTAGAACCAAAATAATTTGCTGACTAATTGAATAAGTGTGTTGAATGAGAGAGATGAGTCGAGGATAATGCCAAGCTTAAAGGCTTCTGAGACTAGGGGAATAACAATGTTTCTGCAATGCTGGGAAAGACAGGGAAAGGATGTGGTTAAGATGGGAAGATGAGAAGTTTTGTCTGGGACATATTAAGTTTGAGATGTAGCGGAACATCCAAGTAGAGATGTCCTGTAGGTAGAAAGAAATACAAGTTGCAAAGGAAAGAAGTCAGATGAATTTCACTCAGAGGTAACTTTTTCCAGGAGTAGTGTCATCTTCAAATGTGAAAGACAGCTACTCACTGTACTGTGCCCTTGCGAAGTACAGAACTATTATCCAATACCCCCACCATTTTGCTATGCTAAATGACTCCACAGACCTACTTATCTCTGAGCAGAGTGGTCCCCAGAATTTACACAGCTGTGGAAGTTGATTCCTCATCCAAAGCCAAGCCTTCCCTTCAATACTTGTCATGAAATGCACTTGGGCTTTAAGCTAGAATTAAAACATCATTGAAAGGTCATCTGGATCCAACTGTTACGGGCAGAGACCTCCACATGTACTAAATGGGCTCATTCAGGAAATGGTTGAAATTTAAAAATTCTCTGTGAGGTGGAGTCCCAGCCTTTCTATATAAATGAATCCAGCATTTTCCTGACATAACTGATTTTCAATCCTAAATCTGTACTGGCTGAGAGTGGACAGGAAACTGTAAATTGATATAATTGAGAAATATGAAAATCATGAAAACTGGCACAATAAAATCTGGAAAAATAAAGTCTTACATTGTGTCAAATACCAATTTGTCTCAAACCTGGGAAAAGTGCATGCATAAACAGAAAGACAACCTGGAAAGGTTCGCCCAAAAAGGGTATTTTTCAGAAAGAAATGTGAACGAAAGTCAGTGAATGGGAAATTACTTTGACTAGAAGTTTAGGGACTGAGAATATGGAAACCTACATAGATGGAGGAAGGAATCCACATTCTCATAAATGCTTTTTTTTCCCCACTCCTTCTTAGCAGTCCTGCTGCAGAAATGCATGTTTATAAACGTTTTGTTCTGAATCAAGCATAGAATCAGCAATCCCAATTGTATTCTTAAAAATTAATAGAACCAGCATGACCAAGCCATGCAAATATTTTTTTTTTTGCAAATAGGGCCTAGAAACCAGAGTTAAACTGTAGTACACTAACTGAACCAATGTGACATGCCAGAAAAATGAGATCCTGTTTCAGAAATTGAACCCATAAGGAAGTTCCCAGTCAGTTAACCTTCTTCACTGCAGACCACATTTGGATTAAGTTGAGAGTATCAGAAATCAGTGACTGTGTCATCTTGGAAGGGAGCAGTGAGATGCTGTAGTGTCTGTCCAGTAGGAAGAACTTTGCAAATGCAGTGATGGAAAGAAAGTCCCACTCAGTCTTCTCTTTCCCTATGATGGGAGAGAATAATGTTAGCTCCAAGGCTTACAGAGATTAGGCTTTCCTATTATGGGAACCAGACCCCAAATCACCATAGATTCACAACAGTGAATTATCTCATTCCTGTTTCTTTAATATTTGCTAAGAAATAGAGCATGAAAGAATTATTCACTCAGCTGGGTTAGTCTGCTTTTTTCCAAAGCAATCCAATCCAAATGATTTTCTGAGCTTTCATCTTCAATGTTTGACTTAAATTAAAAAGAAACAAACCTTACTGCATGAGTAGCAGCCAGGGTGGCAATCTGCACTAGTAAAACATTGCAGCCGTATTGGAAGTATCTTCTGCCAAGACCGCACGGAACACCTCTTAAACAGCCATGGGAATGGTATTTGAAAGGACATTGCATTCAAATCTCTTTAAAAAACAGTTATCCAGCTTTAAATACAAACTGAAGCAAAAGCCAAAAAGCATTCAAAGTCCTGAAAGTCCACAGCTTGAACTTCCGTACATTGTGTGCTGGAAAAGCCTGTCTAGTAAAGGACATGAGCAGAGTTGCTATTGACCTTTGCCCAACCCTTCTAACTTTGAAGAGCATAATGTTTCATGTTTATAGATAAACATACTCATGACTTAAATCATGCTTTGTGAGAAGCAGCACGGCTTAGTGGATAGAGCATGGTCCTAGAGTCAGAAGGTCATGGGTTCTAATCTTGGCTTCGCCATATGTCTGCTGCATTACCTTGGGCAAGTCACTTCACTTCTCTGGGCCTCAGTTCCTTCATCTGTAAAACGGGGATTAAGACTATGAGCCCCACCTGGGACAGGGACTGTGTCCAACCCAATTTGCTTGTATCCACCCCAGAGCTTAGTACAGTGCCTGGCACATAGTAAGCACTCAACAGATACCATAATTATGATTATTATTATTACTAAATAGACATATACTAGATGCAAAATACTTGCTAATGTCCCTGGGTACAACTGGTAGAAAATTCAGTAACTACTTCAATATAGGAAGTAAAATGATTGCTGGTGAATGAATCAAACAGGAATGATAATTGTAGAATTTGTGAAGCAGTTTCTAGGTGCCAAACACTGTACCAAGAGTTAAAAGAATAGGTAGGTCGGAAACAATCTCGGAACATGAGGTTCACAGCCTAAGTAGGTGGGAGAACTGGTACTGACTCTCAAGCCTACAGATGAGGAAATTGAGGCCCAGAAAAGTTAAGTGACTTGTCCAAAGTCACATAGCAGAAAATTGTGACAATTCTCTATAATTAGAACTTGATTTGAACAATGCCATCCCATATCATATTGATTGTCTCTGAACCTAAATATCTACTACTTATATATTCCAGACACATTAAAAATTGGGGCAAAGTTATAAATCCATCCATCTGAGAAAGTGGTGCAGCTTAAGTTGGCAGGCCACAGGTCCGGGTTCACAGGGGGAGTCAGCAGCATGGAAGCAGAGTAGCCTAATGGAAAGAGCACGGGTCTAAGAGTCAGAGGATCTGGCTTCTAATCCTGGCACTGCCACTTGTCTGCTGTGTGACTTTGGACAAGTCACTTCACTTCTCTGTGCCTCAGTCACTTTGTCTGTAAAATGGGGATTATGACTGGGAGCCCCATGTGGGACATGAACTCTATCCAACCCGATTGGCTTCAATCATAATAAGACTTATCCCCTGTTTGACAGTAAGCTCCATGAGGGCAGGGACCATATTTCCTACTCAACTCCATTCCCCTAAGCACTCAATATAATACTATGCACACAGGAGGTGTTCAGAAAATACTACAAATTGATTGGTAGCTGCAAACATGCCACTACTACCCAGAAGTCTGTCTTCCCATGGTGTTCCTGACTTATAAGTGGAGAGATACAAGGGCAGAAGATAGGGAAGGGGCAGGGCAGTAGCACAGGAACTTGGCATGTGCAGTAGTTTGATTGTATTATTGGAATTTAGAACCCACATGTTAAGATTTAGAACCTATTTAGAATGTAGAACGTATTTAGAACCACATGTTAAGATCTGCTGACTGGATTGGTTTTTAAGATGTCATAAGTTCCTGTATTTACTCTGGTAGCATTACAATTTTCTATATAGATCACAGCAAGTATTTAACATATATATCTTCTAGATGTGAAAAAAGAAGAATAAAAACAAAAGACAAAAAGGAATCCAGATATGTTAGAAAGAAGGGTGGGGGAAAAATACCATTTGCTTGTCTAAATGCAAACTAATACATCTAGGGGAAAGTAGCATAAAACGCAGAAACAGTAATAAACAAAAACAGCCACTTGCATGGAAAGCAATAATGTCAAAAGAGACCTGAGGGTAAACTAGAAATGAGGTTGTAATGTGATATTGTAGAACCATAAAGCTAATGTGAATTTGGACTGTGGGTTCCCCTTCCCACTGACAACTGCTGTATTCTGATGACGATCATCTTGAACTAGGGAAAATTTCATTAACTCCAGAGCATCTCAGTACTATAAAAACATCAATATGTGGGTAGGAATGCCAAGAAGAGAAATGAACTTAATTAATGAAATCCCAAATGATCTTATTTTCAAGGAATCAAGACTACACATGTCTGATCTGATTATCTTGCATCTACCCCAGGTCATACAACAGTGCTTGTCACAAAGTAAACACTTAATAAATCCCATAACAAATGCCATAACAAAATAACTTGGTTATGTGGCAGCAAATGTGAGTCAGAAGTAAAAGAAGAAAGGAGAGAAATTGCTGAGAACATGCACTGAATTCAAAATGAGTCTTGGCTGGAGAATTGGTCAGTCTAAAATAGAATGTCACTTAAGAATAAATGAAGGGAACGTGTTTAGGGAGAAAAACAAAAACAGCATTGATTCGTAATGAAAAATGATGGTTGCTCACAAGCACAACAAAGATCTGAGGGGCAGATGAATCATCAAGGTTATACTGTTAAGATGATGTTAGGATGTATTCATTTAACATACAAATCCCAGGAAGTCAGTGAATAACCACTATTCTCAGAATTGGTCTGTGTTGTTTTATTGCGCTGTTCTTTTGGGCTTACGCATTCTAAGAGGGCACTGAAAAATTGGAAAGGACCCAGAACTTGAAACTAAAAGGACTAACATCCAGAAAATATGTGCTATGAGAAAAGATAAACGCACTAGGGGTTGTGTACACTGAAAAGCAAAGGTTTAAGGATGACAATATCTGTATTTCAAATTCATGACAGATTGTTGCGGAGAGAATGTTGAGCATTTTTCCTCATTTCTACTAAGCATCATCTTTATGAGAGTGACATAGACAAAGGAATACCAAAAGATGGAATCCATTTAGACATAAGTATTTTTTTTTATTTTTGGTTCTATATGACATTCTCTTTCATATATTCCTAAGGTATTGTCTTTTAGTCTGAGCAAGTATTGTATGTGTGTGTCAACATGGCATCAAGGTTCAAACAAAACTAACACTGCACAGAACTAATGCTGCATTATCTAAAAAAAGTATTGCTCATGCTATTACACTTTCACTGGGTGGGGCAAGTAAGGAGAATGGGTGACAACTTCTCTAGGCTGAGCTGAAATGCAGTTATTGTACAAAAGTTGTAAGGGTTGTTAAACAGTGAGGTAATGAAATCTCCACCCTAAGTGAACCTTTCAAGCAGATTCCAGTATTAAAAATGAATACAAAACATTTAGCACTCCCCATTTTCCAATTCTGAAAATCAGAGTTTTGTCTGTTCATCTAGCATTAACTATTACTCAACCTGGTAGAGTGACTCTTTCCAAGATCCAGTTAAAAAAAAAATGTAACTTCTCAGTTTGTAACTTTTACATGATCCATCCAGATCCATGTCTCAACCGTTGTTCTGTTTAGGAGAAAGAGGCATAAAAAAGCAAAAATGTGATGAAATTCAGAAAATGAAAATAGAGCCTGATGTCTGGAACAAAAAAATATGTGATTCATTAGACTTTCAATAAGACTTCCAAGGAAGTTATGGAAGCTCTATTACTTGAGAGATTCAAAACTCAATTACAGCAAATAGTTGAGAAAAGTACTGGAGGAAATAATCTTGCTTTGGCAAGGTCAGGACATGATGTCTCATGCAGAAAACTCACAGTGGATCTTCATCCAGGCAGCCAAGAGAATGGAATTGTTGACTAATTCTTCACTTTTCATTCCATCTCCCACATGTCCAATTCTTTGGTTTTGCTTCTCAGAGTCAGCCATATTGAACATGAGAGAGATGGATTTTTTAAAACTTTTTCTGAAAACTTGTCTTTCTTTAAAACTTCTTCTGAAAAACATGATAAATGCTCCTCAGCGTACAGTTTCAAGTCACATTTATTATCCATTATTTACACAGATAAGGCTGGAACATCTTAAGAACAGCAATCTGAAACATTCAGTAGGATCAGGCTGAAGAAATAAAGGTCTTTTGTAACTGCAAGTTTTTTTTTTTCATTAGAACAGGAGTCTCCACAAGGATTTTCCAGAGGGATCCCATCCAGGTTCATGAAATAGTTTAGGAAGGCAATATGTTTATTCACATGTGCTTTGCATATAATTTGCATAAGCTTCAGGAACTCAAGGATTTACTTATAAGCCATCTTATGATCCTACTCTTCCACAGAACATGCAGATCAATGGTCGCTTATTTGAGTGGAATTTTTCAAGTTCAAAATCAATGTTGCTACCTCATACAATTGCAGTTTTATTTTGCTTTCCTTTTCTCCTCTATGTATTGCTCATTCAAACAGTGACCATTTCCAGAAAGGATTAGGAAAGTGGAAAAATCTTCTAAAGAGAGGGAAGGGGATGAGAAATCATTACCAGGGCAGAAAAGACAGTCTGAAGATCAATAATTCAGAAGTTACCCCTAAATGGGATGTATCTTTCTAATTCCAGCCCTGAGACAACACATTTAGTTTCTAAGGTATGAAGCAACACTTTGGTATGAAGCAACACTTTTAAAACATGTGCTTAGTCTTGGAACATAAATAAAAACTTGCAATGCCATCTTTGGGTCAGGCAGTGGTCTACCTAGCCCCATATTCTATATTTGAGTTTGCACCTTTTATCACCCCTTCCTCAGCCCCACAGCACTTATGTACATACTCATAATATATTTATTGATTTTAATGCCTGTATCCCCCTCCAGATTTCAAGCTTGCTGTGGGCAGGGAATGTGTCTACCAACTCTGTTATACTGCAGCATATCAAGAGCTTAGTACAGTGCTCTGAACACAGTAAGCACTCAATAAATATGATTGATTGATTCTGTCCCCAAAATTGGCAATAAGGTGTTTGGATGAATATTATTCTCTTTGTTAGCCTCCTAAAATTTAAGCATGCAACATATAATACCTCCAATTTTTCCTCTCCATTGTCAAACTTCCCTTTAGTTACTAATCAGTGATTACAGGGAGATTTCAGGGAAAGATGTAAAATCTTTCAAGCACAATTTGGCTGTCAGTCAGTCAATCATATTTATTGAGCACTTACTGTATGCAGAACACTCTACTAAGTGCTTGGTAGAATGTAACAGACACATTCCCTGCCCACAGTGAGCTTACAATCTAGAGGGGAAAACAATCAATCAATCAATCAATTGTATTTATTGAGCACTTACTGTGTGCAGAGCATTGTACTAAGCGCTTGGGAAGTACAAGCTGGCAACATATAGAGACAGTCCCTACCCAACAGTGGGCTCACAGTCTAGAAGAAAGGTGATCAGTTTGTCCCAAGGGGGGCTCACAGTCTTAATCCCCATTTTACAGATGAGGTAACTGAGGTACAGAGAAGTTAAGTGACTTGCCCAAAGTCACACAGCTGACAAGTAGAGGAGCTGGGATTTGAACCCATGACCTCTGACTCCAAAGCCCGGGCTCTTTCCACTGAGCCACGCTGCTGTGGGACTGGGAGGGGGGATGAATAAAGTGAGCAAGTCAGAGTGGTGCAGAAGGGAATGGGATAAGGGGAAAGGAGGGCTTAGTTGGGGAAGGCCTCTTGGAGGAGATGTTTCTTCAATAAGGCTCTGAAAGGGGAAGGAGTAATTGTCCATCAGATTTGAGGAGGGAGTATGTTCTAGGTCAGATGCAGAATGTGGGTGAGGAATCAGTGGTGACAAAGACAAGATTGAAATACAGTGTGGAGGTTAGCATTAGAGGAGTGAAGTGTGAGGGCTGGGTTGTAGTCGGAGAGTAGCAAGGTGAGGTAGGAGGGGGCAAGGTATTTAAAGCTGATGGTAAGGAGTTTCTTACCTCATTCCTCACCGCAAAAATGGATTCTCTTGGCCGTTGCAAAACTCCAGAAAAATAATGTCATCCCTTTACTATATGATAAAATAAACATAATTAAATGATTGTTTACTCTTTATTTTAAAAATTTAAAATATTATCTTATAATTTCAAATAAATAAGGAAGTGCAATATGATAATGAATCTTTGCAGGAGGCTGCAAAAGTAGTAATTTCTAAGTAGCCTCTCAACTTCAAAGAAGAATTTGTCCAATTAAGTATTAACAGTGACTTTCTTCTTAAAAGACTTTGAAGCCATCCAGCTCTTCCTGAATACCTCTGCATACCTTTGAACTCCTCTCCCCATTATGATTTTCTTTGAACATACTTTCAAATTAATCTGCCTTCTTGAAAAATTGATACAAGACTTCTTAATCCCAAGATTTTAGCTGGAAAAGACACAACCATTTCTTTATATGTTTTGGAATAATGAAATTCAGTCAGTTGTTGGATAATGATTTCTCTGAATGAGAGGCAATTAACTCATCATTACCAGTATCATTTTTTTCTAAATTAAGTTGCATGCCCAGTTCAACAACATCTTTGGTTTTCTGGTTGCCTGACAAAAACTGTGGTCCGAGCTTCCACCAAGATCCATTTCTTGTTCGCTTAATCTAAGGATAGGTGGGGAGGGCTGTGAAGGATTTTCTCATTTAGTCAGTGACTGCAAATCAGAGCTCAGTTGGGCATATTCTTGCAGTAAGGTATCCAAAGATAGTGGTTGTACCTGAGGGATGTTTGTAAGATGTTCTGGTTTTAACCTGGGGTAGAATGTCAAAACTGTCAAACTGGTTTTGCTTCTGAGACAGTCCTACCGTAGTATAGTTGCAACCTCGGGAAGGCCTGTGTTTACAGTTGTAAGTGATGTGTTTCTTCCTTGGGCACCCAACTGGTCACTGCCAGAGAACAAATATAGACTGTAAACCTGTGGTGGGCAGGGATTGTCTCTATTTATTGCTGAATTGTACTTTCCAAGCAGTTAGTACAATGATCTGCTCACAGTAAGTGTTCAATAAATATGGTTGAATGAATTAATGAATGAATAAAATATGTTTCAATCAAGGTGGAATAGGCCCCCTTCCTAGGGCTCTGCCTCATCACCCAGTTTGGGCAGGACACACTGAGGCCTAGGTGTTGGGACAGAACCACTCAGTCTCCGTCACCACACCAACAGAACTGACATCTCTTTCAAGGCTGAGTGAGAGTTTCTTGGGTGACTTGCAGCTGGCTAGCTTTACCTTAATTCATTCAATAGGATTCATTAAGCATTTACTGTGTACAGAGGAATGCTTGGGAAAGTACAATGCAACAATGAACAATGACAATCCCTGCCCACAACAAGCTCACAGTCTAGGGGGGTGGCCTCAGTTCTCAGAAGAATATCAGCAAGGAATGATGATCTGTGGAAGAAGACAGCAGGTGGTGAAAGGGGAATTTAAGGAACGGAAGAGGACTTCCCATTCCCATCTCTCCCTTTACCCCATTTCTCCCCATTCTTCCCCTTATTATTTTTCTTTGTCTTTCTCTGCCCCTCCCTCCCAGTCCTCTATAGGCCCTATCCCATCCTGATCCCTTTCCTGTCCACTCTGAGATCACCTTTCTCTCTCTCTCTCCCCTCTGAAATTCTAATTTCTGTAGTAAAATAAGCAAAGACAATTTATTTGGAGAATTAAACAGTTCACAATAGTGATGCTCTGTACTACTGATTCATCATCATCAATTGTATTTATTGAGCGCTTACTATGTGCAGAGCACTGTACTAAGCGCTTGGGAAGTACAAATTGGCAACATATAGAGACAGTCCCTACCCAACAGTAGGCTCACAGTCTAAAAGGGGGAGACAGAGAACAAAACCAAACATACTAACAAAATAAAATAAATAGAATAGATATGTACAAATAAAATAAATAAATAAATAAATAGAGTAATAAATAAAACATGTGGACAGATGTCAAGTCATAAGAATAAATAGAAATAAAGCTAGATGCACAGCATTAACAAAATAAACAGAATAGAAAATATGTACTGTACAAGTAAAATCAATGGAGTAATAAATCTGTACAAACATGTATATACAGGAGCTGTGGGGAGGTAAAGGAGGTAGGGTGGGGGGATGGGGAGGAGGAGAGGAAAAAGGGGGCTCAGTCTGGGAAGGCCTCCTGGAGGAGGTGAGCTCTCAGTCAGGCTTTGAAGGGAGGAGGAGAGCTAGCTTGGAGGATGTGTGGAAGGAGGGCATTCCAGGCCAGGGGGAGGACGTGGGCCGGGGGTCAACGGCAGGACAGGTGAGAACAAGGTACAGTGAGGAGGTTAGCGGCAGAGGAGTGGAGGGTGTGGGCTGGGCTGGTAAGAGAGGTAAGGTAGGAGGGGGCGAGGTGATGGAGAGCCTTGAAGCCGAGAGTGAGAAGTTTTTGCTCGATGCGTAGGTTGACTGGCAGCCATTGGAGATTTTTGAGGAGGGGAGTAGCATGCCCAGAGCTTTTCTGAACAAAGAAAATCCCTCCCTATTGGAGGACTGTGCCACCCATGGCTCCATCTTGACGGCAGGGCAGGTCTTCGTTCTACTCTCTGTTGTAGTATTTCCTTTCATCCTCTAGACCAGTTCACTGTTAAAGGTATATATACTATGCCATGAAGAAATACTGTTTCTGTTTGCACACTTTGCCTAAGTGGATCAATCACTGGTATTTACTGAGCGCTTAATGTTTGTAGAGCACTGTACTAAGCGCTAGAGAGATTACAATACAATGGAGTTGGTAACACAATCCCTTTCCTCAAGGAGTTTACAATCCAGTGATGGTGATGATGGTATTTATTAAGTGCTTACTATGTGCCAAGCACTGTTCTAAGGACTGGGGGGGATGGGGTGGGGGTGCCTGCAGGAGTTATATTAAACAAGAAAGGATGAACATAATGAGAAAAGCTATGCCCGGGAGAGAAAGCCCTGACAGTGAATGAGCCAGGTTTCACCCAGAGGATAAGGTATTCCCTGGTTCATTAGTGGTGGAGCACTGGTTAGTGAGAGAACACAGTAACTCTTTCAGACTCCTCTGGTTACTAGGTTTCCATTCAGTACCCCTATTGTACTGTATTGCTCTTGCAGCCAAAGATTTGATTGTTTGACAACTCCAAGCTGGTTTTGCCTAGAGGTTGGGCTCATGAGTTTGATTACTTCTCCACATGCTTTCTGAGAAGGCACACTACATAATTTTAAAGAGTTACATCATTCAAGACCACAGCTGGTTAATACCAAACAGCCACTCAGTTTTAAAATGTCTAATGGCCATCAAAGGACAGTTCTCTACTTCTCTGAAACTGATATAGTCACGCTCAGTTAATGTAAAACATAAAAAATAACCAAATATAAACAAAGGAAAAGGTGCCACACATCTTGACTACCGTAGGGTCTAGGATGAGGGACAACACAACAAGGTAGTATTAAAGTTACCGTCAGCAAGAAAAATAGAAATTCCTGTGGCTGAGACTGTTTCCTTTGTATGTTCTGTATTTTTAATGAACTAAAACTACACAAAAAAGACTGCAATACTTTGAAGAATTCCTCAACAGCATCCTCCTGAAGATGAATTACTTTATACATTCCACGAATTATACAAATCCGCAAAAAAAAGGCAGCTTGACCTAATTCACTTAATTTGGGAAGCATGCACGAGCTTCTACATAAATGCAGAAGAAAACCCAAAAGAATGATCCTAAAAGCATAATCCATTTATTCATGGCATTTAGCAATTTCCTAACAAAGCAAAATACTTGGAGGAATAGTTACTTTTCTATGAAAGTGGAGTTTGCAGGAGATGGTTCCCATGTGTAGAAAAAAAATATTCTTCAACTTGTTTTTGTGTTTACTTCGTGTTGGGGATGTATTTATTCCTTCATATACTCAGATGTGATGGCAATTAACACAGTTATAATGGTCAAGGGAGGTGGGATGTTAGTAGATATAAATTGAATTTCACTGTAAACTTCAACATCTTGTCATTCTCAAAAATAAAAATAGAAACCTTCAAATGACTCTTGAAAGGTACTGTAAGATGTTACTAAAACACACACACACACACACACACACACACACACACACACACTCTTATATGTATAGCTGCTCTTTCTGTTCAGAAATAGAACTTGCCCAATAATATCAGACTTAAGTTTCTACTGTTTAACTGTAAAAAATGAATCTGAGCTCTATATTTAGCTTTCCTCTCCTCTTATCCCCCCTCAAATTTTATTGAACGAATGATATAATTATTTAGAAAACTAAACAATTTACAATGATCAGTACTGGTGCTTTTGATTTTTGATCTGCTTTCTCTTGCAGTACTTTCTGTCTTCTTTAGACCATACCAGTCTTAAAGGTTTATTTCAATAGGAAGTACTGTAATTTTTGGCACAAATAGCAAGAAATTACATGTAACCATGCTGACAGGCATTAAATTTGATTTTCACTACCGTGACTCTTCCATGACAAACTATATTGACAGAACAGGGATACTCAAATATTGGATGGTTTTTAGAAGCACCTGGTTACCCTCAGAAAAGTTTGATCATATCTCCCCAGTCCTTCAAAACCTGTAATGGTTTCTCATACATTCATTCATTCATTCAATCGTATTTATTGAGCGCTTACTGTGCGCAGAGCACTGTACTAATTGCTTGGGAAGTACAAGTTGGCAACATATAGAGACGGTCCCTACCCAACAGTGGGCTCACAGTCTAGAAGGGGGAGACAGAGAACAAAACAAAACATATTAACAAAATAAAGTAAATAGAATAAACATGTACAAATAAAATAGAGTAATAAATACGTACAAACATATATACATATATACAGGTGCTGTGGGGAGGGGAAGGAGGTAAGGCGGGGGGGATGAGGAGGGGGAGGAAGGAGAGAGGAAGGAGGGGGCTCAGTCTGGGAAGGCCTCCTGGAGGAGGTGAGCTCTCAGTAGGGCCTTGAAGGGAGGAAGAGAGCTAGCTTGGCAGATGTGCAGAAGGAGGGCATTCCAGGCCAGGGGGATGACATGGGCTGGGGGTCAACGGCGGGACAGGCGAGAACAAGGCACGGTGAGGAGATTAGCGGCAGGGGAGCAGAGGGTGCAGGCTGGGCTATAGAAGGATAGAAGGGAGGTGAGGTAGGAGGGGGTGAGGTGATGGAAAGCCTTGAAGCCAAGGGTGAGGAGTTTTTGCCTGATGCGTAGGTCATACATCTCTGCAACAAGCAAAAACTCCTCACCATCAGATTCAAGACACTTAATCAGATCTCTTCCCCTACTTATCCTTGCTCCTCTTCCATTATAAGGCAACCTACAACCTCCACCCTTTTTAAATGAATATACTCATTGTGCCTTGCTCTCATTTCTCATGCCACTGACCCTTTACTCCTGCCCTCCTGCCCTTGTCTGGAATTCTCTTCCATTTCACTTCTAGCAGACCACTACTCTCCTCATCCTCAAAGCTCTACTAAAATCACATCTTCCTCATGAGATCAGCTCTATTTCTTTCTCTACTGCATCATCCACGGACTTGAATTCTTAGCCCTAAACACTTGGCTACATACCCTGATCCCCAAACAGAACACGCTTATGTAGTTAATCTTCATACATGTCTCCTCTACCTGTAATTTATTTTATTGTTTGACCCTATAAACAACTTGGGATCTCACATGCTCCATCACTGATGGGAAGAGCATCATGGTAACCACAACCTTCTCTCCCACCACTGAAGGTCCCTGCTCCCAGCATGCTCCTCTATCCACTCCAAGACTTTAAGCCTATTATGTGTATTTGTCTGTGTTCGGGTTAAATGTTTCATCACTCCTGATGTGTCTGTCTCCAAACCTTCGTCCCCACTTAAACTCTGAGATTGGGAGCTTGCCAGGAATAGGCACCATGTACATTTCCTGTACATTTTCCATGTTTATATTCTCCCCCAGCACTTAGTACACTGCTCTACACACAGTAAGTGCTTTTACACACTATTATCACTACTACTACTATTACTCTATGCAATGCTCCCTCATCCTTAGTACATTGTTCTGCATCAACTAAGTGCTCAATAAATGCCATTGATCAGTTGATTCATTGGTTCCCCTTATTGCATAATAGAGAGATGTAAAAAAGGTCACAGTTCATTGAGAAATAGCTGTCATGGCAATGGGTTCTAGTATGCTATATTGTGTATATGCCATGTGAGTCTATGGACATGCTTAGTATATAAATCCACTATTGTGGCAGGGTCATCTCAGAATGTGTCTCATTTCCACTTGTCTACTTTTGTCTCCTGTCTACTTGTTTTGTTGTCTGTCTCCTCCTTCTAGACTGTGAGCCTGTTGTTGGGTAGGGACTGTCCACATGTTGCCGACTTGTACTTCCCAATTGCTTAGTACAGTGCTCTGCACACAGTAAGCACTCAGTAAATACTACTGAATGAATTAATGAGCACGAAGACAGATAAGTACATACTTGCTGGTCTCAGCTAGGCCAGTACAAGAACCACAAGCATTTAATACAGTACTTTGCACACAGTAAGCACTCAATAAATATGATCGATTGCCACACGGTTGGCATACTATCCTCTCTAAGGACATCTCCCTTACCTCCAATATTCAGCTTTAGTTCTCAGCATCTCTCAGGCAGCCCAGTGCTATGTTCGCAGAAATTTGGCTTTGTTTGCAATAAGCCGTAAAGGGCTCCAAAGCATTAAGCCTTTCAATAAGCCTAATGCACAGGCCAAGCAGGCAGTATGCAGCAGATCAGGGTGAGGGCCCAGCAAGTCTAGAATAGCACCTGTCTGCATAAGGCAGGCCAAATAGACAAAGCAAACGGCCTCGGACAATTCCATCCAATGGAAAGGATTCCTGGCAGTCCAAGCTTATGTGTCAAATAATTTGGCAGTTGGACTTCTGAAATGCATTCTGGGAGATTTTAAAATTTCAGAGTAGCCTTTGGTTTGCCACATATGAATATGGATATATCAATCAATTAATGGGACTTATCTCCCACTCCCTAACTGTGGGTGTCTCTCTAAGTTCAGTTCTGGGGCCCTTTTTATTCTCCATTTGCATCCACTCCCTTGGAGAACTCACTCATATGGCTTCAACTACCACCTCTATGCGGATGATTCTCAAATCTGCATCTCCAGCCCTGAACTCTCACCCTCTCTACAATTTCCCATTTCCTCCTGCCTTAGAGATATCTCTATTTGGATGTCCCACCATCACCTCAAACCTAACATGTCTAAAATGGAAGTTCTTATCTTACTGCCCAAACCCTGTCCTTCCTCTGACTTTCCCATCACTGTAGATGGCACCACCATCCTTCCTATCTCACAAGCCCATAACCCTGGCATTATCCTTCACTCCTCTCATTCAACCCACATATTCAATCCATAATAACATCACTAAAATCTGCCCTTTTTCTCCATCCAAATGGCTACCACATTAATCCAATCACTTATCCTATCCTGTCTTGAATATTGTACCAGCCTTCTCACTGACCTCTCTACCTTCTGTCTATCCCCACTCCAGCTTATATTCATTCTGTTGCCCAGATCATTGTTCTATGTTTTCCCACTCCTTAAGATCCTCCTGGCCTTTTGTAGCCAGGACTGTGTGGTCCGTCCCTGGACTTTTCAGCCACACATACACACATAAGTGAATTTCACCATCAGTGGTATTGCCTATGAAGATGAAGGGCACTATATAAACTGTATTTCTTTGCCGAATGGACTCCATCAAATAATTCTTCCAATACACCCAAAGTATGAGGAGGAGATAAGAGACTACGTTTGAAAAGAGTGATGACAGCATGTGAGAAAGTAAAAAGAGATGATTAAGAAGACAGTAAACTCAAAGATACAGCTTCCTCTCAGGGAGGGAGTTTCTTTACTGAAACATGCAAACTTCGGGTATAAAGCAAAGAAGGGAGTGGCAGTGAATACACTGAGGGACTATTGTATGCTAATGATCAATAATAATAATTGTGGTATTTGTTAAGCACTTACTGTCTGCTGCACTGTATTAAGTGCTGGAGTTGATACCATCAAATCAGGTTGAGCATAGTGCCTGTCCTACATGAGGCTCATTTTATAGATGAGGTAACCAAGGCACAGAGAAATGAAGAGACTTTTCCAGTGTCACACAGCAGACAAATGGAAGAGTTGTTATGAGAAGCTAGGTCCTACTGACTCCTAGGTCCCGTTCTCTAACCACTATGCCGTGTTGCTTTATTTGGAAGAGTGTCACAGAAGAGTAACAGTCTAAAATCAATCAATCATATTACTTGAGCTCTTACTGTTTGCACAGCACTGTACTAAGTGCTTAGAAGAGTACAATATAACAAAGTTGGTAGACACATTCCTTACCCAAAACAAGCTTACAGTCTACAATGACTTCTTCCCTTTTCTTTCTTTTGTTTCTTTACCTGCTTTTCTTGTTGCAAGACTCCGTTTTTTATGACACCTCATAATAGCCCCTCTCCTGTTTTAGGTTTGCAAAAATTATGCAAAAAGTGGAACAATTATAAAGTAAATTAGGTATTTATATACAGGTAGTTGTCATTCAAATTTGAAGACAACACAACTGATAGTTTACTAGCCACATATGAAGACGTTGCTAAATAGACCTGTATGTGATCAACACTTCATTCCACTCCATAGCCCTATATAAATGATTACTCTATTTCTGAGCTTGCCACTATCAGAATCTGTCTCTGTTTCTGAGACTGCCTGATCTTCCTGTCAGGGAGAGCAGCCCCTGTCCTGATTGCTATACACCATGATAGGCAGTAGGCTGCGATTGTCCCAAGAGTCCACTGCTATGTTGCAATGTTTGAGCTACCACTTCTGTTGTATTATACTCACCCAAGCACTGAGTAAAGTGTTCTGCCATGGTAAGCATTTAATGAATACCACTGATTGATTATATTTCGACAGCATTTGAACTACTGCCATTCATAATTGTATATGCTCCCCTTCAATTCATCACAAACCTGGGGTGCCTTTGCTCATCCATTTTCCTCAGATCAATCAATCAATTAATTGCATTTATTGAGCACTTACTGTGTGCAGAGCACTGTACTAAGCGCTCGGGAAGTACAAGTTGGCAACACATAGAGACGGTCCCTACCCAACAGTGGGCTCACAGTCTAGAAGATGTCCAGCCTATTGAAAACTTGGGGTATAAAGCAAAGAAGGGAGTGGCAGTGAATACACTGAGGGACTATTGTATGCTAATGATCAATAATAATAATTGTGGTATTTGTTAAGCACTTACCGTCTGCTGCACTGTATTAAGTGCTGGAGTTGATACCATCAAATCAGGTTGAGCATAGTGCCTGTCCTACATGAGGCTCATTTTATAGATGAAGTAAACCAAGGCACAGAGAAGTGAAGAGACTTTTCCAATGTCACACAGCAGACAAATGGAAGAGTTGTTATGAGAAGCTAGGTCCTTCTGACTCCTAGGTCCCATTCTCTAACCATTATGCCATTTTGCTTTATTTGGAAGAATGTCACAGAGGAAGAGTAACAGTCTAAAATCAATCAGTCATATTACTGTGTGTGCTTCATAGAGTTAGTGAGCTGACTGACTATTTTCAGGACCCCTGTTAGAAACCTTGTCTGACCACTTGATAAATAAATACATGTAGTTACCCAACAAACTGTCTTACCAGGGGATCAATTACCCAATATCCATATATTTTGGGATATTACTAGATTGACTCGGCACTGCAGGGCATCAAGCTTCAAACTAAAAGTGAATAAAAGTGAATAGATAATGTCTAGCATTTAGAATGACTGTGAACTGTGAATTCAATCAATCAATGCAAATGAAATGCAATGCAAAAAGTAAATACATGTTTTAAAATGGAATTTGTTAAGCACTTACTATGTGCCAAAGACAGTACTAAGTACTCTGGTAGATGTGAAATAATTGGGTTGGACACAGTCTCTATCCCACATGGAGCTCACCATCCAAGTAGAAGAGAAAATAGGTACTGAATCCCCATTCTACAGATGAGGAAAGTGAAGTCCAGAGAAGTTGAATGACTTGCTCAAAGTCACACAGCAGGGAAGTGGTTGGGCTAAGATTAGAAGCCAGGTCTTTTGACGCCTACTGTTGAGATTGTTTCACAGATGAAAATGATCAAAGGGCTCAAGAAGCTTGCTGTATCTTCTTAAGATCTCTCACTAGAACAAAAGCTCCTTATAGGCAGAGATACTGCTTACCAACTCTAATGTTGTATACTCTCCCAGTTGCTTAGTAGAGTGTTGTATGCACAGTAAGTGCACAATATATAACACTGTTTGATTAAATTCAGAGTTCAGTCATCCTAAAATGCTAGACATCACCTATTCACTTTCATATACTTTTAATTTAGTTTGAAGCTTAATGTCCTGCAGTGCCTATTCAATCTGGTAATATACCAAAAGATACAGACACTGGGTAATTGATCCTGTGATAAGACAGTTTGATGGGTAAATATATTCACATTTTCAGACAATCTTAAGCTCTTTGAGGGCAGGGAGTATGGTTTTTTTTTTTTTCACTAAACACTCCGAAAGTGTTTTGTACCATTCTCTACATATAACTGACCATCATGATTCTATTTAGTACACACTTGCCTGAAAGAGTTAACTTGCCTCCCTTAAGCTCTGGGTTAATCTGGCTTCACTAGGTCACCTGATAAATTGAAAACAATACTTCACAAACAAATATAGTAAGACATGAATACCCATGTCAAACAACAATGCAGTGATGACCAACAATGAGAGCCAAATTTCTGGCACATTCCTTGATTTATAGCCATGTTTAAAATGCCTCTTAAAAGTTTGTGGTTCATATATAAAAAGAAGAATACAGTTAAAATCTGTTAATGCTTTCAAGAAGGAAAAATGTGACTAGAATACAAGTGGAAAATAGAGACTGATTAAAAAAGATAGAGACTGATTAAAAAAGAAAAATAATTTATAACCAAAAATTGTATCAAGCCCCAAGAACCATTTAAATTATGTAGTCATAAAGGACACCTGGCTGTTCTATTTTATATAAGTAAGGACTTAGGTGTCAGTATGAAACTTTAATATGCTCACTGGGTGGCCTGGTAGTTTCTGAAAGAATAATTGGGATGTAGGGTGGTCTATTATAAGATGCCATGTGGTGGATTGCTATGCGAGTGGACTGGGGTTCAGCAACCAGTAGATAACTAAGGCTCAGCCTGGAGAAACAGGACTCACATATCTCCTGGTTTGGCTACCTTTGGGCCTCCACTCTGGAACTGGGGGCTTGGGAACTCCCACAGGCCTAGTGGTGTCCTGTTAGAAACCTGGAATGGACAAGTCCTAGCACTACCTGGCTGCCAGATGAGCCTCGGCACCTGACTTGAGTCTTACTGTTTGGATGTCCACCCTTGGCTCCAGAGAGTTATTTCAGGACCACCAGCCCTAGCCAGAGAACAACTGGGTCATGCTAAGTCTGGGCCTCATGCTGAGTCCTAGTTGTTGATTTGTGTGGGGTCTACCTTTTGGCTGTAATTGGGTCTCCCAAAATGGCAGTGGTTTTCGAAAGCAGTATTCTAAAAGCAGGGGTTTTTTTGTTTTTTAAAAATGGTATTTGGTAAGCATTTATTATGTGTCAAGCTGTGCGTTGGGGCAGATAAAAGATAATAAGGTTGGATGCAATCCCCATCCCACACAGGACTCACAGTTTCAGTTGGAGAGAGGGGGATGTAATTCTCATTTCACAGATGGGTAACTGAGGCACAAGGAAGTTAAATCACTAGCCCAAGTTCACACAGCAGACAAGAAACAGAGCCAGGATTAGAACACAGGTCCTCTGACTCATTCATTCAGTCATATTTATTGAGCTCTTACTCTATTCAGATCACTGTAATAAGTGCTAGGAAAATACAAGTCAGCAATAGAGACAATCCCTGCCCACACCAGACTTACAGTCTAGAAGTGGGGAGACAGACATCAAAACAAGTAAACAGGCATCAATGTAAATATATAGAATTATAGATATATACACATCAAAACAAACAGGGATCAATATAAATGAATAGAATTATAGAAATGTACATATATACACAAGTGCTGTGGAGGGGGGAGAGGGGAATAGAGCAAAGGGAATCAGTTGGGATGATGCGGACTCTCAGGCCCAAGTGCTTTCCGCTAGACCATGATGTGTCAGCAGTGGTTCAGTTCGATCCTTTAATTATTAATTTAATTATTCCATTCATAGTTATCACTCCCATCAACTTCTAGTGTTTTCTAGATAACAGCAGAGTGATATTTTTGTTTTTTCCTTTTCAAATTCCTCACTTCTGAAATGACAGTTCCCAAGACTATTGTGACCCTCTCATACCTTATATTCATTACATTTGGGACGTTTCCAAAAGGCCACAGCAGTACAAGAAACCTAGAGGCAGAAGCCTGGGCTTGCTGGCAAGCAATGTCTTTTCAGTCTGAGCTACAGTATAGTCCAATTAAAATAGCCAGCATTATCTTTCAGACAGAAGAAATGGTCTGTTAGCACTTTGAAAGCAGAACAAATTCGTTTTTATCTAAATCCAGCTCATAGAAAAGCATTTCCCCCCACTCTTTGTTGTGGCATAAATTAAGTAAAAACATCATCCTCTCAACAGGAGAAGTCATGCTATAGGTCCGTCTTTATTTTGGGCTGATGTTAATGGGGAAGATGGTCTGCATGACTGGAAGGCCTCCATGATATTAAACAGTTCGTGAGCGACTGTGAAGTGCTGAGAGTGATCATGCAGAGTAACAGGCCACAGGAATGCAAATCATCCTCAAAGCTGAAAGTGGAGCTAGCAGGTGGCCTCTTCCATTCTTCTGATGTCAACACACTGCTCAGATCAAGTTCTTTTAACATCTGGGCACGGCCACTATTGCTTTTAATTAAATGGAATAGAGTCATCCAATATTCTTGCAAACAAGAAAACCACACAGCAAAGAAGCATATCTTCAGCACACCCGGGGTAGCTATACTTATATAAATAAATGTTGCAGTTCTCCTCTGATTATGAAAACATATTCATTTCAAGTGCTTTCCATACGCAAGCAACTTCAAGGTTCTATGACGAGAACTTCTTGGGCATTTTGGGAACTGACTATTTTTCAGTGGAAAAGTATTTTTTTTTATTTTAAAGGATTTATATATACCTTTGGGTTCATTTTTATACCTTTAAAACATTTCCACTGGGAAAGGCTGTGCTTTAACACTAGTTTTTCTCCAAATTAGTTTACAGATGAGAGGATTAACTAATAACTAATTGAAACCATCACCACATACAATTAAATAATTTCTGAAGCCCTAATCTGTAGTAAAAAAATACACATTTTTAGTGCAAACAGAAATTCACAATTAAATCTTTTCTGTAGATAGAATATTGTCAAATATTCAACACAGAATATTGTCAAATGTATTGTAACCACCAACCTTTAAAATTCTTCTAAAGGGTAGAATGTCCTAAAGAATCTTTTCATGTAGAATAAAGATTTAAATAAGAGACCAAGGAGAAACAAGTCTTCAAAAGTTGCATCTACAAATGCTTTGCAAAGAAATCCTAATTCAGTTAATTTTGGATTTTCTCCTTTTAAATGTTTCTGACCAGCCACAATTCATCTACAAAAGTGACACTGTCTAAATGGGCTTGAGAACAAAGAATAATGGAATTGCAGTGGGTTGTAGAGTCCTGCTCTGAAGTTACTACTTCACAAGAGTACTAAATTGGTAGCCAATGGCAGATGTTTGCCAAGAAGTGGTTTAGAAGGCATTGGGAACTTGCTGTCTACTTCAATCTAAGATTTTATACCTGAAATTTTTAAACCTTAATTTTGGTTGTGAATTTTATCAGAGAAGGCCCAAGGCTTAGGATCTCATAACAATGGGTATTGGAAAATAGAATTCCCATTGCATATGAACATGGCTGGATATCATTTCTTTTCATTTAGGGTCAGGTTAAATCTAATATCAACTGTGACATTTGTTAAGTGCTTACTACGTGCCAAACACTATACTAAGTGCTGGGGAAGAGTTAAGATTATCAGGTCTGACACAGTCCTCATCCCACAGACTAAGGGAGGGTGGTGGTGGTGGATGTGTGAGGGCAGGGAAAATGGAAATTGAATCCCCAATTTACAAATAAGGAAATTGAGGCATAGAGAAGTTAAGTGACTTGACAGAAATTTTTTTTAACCATATTATTAGGCCCTTACTATGTGCCGGGCACTGTTCTAAGTGCTGGGATAGATACAAGGTAAAAAGTTGTCCCACTTGGGGCTCACAGTCTTAATCTCCATTTCACAGATGAGGTAAGTGAGGCATAGAGAAGTTCAGTGACTTGCCCAAGGTCACATAGCAGACAAGTAGCAGAGCATGTATTAGAACCCACATCTTCTGACTCCCAAGCCCCTGCTCTTGCTGCTTCCGATCACAATTAAGATCACAAGTAGCAGAGAAAGTTAGAACCCAGATTATCTGACTCCAAAGCTGTGCTCTTTCCTTTAAGCCAAATTGCATTTCATCAAATGTGCTACTCATATTCTCACACCTACACAATAAGAAGAGGGATAATGTCTGGGGAATCTTGGGAAAACGAAGCTTATAACATCATTGAGAACCTGAAAATAGTTGCCTAAATTCAGATCAGGGGATCTACATTCATCCAGTGAAAAAAGACTTAGGAATGCTGAATCAAAGGTGTCTAGCTATCTCAAAGATGAAGAGAAGCCAGAAATAAACTGCTCACAGGTAGGAAAAAATCCCAGATGGCCAACACTCCACCTGACAAAGCCAGATGCCCCCAGCACTTAGTACTTCTAGACTGTAAATCCCTCTAGACCTGTAAAATCTTCTAGACTGTAAGCTCATTGTGGACAGGGAACATATCTAACAACTCTGTTACACTGAAGTCTCCCTAGTTCTTATTTCAGTGCTCTACACACACTAAGCACTCAATAAAAAAGATCGATAGACTGATTGCAGTGATTGACACATAGAAAGCACTTAACAAATACCACAATTAATGAGGGTCTGTCACAATTTTCCCAGTTCATCTCTTTCACTTGTGTTGAAGGAGCTTGGATACAAAGCAGGAGGATACACCAGAATTGGCAGGAAGCAGTTCTGTGGTCTGGAAACTTACTAGAGAAGTCAGTTGTGACAAAGGACAACACAAAAAAGAATCGAACTGACAGAGTTTGCCTAGCAAACCCCTTTGGTGGTAACTAGAATGATTGGACAAGTTGCTTCTCTTGTCAACTTAGGTGCACCTAAGACTGAAT